>NC_064247.1:68714807-69030384 GCF_003254725.2 Canis lupus dingo
CAGTAACGGAGTTCCTGATACTTCCTACTCCAAGTCCCTTCCCTAGTGAGTTTGCCGGCTTCATACATGTTCACCCCATCTTCTAGTTGTTCAGGATACAACCTGGGAGTCAGCTGTCACTCCTCTCTCTCTCACATGCAAATTGCTTAGCACATCCGTTGCCACTACCTCCCAAGCCCATTCAGTAGGGCCTGCTTCTCACCGCTAGTACTGCCACCCACAAGTCCAAAGCCACACCACCTCTCACCTGGCTTATTGCAGGACCCTCCCCACTGGTCTTCGCAGTCTCCCCTCCCCTCTTCTAAAACCACCAGTGTTTGACTTTGTGTCTTAGTAGCAGTAAAAGCCTGTGCACATCTGGCTTCAGCTCCCCACCTTACCCACTCTGCACCGGGCCCAGTGAGCTCCCCTTGCATCTCACACCTCTGCACACCTTGCCTTGGGGCTTTTGCACTTATTTTCTACCCCCTGCTTGGACCACTGTCCCACAGATTTCTGCATGGCACACCCCTGCTTCCTTCAGGTTGCTACTGAAATGCTGTGCCAGCAGTGAGGCCTTCCCTGACCCCCTACCTAGAGTTTCAGACCCCCCTTTCTTTTCTTCCTTTGCACTGATCACCCCCTACTATGCTATTTATTTATTTGCTTGTTTGCTTTCTCTTTGCCCTGCTGGCATATAACCTTCATAAGGATAGATATTGGTAACTGTTTCTGCTGCTGCTGCTATATCCCCAGTGCCTAGAAAAGGGTGGGCATCTTGTAACTGCTCATTACACACCTGTGGGATGAATGAATGAGCCAGTGACAGGAGCTGGCCTATGCCATCCTATCCCCAGTCCACAGCCACACGTGCAGCCCTCACTCAGGGATGCAAGGCTGGTTAGAGCCGGCTCCATGAGGTCGGCTCTTACCTTGAGATTCCAGATGACACTCTTAGCATCTACAAGGAGACCCCTGAACTAAACTCTGTGGGACAACTGTAGTCCACAGCCTCATCACTTGAAAATGCAAACTTCACGACCCACCTGGGACTCAAACTGGGAGTTGCTGTTAAAACATACTTCTTGAATTAGTTGTCGCACTGCCTATGATTATTTACCTGTGTTAGTACAAAGGCCGTGATGAGCTCGTCGGCTGCCTGGTGTTGGCGATCGACAAAGTGGGGTAATAAGATAAATCAGCTGCTCTCCCTAGTTGAATGACTTCTGTTGCCATCCTGAAATGTGTGGCTGTTTCCATCAATATGGTATTGGTAGCTTCTGCAGCAACCCTGGTCTATTTCAAATACCTTTATTAAAATTTAAGAAAAAACCCCTACAAAACACCCAGCTAAGCAGATTTAACAGCTTAGAAATAACAGCGGGCAAGAAACAATATTAGCGTTTGTCAATATTTTCTATGTTGGCTCTGAGAATTAATTTCTCAGGCTGACAAGAATGACCATCATAATTATATTCAAATATAACCAATTTGAAACCATGCTTTCAGTAATGAAAGTCTGGCCCGTGGCAAATTTATGACAACACGTGTAGACGGATGTTAAAGAGGAGGTTGGATTGTAAAATAACCTTTCGACTGTTTATCCAAATGGTCAGCTCTTTCATATTAACCAAACGGAATGCCTCTTAATTGAGGTTAATAATGAAAAATTTCCATCTCTGGATCATCATAAAAGTCAGACATTCTATTTTTAGCCACTGAAGATGTTCAATCTTTAAAACATTCAGTTGTTTAATTTATTAGACCTTGTTTCCCACTGGCATCTTCGTAACAATCTGACCGCTAAAAATAAGAGTCAGCTGTGCTAATATATTTACATAAATAATTAAAAACTCTACAGCAGTGCGGGCAATAAAATGTATCACCACCATAAACTTCCAATGGAAGAACATCACTTTAATTAAAAGCTACAGAGACACCACTGTACACTATTCATTTACATTTTTAAGCTCTGTGTTTGTTGACACCAGAAAGAAATGATTCATTCAACAAAACAAAACGGAAGGGACCTCACCCCAAATCCTGTGATTGAGGTCACTAACCACATTTAATTAAAATGAAGTGTTAATAATATATTTTAGTAGACAGAGGCTCTTCTCTTAATTTCCCCAGGTAGAGACGTCATTATTTAGCCTTTAACTTCTGATTAAAATTTAACAGGTGGGAGTTACCCTAAATTAAATTCTGAAATCTGGTTTTGAAATCTGTTCTTCTTAAAACAAGGAGCCTGAGACTGCGCCCCCTTTGTCCTCCTCATAAACGGGAGGCTACTATACATTTTCAGCCTCTGTGTTCCCTGAAAATGCCGGTGATGACAAAAATCCAGACTTTCCAGCCAGCTGATTTTTGACATCTACTTCTAAAGATCTTAGAAGATACAGAACAAAATGTCCCATAGACAGCCCACGATTTTCACTTCATTTCTGTGATTTTTCTCTGGGCTTGAATATTAAATTAAACAGGTGTTAAAAGGGCTTGATGACTCACAGGAAGACCAGAAACCCTGAAAGTGGGCATTTTCATGCATCTCTGGGGTCTGGATTTTCATCACCACATGCTGTACCCTGTATCAGCTTGAGCCCAGCAATAAATTCCACCACAGAGCTAAAAGGCCTCCACGTCCAAAAGAGGAAGAAGAAGGGACTTTCAAAAGACCCAAAGAAATTAGGACAAAGTAGGCCACAATTTTCAGAGAGATGAGGGTGTGATTTGGATCTGACTCAGATAATCTGTGTTCAAAGAATAGGCTCTGTGTGGATCAAGGCGCCAGAAAAGCCGGCTGATGGACACGGCTCTTACTTGTAACCATTGTGGAGCTGGGAAGCCCGGTCCCAGGCCTGTCACTCTGTCCTGGTCAAGTCACCCTCCTGGGATTGGCTTAAAGTGAGGCCACATGCTGGTGGTGTCATGGTTGGTAGACATTCGCCCATGTTGGAAGGCGAAAAATAAGAGCGATGCCAATAAATGATGTCTTCTTCTGCACAAACATGTTAACACACAGACACCTCCAACCCAAGTACCATTAATCCATGCCTTGCCTACTTACTGAGCACTTCCATCTGCCTGGCCCAGGCCAGACTGGGGCTATTTCAAGAGCTTCCAGCCACAAAGAGTCTTCTCTGTCTCTGGTGGCCTCATCCCAAGTCCTATCAAATATCCTGGCATGTACCCACATTGCAAATATATTTCCCCTTCCCCCGCCACTGGTCAAATTTTTGAAACGATGTTTATACTTTGGCCTTTGGAATTATTTAGCTGCCAGGAATATTTCATTAGTGACCCCCTAGGACTTCTCTAGCAAGACTCAGACCTTCTTGTAACGTGAGATCTACAAATGGCTCACAGAGGTAAAGATAGCTTTGCAAATGCTCAGGTTGACCTGACAAAGTTGCCCTGATGCTATCTATGGATGCTCGATATTTATTCATTTCAATTTTGCTGTTTTCTTTTCAAATTTTGGAGATGATAGATTATGCGTTCAGGTCCCTGACAATTCTATAGGCTCCCTGAAGAACCTGAAGGTCCATGTGCTGGGTCCCAAGGGCTTAATTCTATAATAGTACTGATGTGGCCCTGGCGCTTCAGCAGGGAGGGTTCGCTACCCTCCCAGAGCCCGGGTTCAGTGAGAGGATAGAGGATTAGGTTGGGAATGACAGTAAGGCTTGAGGAGGGTAGGGCTAGATGTCCGGACAGCCTGGGGAACACAGTCCCGAGGTCAGGGCAGCCTCCCTGCAGAGGTGATGCCCAGCCCACCTCAGTGGGACACACAGGGGTGAGCACAGTGGGCACCAGCAAACCACAGGGACTCTCAGCAGGCCTCCACACACCTCTGCATGTTCTCCTTCCACGATGGAGGGCTCAGAGAGTCTCTGCTTTCCTTGCTCAGCAGCAAAAAGGGAGACCAATGATGTGTCATTTGTAGGGTCGTGCGAAATAAATGACACCGGTGGTGGTGTTTTGGTGCACTTTCATATAAAAACGCTGGGCATTTAGTTCTGTACCAGCAATATTACTACCCTCATTCTCAAACACACGGCTGCAGGGGGGTGTGGAGATCTCTGCCACTTTGGGCCAGCAGCCTGTTCCCAGGAGGCAGAGAGCTGCACAGAGGCATGGGGAGAACGGGATTTCTGAGGGATTCAGGAATCTGTGGACAAGCGAGGTGACAGCGATGCCTAGAAACAATTTCGGCCTCCTGGCTCCTTCTCCCCAGCTAGGGACCACTGGTTCTTACTCATTTATTTCCTTTCTTCCTTCCTGCCCTCCCATCCCCACCTCCACCCTTCTTTCCGGGGGGGATGTCAGGGGTAGCACATGCTCTTGCTGTCACAAATGCAAGTTCCTGGGAGGCTGCAGGCTGAGACTGTTTCTTTCACAGGTGAATACACTGCGCCTCGTGGTGTTAGGGCCACACCGGCCTCTGAATGAATACCGTTCAACTCTGTCAATGAATGAATGGAGAACTATAATCCTTGTGCCTTTTTCAAGCAGTGGTCTTTAGCACCATGATTATCTTTTATTTCAATTGTGTAGAAATCTAACATCATGGCATGTTTCATCATTTTCAATTTACCCTATGGTTTTTTTGTTATATAGAAAGGCTCAATTCCCAAAGGTTCCCATGGTGGAAACGTCTAGTTACCGCACTACATCCACCCTTCCCTTCTTCCTTTGTAAAGAATCCCAGTTTTAAAAGCTGGTTGCTATCCAGCTAATGACCATGTGGTTCAGCATCCCTTGCAGTTACGTGTGGCATGTGACTAATTTTAGCCCATGAGACTTATTTATTTATTTATTATTTTTTAAAAAAGATTTTATTTATTTAATCATGAGAGACACACAGAGAGAGGCAGAGACACAGGCAGAGGGAGAAGCAGACTCCATGCAGTGAGCCCGATGTGGGACTCGATCCCGGGACCCCAGGATCACACCCTGGGTGGAAGGCAGAGGCTCATCCACTGAGCCACCCAAGGATCCCAGCCAATGAGATTTAAATAGAAATGGGGCTGACTTCCAGAAAGTCTCCTTAAAAGATGGAGGACCCAATCCCTTCTTCCCCTTTTTCTCATCTGTCTGTTTTCTTTCTTTCTTTCATTTTAAAGATTTTATTTATCTGAGAGAGAGAGAGAGAGGACAAATAGAGTTGGGGGGAAGGGTGAGAGAAGCAGACTCCCCACTGAGCAGGGAGCTAGACTCGGGGCTTGACGCCAGGACTCTGAGATCATGACCTGAGCTGAAGGCAGATGCTTAACCGACTGGGTCACTCAGGTGCCCCATCCCACAGTCGGGAATGCAGACATGAAGGCTGGAGCACTAGCAGCCATAACAGCCCACGAGGAAGGGGATGCCAGTCTGGAGGTTGTTGAATGGTGAGCAGGAAGGAGCCTGGGCCCCTGACTACTTTGTGGAACTGCCATACAAGCCCTGGACACTGCCATGGCTACTCTAGACTTTGGTTATGTGATACAAAAAAATAAAAAATAAAAAATAAAAAAAAGAGTTCTATCTTTTCTGAGCCACTGTCATTTTGAATTTTGCTGTTCTATTCAGCTACACTTAATCCTCACAGATACAGGGCTGCTCAACACACTCTGGATGAATGGTCCTTTCCAAAACCATGTTAAGCAGCAACAGGTCATTTCACATTTGGAAGAGACGACATTTCTCTTCCACTCATATTGTATATATTCAAGAAGCCTCTGCTGCCGACCCCAGACAAGATGAGCTCTGTCTGAAAAAACGTTTGGAAGAACAATTGCCACTTGGTTGCCTCCCCAGAAATTCCCTGATTTTGAAAGACAATGAAAAAGTCCAGTCGGGCGTTCAGAAGGATTGAGCTGCTGGCTGCCTCCCCAAAGCAACTGAATCAACAGGACGCAAGGGTTAGGGTCTGATACTCACTTCCCCGGTGGGGGCAAAGGCAGTCATTTCTAGTTTAGCATAATTCCTGTTGAGCTGCTCCTTCTGCAGTAATTAGCCAACCAGCTCAGTTGCAAAGCCTGCTCCTCGTGAGAGACACCCTCATTAGGTCACGGAGAAATGCCTGGCTCCTGTCTTGTGGGTGTGGAGGCCCAGCTCCACCCTGAAGTCCGTAGGAGGCTGGTGTGACTGTGGGGTGTGGAGGGGATGGAGTGAGGAGGCAGCTCTGTTTCAGAACATGTCAGTAGCAACTTGACCTTGGAGCAGAGAGGCTTTCTAATCCTCACATCAATTTAAATCAAAAGGGAAAATATAAATTTGACTGCCTGGGTATTAAAAAAAAAAACAAAGATTCTCTTGATGACAAAAGGCATTAATAATACCAATACTTTTAGTCATAGTATTAAAAAAATTCTTCGGGAAGTTAATGATGCATTAAACAATTTATAAGCATGTCCACTGACCTTTTCAAAAAATAATTGTGCACAATTGGAAACACTCTCAATATCCAATAACAAGGAAATGAATGGATAAATGAGAACATCCATGTAATAGAATAATAGAATACTATCAAGCAATTAAAAATAATGGCTATGCCTTGACATGGAGAGCTGTTCACCATATACTGGGAAACGGACATGGCAGGTCCCAAAATAGGACGAGTGATGGGAGCCAATTCTGGTAAAAAAAATGGAAGTTTTCTCACATGTGATGGAGGGAGATATACCCAGGCTGTTAAGAGGGGATTTCCCATGCAAGGCGATTACAGATTCTTTATTATCTTCTTAACTGTCTTTTCCAAAGTCTCTTCCGTGAACTATCTTAACTTTATAATAAGGATAAGAAGATACAAGTCATTAAAAAGAAGAATTTTGTCCGTCACCGGCCCACCGATGTCCATTTTGATTTGGCTAAGAGCGCAATTCGATGGACTTTTTAACAAGTTTTAATAACTCGGGCTTTTTAGTGAGAATATTCACTCTGATGCCTGGACACCTCCTGTCTTCAGCGTTACAGGCTTCTCAGAGATCAAGGCGCCTTTCACAGACTTTACTGTACCCTGGTGAGATGAAAGAGTGCCTGGCAGGGGCCAGTAGTGTCATCCTCGTGCCCGAGACGAGACGCGTCTTTCATCACGGGAGACAGGACACAGGCCGGGATACGAATTAGTTAGAAGGTCCTAAGTTTTGTGTGGGTTGCAGTGGGGAGGAGGTGTCCTTGCTTTGACAGCTGAGGAGCTGCCCTCAGGGAAGAGGCCAAAGTGCCTGTCCAGGTTGGGGCAGGACCTACATCAGGATCCCGGTGGGTCAGGGGGTGCATCCCCCGCTGGGCTCAAAGGCTCCCTGTGCCTGGTGAGTCACTCGAGATGACAATGGGGTTATTGGGGCTGAGTCACAGAGAATCTTGGAGTGAAATACTGATAGAGATAGGGTGCTGGGGAGAGACAGAGGAAGGAGAGGGGAGAGACGCAGAGAATCAGATAGGGGAGAGCAGATGGAAGAGATACAGAGGAAGGAAAAGAGGGAAGACAGAGACAGAGACAGTCAGGGGAGGGAGCCAGAGACACGGAGAGGGAGCCAAGGGAGGGAGAGCAGAGCAGAGGATATACCCAGGGAAACAGGCTCAAACAGAGGCAGACACAGGGAGAAAGACACAGAGACTATGGCGGAAGAGCCCAAGGCAGTGGTACAGACAGCACGGAGACCCTTGGGGACAGGATGTCTGGGACAGCATCTCTTGCTGTGTGCTTCTGTCACCTTAACTCAGAGTACTCCTGGAGATGAAAGTCCTCTCCCTCTTCTAATGCCCACTCCACAAAGAGTCACTAAAGATGACAATAGTAACAGGACCACTCACAAGGTCGCCGTGTGTTTTGGACAATTCTGGACAGCCAAGTGGGGGATTATTAGGAACCCATGTCCCAGGCTGGCCGGCCCCACCCCGAAGCCCAGTGCCCCCCACTCCCGTTCTGTTCTGTTTGGCTCAGAGATGGGCACGTATCCAAGTTGGCTCAGTGAGACCCAAGCCTGGCCCTGGGGCTTGAACTTTCAGTTCGGAACATCGTCCCTGACTGGTAGGCCAAGGACCGGCATAGCTGGTGGCCATTCAGGCATGGCTGAGGCTGAAGCCAAGCCTGGAGGAGAGCAGAGCCAAGAGGTACAGAAGGAACCTACTCTGAACCCCCGGTCTCAGGCTGGATGCCCCGGTCCCTGGGCACTTTTCAGCTACGTGGGCCAATGCATGCCATCCTGGGTGGGACCAGGCAGCTTGTGATGATGGCTCAGATCTGTGACGACCGACCGGGGCTTCCACACTTCTGCTCTTTCCCTTGGGTTTCACATCTAGTAACTTACACATGGCTTTCCTTGGCCCCTCTTCTCACAGGGTGGGCACCATGGATGTTTGGCCTGTGATAGGACGGGGAATGCTTGCACCCTGCTCTTGTAGCTAGGTCCTTGCTCTCCATGGCTCATGTCCTGGTCTTGATACCTCTCAATACCTTGGCTCTTGCCAGCCACCCCCTTCCTTCCAGGCCAGAATCATGTCCCTACCTCCACTTTCTGGGACCACTCTCTGAGGCCTGGCCCACATTCCCAGGTCCACATGCCACTTCAAAGAGAGTTCCCTTCCTCTCTTCCCATCGGCTGCCCGCTGTGCTGGGTGGCCACTGCCGAGAGCATAATCTCCATGGACGTCAAGGCACCCTGATTGAGAGGCTCATGATTGCAGCTCAGGCAAGGTGGATGGGCCCAGGGCACGTGAACCCACATGAGCGAGTGGCACAAGTGTGGGAAATGGCTGGAGGTGGTTCACTCACCCTTGGGGGTAGGGAAGGGTCAGCTCATCACTTCTGATACCCTAGAGACTCAGCATTGCTAGAGTATCTCAGGCCTGGTCCCTTTTTTTTTTTTTTTTAAGATTTTATTTATTTATTTATGAGAGACACAGGCAGAGGGAGAAGCAGGCTTCCTGCGGGGAGCCCGATGAGGGGACTGGATCCCAGGAATCACACCCCGAGCCAAAGGCAGATGCTCAACCACTGAGCCACCCAGGTGCCCCTCGGGCCTGGTTCTAAACATGTGCTTCCGTTCAATAAACTATCCAGTGACTCTTTCAGCAAATTCTCCCTTTTGCCTAAGTCAGCCAGAGCTGGTCTTAGACAGGGAACCTGGACAGTCCCTCCTCTCCTGCTGTGGATGGCACACACCTGCCCCTCCCCACCACACTAGGGCTTTCTGACTGGCGACAGACATCCCAGGTCACGCAGCAACCACAGAGCTGCCCAGTTCAGCCACAACAAGCTCATCGGAATTCCCTTTCTCCCCACACCAGAGTTCCCTCTTGGGGCTCCTGTTGTAGAAATACAAAATGACGGGTAAGCTCCCCTTAAAGACAACCTAATTAGCACAACTGCCTTACTGCCCTTGAAGCTACAGTTTTCCCGATCTAAGGGCTTAAGGAAAGCTTTCTCTTTGATATTTAAATTGCTTATTTCCTTCGCCAGGTACCCAGCAGGAAAAGGAAAGAGAGACAACAGAATGGCGATTCCAGAGTCACATTATTAATAGGATTCGGTATAGTGCAGCCCTGTATCTAGTTCACCTGGCATTTCAGAAAGTTTTGTGGTGAAAGTAAAATCCCCTTTTGGGATTGGGAACGAACGTGAGCCACTTGTCGTGAGCCACTTGTCGCCGGCTTGCTCTGCGGGAAAGTGGCCACGCAGAGGCTGTGACACATTTCCAGGTGTTTCAAATCAGGAAAATGCGACACGTGTTTATTAGAAGTGTATCTAATACTTGATTATCTGTTTCTCCTGTGAGAAGAAGATTAGATTTTGGAAGAGAAAGATTAATAACTTTCTTTTGCGGAGACAAGCGTGCATTTGGACCTGCATGCCGATTTAGGTTCCTTGTGAAACATCGCACCGAGAGAGCAGCTTGTCGGTGCTAGCACTGTGGGTAATGATCATTTAATTAAATCTTGTCATGAAAACATTTTTTTTCTAAGCACCGGACAGAGCTTGAGAAATGAAGACAGAAATTTTTACAGACTTTTTTTTTTTTCTTGACTTGCCATTTATCAGTTGAAAACTTAACCCCGATGATGACGATCCACTTCTAAGTACCAGGAATGTCTGCTCCTTCCCCTTCTGACAGACAGTTCAGCGTCCACAGCACTCAGCAGACAGCATGGACTTTGCAGACTGTCCTGTTTCTATTGCGATTCCTTTGCTACTAAGCTGGGCAGGCTTGAGCTATCACAGAACCTCTCTGGATTCCTAACACCCTTATCTGTAAGTGGAGTCAGCCAACACCTTCCTTATAAAGTCATGGTAATGGGAATGTAGGGCTAGTGTCTGAGAGTCATGGGGCCACATAGATGATGGCTTCTTTTTCTTTTTTTCAGTGTGCTTGGTGCTGACGGAGCCCTCTGTCCATTTGGCAATGTGCCCCTGAAGTCTCCCCCTCCCCCGACTCCTCCAGAGCAGGTCTACTGCTGGGGATCAGGTGTGGGGGCAGTGTCCCCCTGGAGTCAGCCTGGTCCTATATCATCAGCCACGAGCTCATCATTGTGACATGGACCTTCTACTTACCAGATCACTACCAAATTTAATTTACTGCTAGTTCCCTCCTGACAACCAGGCCCGCAGCCAGAAAAGAAACACAATTTCTGCCTGCCTCCCGTCTCCAGTCAGGGAGCTGCCCACTCACCTGATGGTTTGATGCTGCAGGGAATCGGGGTCCGTGGCATTCACGGTCAGTAGGACGCTGCCCACAGAGATGTTCTCCTGCCTGGTCACCGTCATGGGGTCCGGGTAGAAAACTGGGCCCTCGTTGACATCCAGGACGGTGATGTGGACGGTGGCCGTGGAGCTGGGGCCATAGGAGACATCGGGTACCAGCGGGTCCTCATTTTCCACTTTGATCAGCAGGGTGTGAAAGGCGGAAATCTCATAGTCCAGGGGCTGGAAAGCAGAGACGGGGGCTCAGCTCGTGTATCTGCTACCAGGGGCAGAGGCTTTTGCACCAAGTCCCTCTGACATCCCACGAACCTGGGTGGATGTACAGGGATGAATATTGGTTTGTGGGCTAACCTTAATGCAATTTAGGGTCCTCCTTAAGGATATGAAACATACATTTGGGATGGAAGCTGGTAGGGTATTTTTGATTGAGAAGTAAGATACACCATGTTATGTGAGCCTCAGAGTTCTGGGGTCCCCGACTGAGCTCTTTAGGTGACGCCCTTGCCACACTGACATTCAAAGGCTTCCTACTTATAATCTGTACCCCATGACTCTGATACTCAGGGGGGCTCAGGGATGAACAATTCTGATGCCTAAGCTTTACCAGTTTTGGGGTCGCCCTGCCTTGGTTACCACGGAGGGGGAGTCGAATGGAAAATGCAACTCAAAGTTCCATTCTCAATGCTTCCACTTCACTGGCCACAAGCACAGAGGCCAGAGTCTCTACAGCAATTAAAGGAGAGACTCTCCTGGCACGGGTGCATTTCCCGGGAGGGTGTCACAGGGGAAAGGACTGGAGAGGTCATATTCTAGGTGATTTTAGCTGTTTATTTTAAGTTATTTTCCTAATGTTTACTGGGAGAATGAGTAGCTAACTCCTCAGACCCAACACACACTGATACTCTGGCTGGAAGGATAAGACCAAAGGGAGTACAGGGAGTCGATTCACACTCAACTAGAAAGAAGCAAATGATATGCAGGTTGTAGGGGCCATGGGAAATGGGGACAGCGGTGAGACTGGGAAAAGCTGAGGGGAGAGCCCTGCAGGTATAAAAGCTGGAATTGAATCCAGCTGGCTGAGTCAGGGTCAGATGACTGTAGGCGAATTATGTTACCTTCACAGTCACTACAGCCAACATGCATATCGCACACCCCACAGTTTGTGGGGCAGTGAGTGCACACATAAGCACGCATATGCACGCATGCACAGAGGAAATGCTGACACAGGTGCTTTCTGGTTGGAGCAGGACCCCTCCCCTCACCTGCAACAATTCCCAGCAGGACTTAGGGAGTTCATAAGATGTAATGCTCTTGGCACCTGGGAGCTGCCCAGTTATATTTTGGTCCCATCCCCAACACAAGAATTCTTCACCACTCCATCCCTTTCTATTAAGACATTTCTGTCCATCCTGAGTGACTCCCAAAATATGCAACCTCGCTGAAGTAGATTTCAGATAGGGGCCAGAGGGTCACCATACTCAGAAGACATTCATCTCAATTAGGATAGTGGAAAGGCGGAAGCCTTTGGCTCGTTGAGTCATGGCCACTTTGCACTCACTGCTCTGAGCAGGGCTTACACACGGAGACCAGTGTCCAGGAGTCTCCCCCCGCAGGCCCCAGAGCTGGGTGGACCCAGTGGTGCAAACCAGGTATGGAGAGCTTCTTTCATCCTAGCTCAGGCTCCTGGCAGCACCACGTGCTTCTGGAGAGAAAGTTAACTAACATAACAGACACTTGGGAAATCCCAAATTTAGCCCAACTGAATTTTCTACCATGATGAAAAATGCCACTGGGCTAGAGTTTCTTCACTTTGTGAGCTCCACAGGCTCTTGATGGCAGAATTTGGGCCTGGGTTTGAGACACACACTGTCCTGAGAGGGCTGGGCCGCTTGCAGCAGGATGGGGGAGGGGGGGAGGGGGATCTGAGCAGGGAGAAAAGATCCCAGGGATCTTGGGGGGAATTTACTTACACATGGCCTTTAAGTAGTATGGCAAAGACGTGTCTTTCTTTACATGCTAGGTACATGTGTGCTCATTTACATTGGATAAGTATATGTGTGCCTTTATATTAAACGTGCACGTGCTAGTCTTTGCATGTTAGATGTGCATGTGTGTTTGTCTATGTCTATGTTAGGTGTGTGTATTTATGTATGGTGTGTGTGTGTGTGTGTGTGTGTGTGAGAGAGTGATATCTATCTGGGTTCCCTGAGATTCCAGTCACGTCTGGAAGCAGAGCCTGAGGCAGGGGTTTGGAGTATGATTTATTGGTGTGCCTTCTCAGAAGAAAGGCAGGGAGCAAGGATGCAAGGATGTGGTCTCTGCTGGAGTCCAGCTGCGTCCAATGCCAGGGAGGCTCTGGAGCTTTCACCGCGTGGCCAGATAAGCCCCACCTCAAGGCCGGGGCTGACCTTTTGCATCCCTCTGCATCAGGCCCAGACTGCAGGCTCTCTCCGGCTGGCAGGGCCTGGCCTAGGTATCCCTTTTGGCGAGGCTGGTTCTGCTGGGAAGACACAGACTGGGGGCCCTTATCTACCAGCACTCAGATGCTGGGAGCGGCAGCTCCGACCTCATAAGGGACCCTGGAGACTGTGTTATTCTCCTAGGGCTGCTGTAACAAAGGGCTGGGTGGCTTAGCATCACAGAAGTCCACTATCACAGTTGTGGTGACGGGAAGTGCAAAATCGAATGTGAGCAGGGCCATGTGGGCTCTGAAAGCTCTAGGGGAACCTTCCCTTCATCCTCCTGGGGTTCCGTGGCCTGCAGCTGCCCAGCCCACCTCTCTGTCTCTGCGGTCACACAGGCACCTCCTTGGGTGTCTCTGCTGTCACATGGCCATCTCCTCTCAGGAATACGGTCCTGTTGGAGTAGGGTCCAGCCTCTCCACCAGGACCTCGCTAATCACGTCTGCAGTGACTCTACTTCCAAAAAAGGCCACATTCACAGGGTCGGGGGTAAGGACTTCAAAATATCTCTTCTTGGGGGACCTAATTCAAGGTCTGGGAAGACAGAGGCAGGGCACCCATAGCTCCCCAGCCCCCCCTCCCCCATATAGAGGTCTGATTTTCACCACCACCCTTCATTGTTTTCCATGATATTGTTTATCCCTTACTGTGCACCTACTGTGTGATTGGAAGGCTCTATGTGCATTGAGTCACCCAGTCCTCACTTTGCCTCATAATAGTGGGTGTTTTTAGTTCCATTTTGTAGAAAAGGGAACAGGCTCAGAGAAGTTGCATAATTCGGTCAAAGTCACACAGCTAATATATGGCCCAGAGCCAGGCTTTGGCCCAGGGTGCACGATGAGAAAGGAAGAAGGTGGGAATGAAGTGGCTGGGAGAGGTCTGCTCTCTGGCCGGGTTTAGAGGTGTGTTCCCAGGCCAATATCCCCTGAGTGCAACACTGACCTCTGAGGGCTTGGATGTGAAAACTGCCAGAAAGGGAGGGCAGAGGGGCAGTGAGTTGCACAGTCCTTTTCTGGAGGGCAGGGCCGCTCTAGTGCTCATCCCCACCTGCACAGAGCCAGCTGTCCTAATTCTAGTTGTGCGTTCCCTGGGCCAGGCCGCTGGGAGCTGGGGCCATGTGGCTCTCTGCTCCACGACCCTGTCCTGGGTCATGCTGGACGAAGCAGCCCTCCTTCATCTCATGCATGTGACCTTAGTAATATGATTCATCTGGTGCAGGGTCTCTGGATCAGGGAGGGGAGCACATTGGAAATACTTCCAATAGTTACAGAGATTTGATTCAATGAATATATCATCAAGCGTCAAGAGAGGGCGTGGATGAGTGTCGTGGAGGCTTTAGGTGCTGGGAAAGCCATACCACACGGGAAGGGCAAAGGACCTGGGGTTTGCTGTCTGGAAGATGGAAGGTTGAAAGTGATCCAACAGAGATTTTTAAACCTATTATGGGTTTGGGGATCAAGGCTTTCTGGATGTTTCTTTCTCCTCTGAGGACATAAGAGAAAAGACACTTAAAACGCAGGGTGGATTATATTCGGGGAAAGGGTAACTCTGACAGTTTTGGGATAGGTTTACAAAGAAATGAAGAGCATTCCTGACGAGAAAGCTTTAAACAGGAAACAGGTCCTTGCTTTCCAGAACTGTTGGGATTTGGTCCTGCAGGGAGGCAGGACGCCCCTGGGAGCCACACAGTCTTGAAAGTTCTGCTCCTTCTTCGGTAAGCTAACTGCTAACTGGTTAGGGCACAACTGCTCGGGGCTGGTTGCCCAGTGACCATGCCTGCCCTGTGCTTCCCTCCCTATCTCTTCTTGCAGAGGCCCCAAAGCCAGATTTGGACTTTCTAGCCTTCCTTGTGGCTGAGGGTGTGTACGTTTCATCCGGCCAATGAAACATCATGGGAAATTGCTTGGGAAACCACTGGTAAAGATATTTCCTTCCCTAATGACAGGAGAGAGGCACTCTAGAGCACTCTCTTGCTCTCCTGTTTGCCTGGCTGCCTCCTTGCTTCCTGCCTTGGATACACAGCAGGGGGAAGACA
Source organism: Canis lupus dingo (assembly GCF_003254725.2). NCBI lineage: Eukaryota > Metazoa > Chordata > Mammalia > Carnivora > Canidae > Canis > Canis lupus. Next base: position 68,729,968 of record NC_064247.1, read on the forward strand.
CGATGCCTGGGGCTTTGGCAGCCATTGTATGTCCATGAGGAAAAAGTCAGAGCATTTGCAGTGCCCTCTGCTGGCTCTCTGACACTCTGAACTGCCAGCCAATCCTGGACTGGCCCACCTTCATCTAGTTCTAGAAATCATTAAATTCTCTTTAGTATTTAAGCCACTCTCAGCCCAGTATTCTGCTGCTTGCACCTGAAGGCATTCCTGACCTAGGCACTAGGCTGCTGTCAAAGTGAAGAGCATGGATAACAAGGCCAGGCCTGCCTGTAGAAAGCTGTCCTGGATCTTGGACTCACGTGGGTTGAGAAGCAGAGAGAGAGCCCAAGGGCCTTCGGAGGAATTCACATGGCAGGCAGCCGAAAGGAGGGGGAGTCTCCGTTTTAATTCTGAAGCCAAGGAATCCACTCACTAGTAAAACTGAGGCCCAGAGGGAGTCCCCGGTGCTGCAGGCACCTCCTCCGCAGGAACATGGGGGTGCAAGCTCTTCCACAAGGCTGTGCTCCAAGAACACCAGCATCTCCTGGGGCCCGGGGGCCCCTCTCCCTCATGTGGTGACCAAGCAGGCCTGTGTGGGTGCGGCCTAGGGTGCCCCTAGCATTCCCAGTGATGCTCCTATATGCCAACATTTCAGACTCACCACTGTGGGCCAAAGGGGCAGTGTGGTGAGAGAATGTTCCTCCATGACTCTGGTTTTCTTGTATTGTCTGCTCCTCACGCTGTAGCGAATGCCGGCCAGGGAGAACCATGCTCTTGTAGGATTTATGATGGGGATGCATATTTATTTACCCAAGCCTCGTCTTCTAGCTGCAGGTTTGGAAAATTGCCTGATGGCTCTTATGGATACAGGCTAGCCGCCGTTACGGCATGACTGCAGAGGCAGGAGAGCAGTGCCGGGAGCTCCTAATGAGTTCGCCATGGCCTGTGTTGTTAGGGTAGAACTGGGAAGAACTTGGGGGCTCTAGTTCCCAGCTGGACATTCGAGGTTCAATATGAACGAAGTAGTGGAAAGAACAGGACTTGGGAGAAACCCAGCCCCTCATCCTCCAGGGTCTTTGAGACCTGCCATTCTCAATGGCTCTGGGTCCTGCCCGGGGGATGACTGTGGAACTTTGTTGGTTGGGTTGTTTATGTGGTCCTGCTCGAGGCTGAATAGCGACCTCCCAGCAGGACCAAGGGGGAATCCTTGGAACCTGCGAATAGGTGACCTCATGTGGCAAAAGACACTTCATAGATGGGAGTCATCTGAGGACCTCATGGGGGGAGAGGGTCTTGGCTTATCCTTGTGGGCCCAGGGAGTCACAGAGGTCCTTAAAGGAGGGAGGCATGGAAGTCAAAAGAAGAAAGAGACATGAGATGGGAGCAGAGAGAAATATGCTGCTGCTGCTCTGCTGCCTGAAGACATGAGAACGGGTCATAAGCCAAAGGCTGTGGGTGGCTTCCAGCAGCTGGGAAGGAGAAGGAAATAGATGGTCCCCTAGAGCCTCCAAGAGGAATTGGCCCTGCCAACCTTAGCCCCATGGAACTGATTTTGGAGTTGTGGGTTCCAGAACTTATATAAGAAAATATAAGTCTGTATTTTCTGAAGCCACCCAGTATGTAGTCATGTGTTACAGCATCCCCAGGACCCTTGCATGGGCTCCAAGGGCCAGTCGTTCCCTATTTATCTCCTGCTTTTAAGAGAATAATCAGGACTCTGCTTGGGTAGAAATGTAATGATCCACATTTTTGATCACAGATCTTTAAAAAAACTTTGCATATCCTGTTTTTACACATCTTTGATAACTTATTATCAATCATATTGAGGATCTCCTTTCAAAATGAACTTTGGGTTTTGTCTTTTAAGTTTACATGTACATTCGAGTTTCCTACAACCTATGAAACAGGTTGGTTTCGTGGCTGTGAGGATACAAGTACACCCTTAAGCCCTGAGCCTTTTTCTATTCCAATTCTGAGAGGAGGAGACTAGGGCTGACTTCTCCTCGACCTGCCCCAGCAGCGAGGGCCTTGCCGGTGGGCAGCCAGGAGGGAGAAACGTGGGAAATGCCCTTACTTTGACAACAGAGAGCATCCCCTCGTTGGTCTGAGGGTTGGTGTGGATCTCGAAGCTCTGCCCTGGGTTCCCGTTGATGATGGTGTAGGCAGCTCTCCATGCGCCTGTGGCGGGGTCATCCTTGTCTTCCACTGTCAAGTTGACAATAACCCCCACGGCTCCTTCCTCGACAGTGGCTTGAAACTGCAAATAGAGCAGATGGTTACTGTCACCATTGGGTAAAAACAGCAAGAACCCCTTCAGAGCCCTTCCCACAGTGGGTCTGTTACCCACGTCACCTCATTTCACGGAGAATGGTGCAGGAGGCTCATGCTGCTGTGCGGTGCAGAGCCAGCAGAGGATCCGCTCTCCTCTCGGCCTTCCCTGCACTCAGGTGAGGCCAGGAGGCTGCTCTCTCTCCTACTGAATGTGGCCAGAAGTGATGCTTGCTGGCTGGGAGCAGCTGTCCCTTCTCCCTGCCTCTCCTTCCATCTATCTAAACACAGACGACCACAGGACCCAAGGTCAGGGTGCAGCCACAGGGGGAAGAGCGTGGGTCCTGAGTCCCTACAAGGAAGAGGATGCCCGTCCTGAGCTGTAGTCCAAGGACAAACAGACTTCCAGGCAATTTTTGCATCTCTGCTCTCGCAGCCTCACATACCATAAACGACAAGGTCATGGCGTAGCCAGGACACCTCCCTCGCGTGTAGAGGGCCTGGAGCTGGAACCCCACGTTCGGCTCCATGGCTTCTCCTCAATGGCACCATCTCCTCTAAAGAAGAAAGCCGATTTCATCCACCCCACCCCTACCCCACAACTAGGAGGACTTTAAAAACCCATTTTCTAAGGAAACATATAAATCAGTTGTTGGGAGCCTTGTTGTAGCCGTGTTTTTATTGGAATACATCTCAAATACTTGTTGCAAGTAGGTGTGGTGAAAATAAATCAATAAATGAAAAATCAGCTTTCCCACAGATAGAGAATTTCATGAGCTATCATTAGCACATTCCTTTGAGCTGGAAGCATAAAGTATTGTTTTGGTGCTTACCTCTGACACAGTACAGGTGAATAGTAATCTGTTTGCAAATATTTTACAAACAAGTAATACCAATAAGCTGACAAGAAGAAGAAATATCTTGGAATTTCAATTAGTAGGAAAGCGAATCTAGAGACAGTGAGGCGATGTCAGAAAGCCCTTGTGTTCAAAGAGAAGTAATTTGAGAAATGGGGTTTCAAAAGTAGTGGCTGATTAATTGACTTGCAAATCATTAATCATAAACCTTAATCTTGATGCCTTGGGGGGATGGGGCGGGGACGGGAACTAATTTGTCTACCACACCTCAGCAAACCTGGGTGGGTTGTTTCCTTTCTGTGAAAGGGGCAATTCTTGGAACATGCTGGCAAGATGGAATGTAGCAACCTGGAGGATGCTGTCGTGGGGATACAGCTCCAGGAGGCAACGAGGTTGACCTGATTCCTGTCTAAGCAGTCCTCTCTTCTATCTTTCCCTCCTTCTCACAAAAATCACGGCATTCCTAAACTTAAATCTAGAGAGGTGGTTCCCAACCCTATCTGTACATTAGAATCTCTTCGGGGGCTTTTTAAATTTTTTATTTATTTATTTTTAAATGATTGGGCCCTATTCTAATTCAGTGGGTATGGGGTAAAGCCTGAGATTCAGTATTTCCTTAATCTGCCCAGATAATTCTAGTATGCAGTTCGGGTTGAGAGAAGCATGATGGAGTCCAAGGTCAAGACTGGTAAGGAAGTTTCAATGTGAGAGCCCACTCCGGTTTTGGAGGTGGCCTGAGCTCCGTGCTGGAGGGGCCTGAAGTGCCTCTGGCTCAGCAAGAGGGGTTCTGGGGTTAGCTCCTGCCTGCTGTTGGCTGCATGTCCACAGTGCTATCTAATCCCTTCAGACACAGATGAAGAAAGAGGCACAGAGAAGGAAGGAAAGTCCAGAGTCATTCGGTGAACCAAAGGTCAAGTCCATGTCTCCTGGATTCCTGTAATCTCAGCTTTTAACAGTTGGATTACTCAAGACCCCCATTGCTTTGGCCGGTCCTTCACCTCTGCTGTGGTCCAGAGCCAGAGGACGGGCTCTCTGTCCCCTACTGATCACACCAGACCTTAGCTCATAACTTATCCTTGTGTCTCTTCTGACTCCTGTTCCTTAGACACCAGACTCCCTGATGCAGATTCAGGGAGTGCTTAGACAGGAGGGTGCTGGGTTCCCTCTGTCTGGTAGAAAGGCAGTTACATACAGTGCAGAGGTGAGAAGTTGCTCTGTCAAAGTGGGTGAGGGTCACGTGGTGGATAAAGACACAGAACACATCATGATTTGAGGAGGCTGGAGCTCAGGGAGGTCTGTCTTGTTCACAGCTTTCTCCCCAGCCCCTCACATGATGCTAGGTGCAGAGAAGGGACACAGTAAATATCTGTGGAATGAATAGTGCTCTTAAATGTAGGCAGTGGGACCTGGCATCAGAGGAAATGTGAGAGGCTGTAGCTCTACAGGAGCCATAAGAGGGGCCGACTGGCTGATCATGCCTGATCCTGCCACTTGCCTGATGTTCCAGAAAGGGAAGGATGGACTCATCTCTCTTGTGTCCCAGGACATCTCTAGCACAGCTGCATTATGACTTCCATGGATCTTAGGTGCTTTTACCTTCATTGGTCCTTCCTACCATAATAGATTTTCATCGGCTTTAAAAATTTCATTTTTTCCCGAGGTGAGAAAAATATTAAAATTTTATTTGACCCTGAGAGTTCTTTTTCTCATTTTAGGACTCTAGGCACTGTGCCTAGAGCACCTGATGGACGACTCAGCCCTGATCCCCAGTACATAGCACATAGTACATAGTGCTGGACACATGAAAATCTGATGGATGAATAAATGGGTGGGTAGTTGGATGGATCTATTTATAAAATTAATATTTAGGACAAATCTAAGTGGCAAAAACCTGTGCAGCTTTTTTTAGGATGCTTTTATTTTTAAATGTCTGCAGCACCTACCATAGGTAGGTGGCATAGAACACCCTTTTAGTGTGTAATCAAATGACTCCAAATGGAATAATGTGGTACTGTTTTAGGAATTATGTGGCCCTGATACTTCCTTAGATGTATTAGTGTGTCCACAGCTACCATGGTGTTCCTACCATTCATCCACCCATCTGTCATCCACCCAACCATCATCCATCCATCTACCTATCATTCTCCATCCATCTATCATCCAACATCTATCCATCCATCTATTTATCTTCCATCTATCATCCATCCATCCATTCTCCATTCCTCCATTTATCTATCCATCCTCCATCCACTATCTATTCATCTATCCATCATTCTCTATCCATTTATCCTTCCTTCCATCCATCCATCCATCCATCCATCTTCCAGAAATGACAGACAGACACACAACAATTATTTGGTGGGTGGCTTCTGTATGCCAGGCTTGATATAGTATTAAATTCTAGGGATATGCTAGAAAACAAAATAGACATGGCATAGGTATGATTACAAAACTGTGTTAAATGTTAGGGAAAAAGTAACCCTGAGCCTGTGGATCAAAGGGGGAATGGTGAGAGGGAGTGGATGCCTGACTCAGTCTGGGGAGGGTTAATAGAGAGGAATTCCCTGAGAATTGAAAGCAAAGCAGGAGTTAATAAGGTGAAAGGAGAGAGAGCATTCCTGGCATCAGGAACAGCATGAGCAAATGCCTGCAGGGATGAGGGATGGGCCTAAGTGAGCAAAGGCCATGGGTGGAGGGAACATGGTACTTTTGCAGAATGGAGGGCAGGTGGGTGTGGCTGGAGTGCAGGGGAGGGCTGGGGAGAACTCTTTGCCATTGGACTCCAGAAGAAGACAAAGTCAGATTATGCAGGGCTTTGGGGGCCACAGAAAGGCATTTGGACTTTATCTTGAAAGTAAAGTAGAGCCTAGTCAAGGAACTGGATTATGTTTAAATCTACTCTTTAAAGAATTCAGAAAAAAAATCTTTAAATATAGAAAACATTCAACACAATTATTATAGTCTTTGTTAAGACCATTATCTGATTCTTGCATAAACTACAAAGCCAGTTTCCTTGAGCATCCATTTAGAAATTCATTATTGCTTAATTAAATACTCATTCTATTAATTCTATTCAATGTTTTAACCCCATTATATAATTCAAGATGGAAAATTAAATAGATTAAAATGAAATAGTACCATTTTATATTTCTATACCAATACTCACTTTGTGATTTAAAAACAATAGACAGACATTAATTTAGCATACCAGAGCAGGAGAAATTATTGATTGTAACATTACTTCCTCTAATTGGAAAAAATAGATAAAGTCACTTTTCTGTTAAACTGTGTGGCAAATCAAATACCAGACGCAAAATACATTTTTACATAATCAGTGTGGGTGACTGGCTTGGGACATACTGAGGCTCATTAACTCTCTCCCTTATATTCAGAACCGATTATTTCATTCTACTTTTTTTTGACAATGTGGGGTGAGTTTTGTGATGGGTATTTAGGAAGAGAATGCCTGGACTTTGCACAAAGGTCATTCATCACCAAGGGAAGAGGGACTTCCATTTTATTTTACACCAAGAATAAATGTTCTTCCTCATCCAGCAAATGGTTGGTTTTAAGTTAAGGTTAAGCTGAAATTGGAAATAACAATCAGCAGGGTAGAAAGCCACAGGTAGGGAAGAAGTGACCGTGCATGACTTTAAGGCACTGGACATCTACAAGCTTGCATGCTTGATGACTGGAGTCCAAGTTAATGAACTGTCAACTATGATGTTTTCATGGATGGTGAACTTGAAAAATTGGGATGTAGTCATTTGGGTCCTGGCTTGGGGAAATTAAAAGTTAAGGTCTCAGAAAGTTTTACAAACTTGGATTTCTATTCATGAGGTTAAAAGCTTGTGGGAGAGATCATCAGAAATTTAACTTGCAATTTTACAAGTCTATGTTTACGTAAAGGATAGAGCTCATTGGAAAGTCTTATCTCTTGGTGATAGTCCAATGGGTAGAACTGTGATCGCTAGAAATAAGATAATACATTTAAGGATCTTGGCACACTGCTTGGCATAGAGTAAGGAATCAGTCAGTATTTGTTAGTGAGGATGATGATGATGGATTTTGTTTTGTATCATACGAAATTCTTACTAATAAATGGGAGGACATGGCTCAAACCCCTGTGACAAGGCTCAAACCCCTGTGACTCTGTCTGCCTTTTAATGGATAATCTACATAGATACCTTATGTCCTTGCAATTGGTGTGGAAAAGCTCTTCTCATTTTAGTTAATGTGTTTCTGATACTCCCACACTTTTGTTTGTCTCTGATTTGCTCTAGCAACAGACACTTTATCACCAAGGCAAACGATGTTAACCTACAGCGCCTACATTTATGGTTTCCTTCTATGTGATTTGGATTCACCCCAGGATAGAAAAACGAAAGAACTCATTCTAGTAAATATTCTTTAAGTGTCTATTGCATGCTGAGGAATCCACCAGGTGCAGGAAATATAGCAGTAAATGAAAGGGACACTATTCTCTCCCCTTGGGGGCTTGCAGCTCAGGAGATTGACACATTTCCTCCCACTCACCCCCTTTCTTTATATGTTTTGCTCACTTATGACATATCCAGACATTTTGTTTACTATCATTTCTCTACTTCATATATTCAAGGCTGTACCTGTGGCCAATTATGGACGCTTTTATGTTTGGACATGATTTAGTTTCCAGCTAATGATCATTTCAATAAATGGTGCTAGACCATTTGGATATCCATGTGAAGAAAACAATGAGTCTTGATTCCTATGTCACACCACATACAGAACGTGAATGGTAAAACTATAGAAGTTTTAGAAGAAAACAAAAGGGGATATTTTAATTCAGCTTACAGTTATTGTTTATGGGCACTATATATATATATTATATTATATATACACACATATGTAATATGTAAAATATTTTAAATATATAAATACAAAATATAAAATGTTATTACGATTGTGAAATTCACATAATAGAACATTATGTAATATTGAAATACAAATTTCAACAAGTACACAGAGTTCTATATAAAGTTCATTCAGTATTTTAAAGAAGCCTCTATGTCTAAGAAATGATTAACAGCAGAGACCCACAAAGGACTCTGAAGATGTGTGGCTGAAAACTTAGCCAGCCCTCAAGACAATGAGACCTATTGAGTCCTTCCCGGGCCATGTCCCAATTGGACATGCACAGACAGACCCCCAAATGACTATAGAATCAAGGTGGGAGGAGAACATTCAGGAACCCACCAGACCATAATGGTCCCAGACATTGGTATATTTGACTCTTTTCTCCCCCTGATTAAAATTCTGTCATCTCTAAATACCCCTTTCTCTTTGAAGCTGAAGAGTGGTGCCAGAGCTTTGTTTTCAACACTCATGGAAGACAATTCACACAGTGAGAAGTAAATCAGATGCTAGAGCTCGGGCTTCTAGCAAAGGTGAGCAGAGACTTCCCTGTCCTCTCAAGGAGAGAAAGCTTGGGGGATCCCCTCCCAACTGTGAGCTTCTGGAGAGTGAGGATCTTGTCTTTGATTCACCAAAATGCCAGATCTTTCATAAGGTGAGAGCACTTAAATAGACATTAAATTTTGGGACTTTTTTTTTTTTTAGAGAGAGAGAGAGAGAGAGGTCTATCCACATGTGAACAGAGGGGGGACAAGGGGAGAGGGAGAGAGAAAGAATTTTAAGCAGGCTCCATGCTAAGCATGGGGCCAGAGGTGGGGCTTGATCCCAGGAGCCACAAGATCGTGACCTGAGCTGAAACCAAGAGTTGGACGGTTAACTGACCGAGTGACCCAGATGCCCCATTTTGGAATCATTTTTATCTATAGAGTAAAAACCTAGGAGGAGAAGATGCCAGTGTACATGTGTTCGAGGGTCTCACAATGAGAAGAGTGGCCAGGTCTTCTGTCTTCTCACTGAGAAAAAGGCAAGTGAACTAATTGTAGTTCAAATGGCAGAAACAATAGAATTCTACATGGTGGATGTCAGGCTTCCTTTTCTGAGGATCCTTAAAGCAGATCCAAGCCCCTACTGAGAAGAGTGTTCTACAGGGCCATTGGGGTCATAGGATCCCACCTTCCTTCGCCAGAGCTGATTGGACACAGAAATCATTCCTGACTCACAGGTGACCAGTTGGTTGTCTGCTTCATGAACAATCAGATGTTTCTCTAAGAGTGTGAACTTAGAAAAATAGAACTATGATCAGAGGGCATTAGTCCTTAAATTCTAAGTTCCTGGGTAGTTGAGCATGGGGTGACCTTTTTTTGTCCAAGGACACCGATGACTAGCTGCATAGAGAGGCAGAAGAGTGGACACACTGAAAGAAAAAGAGAGATCCCAGGGCACTCAAAGACACAAAAGACAGATGGGGAAGCATCCTTGGTCTCCCATTGGTTTCCCAGCCCTGCCACCATGCGCATAAGGTTCCCTGCACCTCTTGTCTGCTGGGATGCTTCTGGGCCTGTCAACGGCCCCATCTTCAAGAGCCATCTTGATTAGGTTTCTGCCCCCCATGGAGCCCTGGGGAAACCAACTCTGGCAGGTGTCTGCCGTTCTCAGCAAGTGAATGTGGCCTCTCTGATGAAGATTTGGTCTCCACAGATGTCTCCTCAAGTATCTTTTTTCCACCTTGCTCTGGAGAGTTTCAAACATTTATATATATAAGAGAATGCCTGGACTCTTTATATATAAAACAAAGCAGCCAGAATAAAGAACCTCATGTGCCCATCACCAGGCTTCAGAGGTTTTCAATTCCCGCCCCACTGTGCTTCGGGTACACACCCACGCCTCCCCACTCCTGCATTATCTGGAGCAAATCCCAGACGGATCATTGTATCTGCAAATATGTCATTGTGTATCTCTAAAAGATAAAGCTTCTTTTTAAGAAAACATAATCAAAGTCCTTTCTTGATCTAACTAACATTAATTTCTTCTGATAATTACTGGTTTTCTTTTGTGCCAGATACTTTGATAAAAGCATTTGCATGTTATCTCTATTATAGGAAAAGAGAGTACCTACCAGCCCTGGTAAAGGACAGTTGCCAGAATTTTCTCAGTTAAACATTTCAGGCAGGTGAAGAAATACACATAAGTTTAACAATAATAAGGAACAACAGGTCAACAACAAAGCAACCTTCTCCTGAGCGAAGAGCACTTTCCAAGACTCACTGAAATCCCAGGCAACGTCGTTCTCGATTCAGGGCGCTGATGAACATCCCACTAGCTGGTGTGATCCACCCACCTGGAGAAGCCCTGGGCCGGAAGGAGAGCTCTGTGCCTGGAGGGCTGCCTTCTACCAAGAGGACAGATGGATCATCTGCCTGCTTTCTGGGTATACAGGTAGGGGGATGGGCCAGCAGTCAAGAGAGGGAGACAATATTTGGTGTGTGCTCTGGCAGGACACATTTCCCATTTCCACTTAGTGCACACTTCTCTGTGTTGGCTCATTTCCCATGAGGAGTTTCCAAGTGTTGCAGACATAGAAGGTGCTGAGTCAATGACTTGAGAAGACCTGCCAGGCCTGGCTCTCTGGGGGCCTGGCGGTGCACCTGCTAATGTTCATTTTCTTCCTCTACAGGATCTTGCCTGCGGAGGTTCCTCCAATCTGCCAAATGCACACACACACACACACACACACACACACAAACGTGTACGATGAAAGAAGTGAGTTCTCAGGAAGAAGCAGCTCAGATAACAAAAATGTGTCTTTTCCAACATGAAACAAAATGAAAACACATAGCCACTGAAGACTGACTGGAAACTAATGCAGTTGAGCAGTGGTTGTCAAACTGTGTTCCTGGGAACCAAGGACGTTTGAGAGATGGCACAGGAGTCCTGTCAATGTAACAGGTATTTCCCCCGAGACAGTAAGACTAAACAGTTTGAGGAATCTGTGGATCGTGTTTTGTATATTAGAGTCCCTGCCTGAGATTTTGCCTGAAAAAAAAAATGTTTTGCTCTTTTTTTTTTTTTTTTTTTTTTTTTAAATCTTTTTTTTTTTTTTAATTTTTATTTATTTATGATAGTCACAGAGAGAGAGAGAGGCAGAGACACAGGCAGAGGGAGAAGCAGGCTCCATGCACCGGGAGCCCGACGTGGGATTCGATCCCGGGTCTCCAGGACCGCGCCCTGGGCCAAAGGCAGGCGCTAAACCGCTGCGCCACCCAGGGATCCCAAATGTTTTGCTCTTAAAAAGAAGTTTGCAAATCACTGCCTTAGGGAGTTGGTGCAATAAATATTACATCAGATAAAGAGAGAAAAATTAAAAACCAAGGAGCAAATATGCCACATCCTTTCTTTTTCTGAATGCCAGGTGTGGACACTTTATTCCATCTGACAGTGGCATCTCTCCCTCACTTGAGTTTCTCCTTTTAAAAAATTAAAGAGAAAGCAAAACATATTTGTGCATCTGATAATTGGAAATAGTTTAATTTTGAGAAGAGAGATTTTCTGTGAAGATATGCATCAGACCACAAACATTTGAATCTGGATGAAGAATGATGTTTTTTTAGGAGCAATAGCATGGTCTACTCCAAAGACTTAGGAATTTGGTTAATGCAATCCTGCAAATGTATAGGAGTGGGAACTTCAACGAAGTGGGGCAATTTTGGGTCTACCTCTAATTCATGGGTAAATCCTGTAACATCTCTGAGTCCCCGTTTGACTATCTGAGATGTAGGGTATCAGACTCCAGCAGTAGGTTCTTAACACTCATTACATGTTAGAATCTCTTGCAAGACCTTAAAAACTATTGATGATTTGGGGTCCTACATTCACGGGTTTTTCTTGGTGGGGTCTGGGCATTTGTATTCCTCAAAATTCCCTGTGATTCCAATGAGCAGCCAGGACTGAACACAACTGTCTGAGATGACTATAAGGTTCCCCCCTGGGGTTACGATCAGGGGCTAAAAAGAGCTTCGTGAGTCCCTCCAGCTCATGTGGGGTCCTAAGTGGTAAAGACCTCATTGTGAGAACCAGAGGATGCCACTGGTGGGGAATCTTGAGAATTCTTCTATCTCATGGGGTCGTAGGAGCTGCTAAGCAGAGCAGAGGAATACATTTGCTAATGAAATTACAGGGTTAGCGCCCGGAGGTCGGTCGTGGCTTTCACTATCTCAAACAGAAATCTGGTGCCTGGCAACAGTTACCCCATTCCCCTCCCTCTGGCCCCTAACAACCACGAATCTGCTTTCTCCATTGATTTACTTATTTCATACAAATGACATCACACAACATGTGGCCTTTTGTGTCTGCCTTCTTTCACTGAGCACTGGGTTCCCAAGGCTCATCCACATTGTAGCAGCTGTCAGCGCTTTCTTTTTTGTGGATGAATACTATTCCATTGCATGAACAGACCACAGCACATATACCCCTTCATCCACTGATCAACATGTGGGTCATTTCCATTTTTTGGCCATTGTGAATAATGCTTCCATGAATGTTCATGTATAAGATGTGTCGTGAACATCTGGGTACCCTTCTTCTGGGTAGATGGCTGGGTGGATGTCCTGGGCGGTGCAATGACTCCATGTTGACAAGGGTATGGGTTGAAGTCATTTGTCAACATGCATATGGCACTTGTACTCTGCCTTTCAGACACACGGGACTGTGTACTGCTTGCTGGCTTCCAGAGCCCCCTGCCTCCTGGTCCCAGGGGAGGAGAGGCAATACTTGAGAAGAAAGCCTCCAGCTTTGAATGGCTCGAGGGTTGTGGAAGGAGAAGTATCTATGAGAGCCTTATCTCTTTCAAATCCTTTGGCCAACCCACCTCAAGCAACCTCTTCTCTCCCACTTTGCGGGGGGTACTCCTCAGATTAATGCAGGAATGAGACAGACCCTGGAGCTCCTGGAGAACAAGCCCTTCTCCCCACGTGCCACCTGCAGCCGGTTCTAACCAGAGAAAGTACATCTTTAATCTCCTGAGCTGTGGGAAAATCGACACACTTGGTTAGGCTCCTGATGCTAACACCCCAGTACAAATAAGGACAAGAGAAACCTTCTGCTTTCATTACAAGGGATTTGTACAAATTCATACGTGGAATTGACTTACAGCTTCTAATTTATATTTAAATCCCGAATGTCTTAGTCAGAAGAAACTGCTCTATATCCATTGTCTGTGTCTGCACCATTGATTCGTGCTTCAAATAGACCCCACGGGCCCAGTTGTAATTCCCATCGGCACATCCACATATTTCTTCCCAGAGGTGGCTTATGGAGTTTCTGAGAACATCGGAGTTCCCCGGGGCGAAGAGATGGATGGGAATCATACCCTTGGGAATCACATCCGATGAGAGAAGGAGGATGAAGAAAATCATTCTCTACCCTTTCCTGGCTCTGATACCAGGATGGAGGGACGACAGAAGTCTGTATGGGGACAAGGGTGCCTAATTGCATTCTCTCACATTGGTAAGGACAAACGAGGAAAGTTTCTTATGTTTCACACCATGGGAAGCTCTATCATCTGTTGGCTGTGTCACTTTGGATAAGAAACCACCTCTCTGTGTCTGGACTTTCTCATCCACAAAATGAAAATAATAAGAGTATGTACTCTCATGGGATTATTACGATGATTAAGTGAGAATATAAATGTTTAGATGCACGCCTGATGCATAGCAATATTTGCCCATTGTTACGAGAAACACAGACAAAATGAACAAAGGAAATGAAGTTTGTTGCCATGAACATCATCATAAGGAACATGACCAAAGAAATTAACTTGGCTCTTTTGGGAGTTTTTTGGTTACGGTAGTGTGGTCTTACTAGATAATATTTCCATCAATATAAAGTTCCCTTGTTCCATAAACTACTTAGAGTTGGTGTCGCTTATAAGCAGAAGTGTCCTGCCCAATACTTCTGATTTCCTGATTGTTTTTTTCAATCTAACTTACGGTTTCTCAACCTCAGCCCTATTGACATTTTGGGTTGGATCATGATTTGTCGGGTGGGGCTGCCCTGTGTATGGCAAGATGCTCAGTGGGCTCCTTGGCTTCTATCCACCAGATGCCAGGAACACCCATGCTGCAATCATCAAAAATGTTTTTGGGCATTGCCAGTTGACCCAGTGAAGTGTGTGTGTGTGTGTGTGTGTGTGTGTGTATACATGTGTATGTGCATGCATGTGTGAATTTCTCCCTGACTGAGAATCACTAACTTAGCTCAACCAGGCCAGGGGCTGCCTATAAGTATCTGCCTCTAAACAGCAGCCCACAAGTCCCCGAGGACAAGTTTTGTCATCACACTGGTCCTAGACTGAAGTCTCAGAGGAAAACACTGAAATAACATGATAACATTTTCTGGAGTAACTGAATCCGACATTGCCAGGAACACATTCAAGGGTAAAACCGAAGACTATAATTATTATGATAATTATTGATGTAGTTTTCATTGCTCTACAATTTTTGAATTAGCAACTGATAATCCTTTATAAAAGAAGAAAGGTGGTTTTTCTTGCTTTCCATTCTTCCTGACACCTGCCCACCTTTCTCTTTTTAATCAATGTGCTCCAGGTCCCCATGTGGCCAAGGGAGACTCATACACCACGACAGATAGACAGGGGCGGGGGACAGTCCTGTCGCCATCACAGGGCATTTTCAACGGGCCTCAGGAAATGAGGAGCATTTTCCACTGGGTCCAGTTGGAGCTGTGCAGACTCAAGCTTAGCGGACAATGAGGGGTTATTACCTGCAGCCCATTGCTTCCCCCCGGGGTCTGGAAACCCTCTAGATGGGAAGTGTGGGTCTTGGGCTAGGGGCCTGAGCATTGGCTGGGAGCCCCTTGAAACCTCAGAATCGGGGCCACACAGTAGCCCTTGGGAGCCAGATCCACCGTAGCCCTTGGGAGCCAGATCCCCCGTGACAGGGTGCTGAGTCAGTCGGGAAGTTGCTCCCAAACCCTCCCACTTACCCCCTGCTTGCCCTCCCTTTCCCCCAGGCTGTCCTCACTGGTGACCCCAAGGGAGGGTAGGGAGGGAGACCAGGGATGCAGGTGGCCCTGCTCTCCGCAGCCCTGCCTTGATCAACATCCTCTCCAGGGGCCCTCTGTCCTCTGGCTAGTGGGGTCCTGTCCGGTGTGACCTGCACCCCCGGGGCGGCCCATCCCCAACCCCTCCCCAGTCCTGTCCTCCTGTCCTGCTTCCTTACCCTCCTACCAAGTCTATAAACACACTTGAAGGAACCCCGTCAATTAAGAAAACCCAAGCAGCACAAGAAAGAGGAGCCCCTACTCTGCACTCCTTGTTCCCCACTCCCCACGGGGGGGGGCTGCATTTCTTGCTCCCCCGCCCCCAAGGTTGCAGATTGCTGAATATATCCACAGCTAGAGGGAGGGGTGCAGACCACAAAAGCAAGCTCTGGACATTTATTTGCCATCAAAGGAACAATGTAAATTGGCCAGTGTTGAGATGTAAATACTGGGAGAAATATCCTGTTCAAGAATTCTTATAGCAAAAAAAAAAAAAAATAAAATAAAAAAAAAAAAGAATTCTTATAGCGTCTGTTGAATGGGGGCCAAGGAGGTTTTTCAGGGAACTCTCACCCTGGCCCCCTAGTAAGCAAGACCAGCCCTGCCCAGTGTGGCTCCAGCTACTCAGAGGGCTGCACAGGCAGCAGGTGCAGCAAAGGGGGTGCAGCAAAGGGGGGTGAGCAGGGGAAGGAGGCTGGTTTTGCATATGGAAAACAGAAACTCTCAGAGACTTCAGGAATTTTAAGTAAAAAAGGTGATGTTTTCAGCCTGACTTTTCCCTACCTAGTGACAGAGTGGGACACGGAAACTGTCAGGTGGTAAGGAGAGAACCTAGGAGAGAGAGACACACACACACACATAGAAATAGAGAGAGAGGGAGAGAGAGTCAGGGAGAGGGAGGAGGGGGAGTCAGGAAGAGAGGAAGGAGTGGGGGAGGGAAGAGGAGGCAGGAGAGGGCGGAGCGGAGAGGGAAGAGGGTGGGGGGAGGGAGGGAAAGAGGGGGAGGGGAGAAGGTGGGGAGGGACGGGAGGGGAGAGGTACAGACACATAGAAATAGAGGGGGGAGTGGGGAGAGAGGAAGGAGTGGGGGAGGGGAAGAGGAGGCAGGAGAGGGCGGGAGACAGGGGTGGGGGGAGGAGAGAGGTGAGCGGGTGGGGTGGGGGAGGCCCAGAAGATGCAGCTTTACCGAAGAAGTGCTGGAGAGGCAGGGCAGGCAGGAGAGAGAAAGACAGAAGCTTTGGGCAGAAGTGGGCAGAGGCAGGACAGCGGATGATGGGGGGTGCTGTAAGGTCTCGATGCTGCTTTTCTAAAATAAGAAACTTTGGGCAAACCCAGAGCTGTGTTCCAGCTCTTCAGCATTCCCAGGGGCCTGTGTCAGTAGATGGAGAAAGCAGAAATTTCCATATCAATAGAAAGCAGGTGGCTAAAGCCTATAGTCTGTCTGATCACTTCCAGCAGCTAGAAGGCAGATGGAGAAAGAGGAGTGGGTGGCCGAGTCCCCCGGAGGAGGAGGGTGACAGTGACCCCTGCCACCACCCAGGAAAGATGCTGGCAGGTTCTGGGTCTGGCATTGCCCCTACATTAACTACCACAAAGTCTAATCTGTTTGCAATAGTTTCTAAAATCACCGCGTGAGGCAAATTCGGATCTCCCCCCCAAAAAACAGTGACCCTTAGAAGTCTCCCTGAGTCCACACTAGGGCTCCCAGGGCCCCAGGAGGGTGGTTTGCTCTCGGGCTCCCTGTAGGGAGAATGCACATGTGCCTCCAGGAACATCCAGCCTTCCAGGAGTAAGCTCACTGTCTGGGGATGAGTGGTCTGTGTCTCATTCCAAGGTCCCTCCAAGGTGTGGGCTTTTGGGCTCCCCTTGACCCGTTCATTTGTTGCCGTCACACAGTCCTTAATCCAGACTACTCCTTGATGGAATACGTACGGACAGGTCGTGAATCAGGGAACCAACCAAAATTTGTGGTTTGGAGCCTCCAGCCACCTTAGGTGAGGTTCGTAGGTGAGGTCTGTAACGCGTCTCAGAGGGCGGGCCTGTCCTCCGCCAGGGGACTGTGATGGGGACCATGACAGAAATGGTGGCAGCTCCCCTTCTGGGCCTGGCGGGTGGGGGTGACTGGCCGCGGGGAGGAGGGGTACTCTGAGCAGAATCTCTCTCCCCTCAGACACACGGCAGAGGCAGCACCTTGCTGGCAGAGGCAGCACCTTGCTAATGCCCCCCACTCGGGATGGCACTTTTCCTTCTATGTCGCAGATGTCACCATGGTTAAGGATCAAAAGATGGGCCATTCTAGGGGAACACGTTCCAGAGATCTCGAAACATGCAAAAACCTGTGCCTTCCTCTCCTCTGTCAATAACAGCAACTTCTGAATGGAACACAGGCCTGGGACCCTAAGACTTCAAGGACGCTGGTAAGTGACTTGATGCAACACACATTGTTGCAGGAAGGGAGTGTTTTCAAGTGGGTCAACATCTAGAGGCGTTGCTATGGCAGCACAAGTGAAAGAGGAAGAAGCCTTCCCTAACTAAACACAAGGGTGACCTTCCCTCTGTAACCCGTGTGCAACCTTCTCCTTTCTATGTGCGGGTGGAGGGTTCATGTAATTTCCGCAAGGAAGACGTGGGGCCTGACATTGCTGAGGTGCAGATCTCCAGGACCTGGAGAGCAGAGGGGGGAGGGCACAGAGTAAAGGAAGTGATCAAGGTCTGGGAGCTCTAGAGCTCTTTAGCAGGTGAGGGTGGCAGGTGGGTGCTGCCTTCCTCTGATAGAACACACAGCCAGGAAAGAGGTGGGGGGGGGGTGGTTGCGTGGCTCCAGATTGGGGGAACAGGCCGTAGGAGGGGGATTTGGCTGAACAGAGCAAACTCAAACAGGTGCAAATAGACCTGCTTTCTGGAGCAATCCCTGCTCTGCAGACTAACAAGCAGCAAAATGATGAGTAGAGGAGCCGTAACAATACAAGCTAACATTTGCATGCTGCCTCGAGGTCCTGGGCTGATGCCCAGGTCATGCCCTGAAGCAGGTTCTACTATGAGCTCGCTCCAAAGACCAGTCACTTGGTTGGAAAGTAGAGAGACAGGATTTGCACCCGGGGTTGTTTGAGCCTGGAGTTTGTGGGCTCATTCTTGGCAGTTTCCAGAGATGATCTCGTATTTCCAGGGGACCGGGGAGAGCACATCTGACCCTCAGCTTCACTGTCCCCACTGGCACAGCGCCAAGCCTCCTCTCAGGGGGCAGGCAGGACAGCAGTGGGCATGCTCCCCCCCACCCCGGGGGTTGTGCGGCTGTGGTACCAGGACAGGAAGGGATACACCATCAGCTTTTGAAGGAACGGCCAAAAATTTTTCAACTCAATTTTTCCCTCCTTTTCTTTGCATATGATGGGGGGAGGGTCCGTTTGACTCCTTTATTATCCTCATTATCCGAGCATGAGCAGGCCGAGGCTGTGCTGAATTTATAGGAAAGAATGGGATGCTTTCTCCCCCTGTTTTCCACACAGCAAGCTCCTGCTGCTTCACTACCAACAGGCTTCCTGCAGGGCGAGCAAATTCTATGCAGCTGCCTCTTCTGGTGGTCAGCATAGGTGGTCCTGTGAATGCCGTGGAGCAAGGGGAGGTGACTGTCCATCACCCACAGGGACTTTCCTGCAGAGCTTGCTCAGAGAGCCACAGCCGGGCTTGGGGTGCTTCAGTGCAGTAGTGCTTTGGATACAGTATGTACCTCAGGGATGCCCACAGGATTTGGGGGAGGCCTAGGGGCAGGTGGGGCATGGAAAGAAGTCAGGGATGGGATTAAGTTCAAAGGTGGACATCTTGCAGGTTGGGGTCCAAACAGAGAACAGCTCAGAATATCCAGCTCCTTCCACACACTATTTAGTCCCTGGATCCCAGATGAGCAACAAGCTATGAGGCATCCTTTGTATCTGCTCCCTCTGGCTCCTTCCACGTCTCAATCTGCCTCAGCTGCTCTCAGAAGCTCTGCTGTAGGTTCAGGTCCGAGCCCATAGAGCACAGAGTGGATTCATCCCCATCTGCATGGCGTGGCCCTTGGATCCCACTGCCCTGGGGCCCCGCTGTGGATGCGAGCCCTTTCAGGGGCCCAGAACTCTACCTCTGCTCCTTGCCCAAGTGCAGGTGCTTCCTGGACCATGAACCTAGTCCTCTGCCTGTCTGTTGGAGCCTGCTCAGTGGGGCAGGCCTTCCTCCAGAGTTAGGTAGTAGTCCACGCAGGTGCAGAAACCAGTGTGGCTCGTGGGATGAAAAGGGAAAGGCAATCTGAAGATACTTTGACCATATTCGAGAGAGGCTATAAACTGCTATTTTAAATGCTCATACCAAAAAACCCACAGAAAACAAAAATGCCCCCAAACTCCTACCTTTTGGACCAGGCATTTCACTTGTGAGTTTATCCTGCAGAAACCTTCATATGTGTGCACAGAGATACACACTCAAGCATTTTTATCGCTGTGAGTTTTATGAAAGGGAAAACCAGGGGCTACCAGACTGTCCTGTCAATAGGAGATTGGTCAGATTTGGGCTGCCTGTGGACCAGAATACGATACAGTGCCATCAAAATGAATGAGGCAGCTAATTGTTTGGCATTATTGATCAGAAGGGAAATCTGTTGTGTCGGAGGGTGCAAACAACCTTGGGTTTACTTAGTAGAAATAAAACGTGTTGAGTTAATGCAACTGGGAGAATGTGGGCCATTCCAGGGGCACATGTGAAGGCAGAGCTGAGATAAAGAGATTATAGAATCTTTAGTTTGTAGATGGTAGAAGCCAAGGACGTAGTTGGAGCTCACCAAACTGCTGTGTGGGGAATGTGGGGGCCCCTGGGGTGGGTTCTGCTCCCAGTAGCCCTGGCTAAAGTCAACCCCCCTTAGGTGAATGGGTATGAAAATGACAGGCATGGAGGTTCAGCAAGCAGTTTCTAAGAGAAGAGTGACATCTTTCTGCAGGGTTCCCACTTAGCAGAGGGGTTAGGGAGACTCGGGGCAGTGACTGGCCTTGTGGTGGACAAAGGATAAGGTCATGCCTGAATCTCCTACAAAGGCTGTGGGAACTCTGGGATGCTGTCAGCATGCTTCAAGTTACCATTCAAGTAAGTAAACCAAAAAGCTGAGATACCCTGTGTCTGAGGCATTCCAGCTGGAAGGAACCAGGGCGAAGGAGGAACCCATCTTCCCGAAGGCTTCTATGAGCATCTTGGATTTCTAAACATTAGGGACCATTTGCTGCCACTAAGAAACGTCAAGATCCAAAGCAGGTAGCAAAAACCAAAGGAGAAATATAAAAGCAGGAACAACGGCGGCCTGTATTTATCCAGTCGTGGCGGTGTGTCTGGCGTTGGGCTGAGCTCCCCGCACACTGTGCCTCAGCTGATCCTCACTACAGCCTGAGGACATAAGGAGCATCGTTTCTCCCATTGTATGGGAAAGGAAAGAGGTAGAAATCCTGATAATATTGCAGTTCAGTGTGTGCATAATGTGATGCTGTTTTTGTAAATAAAAAGTTAAGACTGGAGAGATGGGAAGAGGAGACACCTGCAGAAGTTTAACCGAATGTTAACAGTGGTTATCACTCAGGTGAGTGGAGATGCGCCAAATTTTTGTGTTACGTGTGTGTGACATTTAAACATCTCTTTTTACAGTGGAACCAAATTACATTTTAATCAGAAAGATATCATTTTGGAGGGAATAATATGCTATTGAATTCAAAGTGCATGTAAAAGCAAGTCATTTTCTGAAACATTTTAGAAAAAGAAGAAAGTGGGAGGAATCGCTGTCCTAGGATGCTAAGCCTCCACTCCAGAATATATAGCTCCAGAATCAAGATAGAGTTGTCCTGGTGGAGGGAGACTCGTAGCCATCCATGGAACAAAACCGAGAACCCAGAAATGGACCCACACAAACATGCCCAAATGATTTGTGACAAAGGGATAGTTTCAATTCAAAGGAAGGATAGCCTCTCCTCAAATGGAGGCAGGGCAGCTATGCATCCACAGCTAAACACACGGCCTCAAGGCTAAACCTCACATCTCACATCCAAATGAACTCAAAATGGATCATGGGCTCCAATGTAACACATAAAAATACCAAACTCTTAGAAGAAAACACAACACAGAAAATTTGGGGGATTGAGAGCTAGATAAAGTGTTCTTAGGGTGGACAGCTAGAGCATCATCTATTTAAAAAAAGAATGATAGATTGGACTTTATCAAAATCAAAACCATTTGCTGAGTGAGAGAGCCTGCTTGGAAGCTACGAAGATAAGCTAAAGACTGAGGAAGACATTTGAAAGCCACATTCCTGCTGAAGGACTTGTATATAAACCACATAAATGCCAGTCAAAACTCAGCAGTATATAGAAAAAAAATCCAATTAGAAAATGGGCAAAAGACATGATCAGACATTTCACCAGAGGGAATAAAGGTGACAAATAAGCACATGAAAGGATGTTTAATGTCAGAAGTCGTTGGGAAAATGTCAATTACACTCAGAATGAAATATCGCCACGCACCTATGAGAAAGGCTAAAACTAAAGCTAATGGTGAGACCAAATGCTTGTGAGGATGCGGACAAACTGCACTTCTCAGGTGTTGTCTGTGGGGGCGGGGATAAGATCACAGTCCCCATTGAAACAACTACTTAGGTGTTTCTTATAAAACTAATGTGCACCTGGGGTGCCTGGGTGGCTCCGCTGGTCGCTGGTCGAGCATCAGGATCTTGATTTTAGCTCAGGTCATGATTTCAGTCATCAGATTGACGCCTACATTAGGCTCCGCACTCAGCAGGGAGTCTGCTTCTTTCCCTCTACCCCACCCCCCACTTGCGATTTTTTTTCTCTCTCTCTCAAATAAATAAGTCTTAAAACAACAACAATAACAACAACAAAAACTAACATGCGCCTAACATGTGATCCAGCATTCAGGTTTTGGGCATTTATCTCAGAAAAATAAAAGATGTTTACACAAAAACCCGTACACGAATGTTCACAACAGTTTTATTTGCAATACCTTCAAAGTAGCAACCAGTCCGATGTCCCTTGGTGGGTGGGTGAATGGTTAAACAAACTCTGACATATTCACACCATGGAATACTACTCAGACAATAAAAGGGAATAAATATTGATAAGTACAACGCCTCTGAAGGCTCTCAAGGGCACTCTGCTTTATGACAAATGTCAGTCTCAGAGAATAACATAGTGTCTGATTCCACTTATGTACCATCCTTGAAATGGCAAAACTATGGGAGTGGAGAACAGACTCTTGATAACCAAGGGCCAGGGTCAGGTGGAGGGGGAAGGTAGGTACAACTATTAAAGAATACCAAGAGGTATTCTTGCCACTTGTGATAACAGATGAGTCCTGTATCCCGGAGGTGGTTGTTGCCCAAATCTCTGCATGCGATCAAGTGCATAGAACCCCCTTTCCTCCCCTCCACCACTGGTGGAAACCGAATCAGCTCTGGTGGACAGCATGGTGCCAGGTCCACCTCCTGGTCTCAGTATTAGTCAATAGTTACAGGAGACATTACCACTGGGGAAGCTGAGTGAAGGGATCAAGGCTCTTTATGCACTGTTTTTTCAACAGCTTATGTGTCTGTAATCATTTAAAAATGAAAAGTTAAAAAATTAAGTTGCTTTTCTATATAAGCCTGAAGATATGCATTTTGGGGCTATGTGGTCAATTCTGTCAATGTGGAGCTGGACCAACTCGTTCATGGTGGAGTCCACTTTGTAGTTGAGCTCCCGCACATTACACAGGTCAGAATCCTAATTCAGATGCTCCCCATTTTGAGTGGCAATGATTTTTAGTTGAGAGAGAGAGAGAGGAAGAGAGAGAGAAAGCACTTCCGAAAGCTAGTAGGGGTCCCCTATAAGCAAGTAGCTCAAAAAGACACCATTTCCCCCTGAGTAAATAAGATCATAACAACAGAGAAACTAAAATCTTTCAATGGAGAAATGAACCCTTTATAAGAAGCCACCCCAGGTAATATGAAAACAGCCTTTCCTAATCTGGCTAGCTCGGCCTTTCAGAAGACTACAATCACCATGTTCAAAGCCATACTTTTCAGACACTACTTTTCAGAGTAAAGAGAAAAGGAATTTTTTGACACCCAGAGCCAACATACACAATGGGACAATTCTAGGATTCTTGGCTAATAAAATTAACTCAGGAGCAGCCTTTACTTAGCCAAGAGCAATGGGCTATCCCAAATCAGTGTCAGTAATGTGGGTTCAGAGGTGACAAAATGTCATGATGTGGCTGACCTTGAGGACAATTTGTAGTCAGCTGTGCGATGGACCGGCTGTAACATGGGTACCTCCTCTAACTTGCCTAAGTCTCAGCTTCCTCGTCTGTGAACAGGAAGGACTAGTAAAATCTACCCCATAAGGTCAAGTCGCAGGCACTGAAGCCACTCTGCACACCGTTCTGCACAGAACTGCTGGCCATTGTCATCAACACCCCCATTTCACAGGCAAGGGGATGAGGCCACAGGAACTGGGAAATGTGTGTCACAACCAAAAGCTGGCTGACGGGTGATGGAGATGGCACCAGAGCTGAGAGTCCCCTGTTATCTAAACCACCCCCACATGTTACCCCACCCACCCTGCTCAAGGACAAAGCTGAGACTTCAAAGGGATAAAGTTGGTCCTTCTCGTCAACCTGACAGTGTGAACAGAGAGCCCAGCGAGTCCAACCCCTCCCCTACCTCGTCTCCTCCTTGGATTCTATCTCAGGAGATGCCAAGGGTTGAAGTAATTGGGTTCGTAGTGTTTTAAAATCCTGTACTCTCAAACTGTCACATTCCTGTCAGTGGCACTGGTTCTCTTGCTGGAATTTCAAAGCCCCAAAGCAGCCTTGTCGTATGGACAGCTTATCTTATTACTTTGCCCAGCTGGTGAATGATACTTTTAAATCTTCTTATTTGGGGGGATGGCAGTGTCTGGGAACCATGACCTTGACGCATGGCTTGGTCGAGCAGAGACGAAGGGATCGCCTGGGGCCCCATAGCCCATGAGAGCCCACAAAGTCATCGGTGGCAACATGGCCACTTTAACCAGGGGGCTCTTGACAAATGCAGAGACTGGGCTCTGGCAGGAGCTGTTAGGGGTCACCACAGCGGGCTCCCTCCACAAAGTTTTACTGTGCGAACGCTGACAAACGGCACTCCAATGGCTCCTGAGGAACCATCTCACGGCACATCTCGGTGTGACTTTCCTCTTTCCTTCCCTCCCAAAGTGTTACTGCTCTTTGGGGAACTTGCCCTGTTGACATCGTGCACGGGAAGCTATGTGTTCACTAAATGAAAGAACTCTATCATTTTTATGCCAGTCTTGCAGACACCAGCAGAGCCTACCTCCCCCCACCCCCGCCTTGGAACGTTACCTGGGAAAACGATAAGGCAAATTTGAAATTACAGAATGGTCATAGAGCTCAAGCAGATGAAGTTAACATGATGTTTTCCTCCAAGCAACAGGACCATGGAAAGAAAAAACAAAACAAGACAAAAAAAAAAAAAAAAAAAGAAACCCAACAGTGCTCCAAATCTTATTAAGTCATAAACCTGAGATACATTTATAGATGCAGGGCAGATTTCCATGCCAACCTAGAAACTCAGGCAAGTTTTACTGCCCAGTTACCACAGAATCTCATAAACAGAATTCTTCAGGGAGCAGAGTTCTGTCAGATAACCTGAGAGCTTCATTCTGTATCCTTTCCAACTTGCCCTCGCTGATTGCATTTGCTGGCTGCAAAATGCCTTCCTTACGTTTCCCTTGAACCATGCCAGCCAACTCAAGACTGAGGAAGGGGAGGGGGTGCTCTGTAATTTTAGCCCACATGGTCACCGGGGCACGGATGTGTCTCTGGGATGCTATCATCATCATCATCATCATCATCATCATCATCATCGGCTCTTTATTGGGCCATTTGCCAGGCACTATGCTCATATATTATTGGTCTTGACAATACCATGCTCTACTTAATCCTTACTCCAAGATGAGTACATTTATCTGCATTTTACTAATAAATAGACCGGATCTCAGAGAGGTTAAGTAGTATGTCTAAGCTCACACAGCCAGAAAAAAGTGGCAGTGCTGGGATCTAAAGCAGATCTGGGATAACACATGGGTTTTCGGATCTTGGCTAAATGTCTATTAACACGAGCTGACTCTGTTCATTGCCACCCACTGCCAGATGACAGGGAGCACATGTGACATAAAGGTGATGTGAGGGTTCTATGAAAGGTGGAAGCTAAGATACATCTTGGTTACTGACACTGAATTTAAGTCCGATGGTCCTAGACTATCTTGTCTACCTCTGCAGATTCTAGGCTTGTTGGAAGTCCCCTTTCCCTGCAGCCGAGGGGCCAGCTCAGCAACGTGATCTTCTACATGGATGGCCAAGGAGCTTTCCAATTGGCTGCTGGGTAGTTCCACTGCTTTGCTCCCGTTGAATGGCCTTGAAGAGATGGGATTTAAATTGTGTCGAGGATATTAGTCCAAAGTGAATGAAGTGGAGAGTAGACTTCTCGTTTATGTCCCCAGAGTGATAAATGAGGGAGTGCAATTTTTTTTTCTAAGGCAAAGAAAATGGGAAACCAACGTGGATTTCAGACACATGAGAAATAGCTTATGAATTTAGATGATAGCTCGGCAGAAATAAATTGTACATCTGTTCATTCATTTTAATAAAGTGGAGGGATGGCATGCTGCTGGAGCCCTTGGAGAACCCTGGGTTTTTAAAATTATGGTCCTATAATAGTAGCATTAAAATTTGTAATGCAGCCAGTGGTTTCTGAATTGGAGGGAAAATTCATTTATAAAATAAAAGTTCAGACTTTGGAATGTAAATGGGAAAATGCAATTTTTTCTTGGCCAGATATGAATTAGTCCTGGGAGGGTACTACAACATCTTGACCATAAAATATATTTTTAAAATCTTATGAGAAAGTTTTCAGACTGCTGACAAAACTTCTTTGGGCAATCTCTATTTAGGTAAATTGTGCAGGTATGAAACATGGTTAACCAGCTTTGTTATTTCTGCCTTGAGCTTGGTGCTTTTTTGTACTAGGGCAATTATAGATTAGTGTATTTCCATTTGAAATGAGTCTAGTTGGTTACAAATACAAAGATCACTTTTACACAGCAGCAGAAACACAAGGGAGAGAGCTTTTATAGAGCAGCAATCACCAGTTACCATGAAAATTTACTTATTCAACAAATAGTATTGAGTTTCTTATTACACGTGAGCCCTACGCTTGATATTGGGGAAAATATAACAATCTTGATCTTGGGTTTCCTGCTGACTTTAAAACCCAGAAGCATTATTAAAATTTCTTCAGAAATAGGTGTTGAGCCCATGGAAAGCTTTTAGACAGAGGAAGCCATTTCAATTTATTTCACAAATCAGTCACTCAAGCTTTCAGGTGGGAAAGGAGTACAAATAAAGCAGTAGTGTCGACCGGCCATGAGTAACACAGGCCCAGCAATGAAAACCCCAGAATGCCTCGAATGTATTTTATTGGCTTTCTAATGAAATTCTGAATGGATATAGAATGACAGGTCCATAACCTTGCAAAGAAAAAAAAAAACTACGAAGAGATTGTGTATAGTCTTATAATTGAGGGCAATTAGCTATTGTCTTAGGTGGGCTTTTGCTCCGAAATGTAAGACATTCTGCCTCAGGTTTGTAGGTATCTAGCCAGTATCTGAAGAGGTCACAGGACAAGGGGCCTGAGATGTGACATTTCAATGGAGACAGAGTAGATATGGAATGACAAAGAATAAAGAATAACTGTCCAAGTTCCTCACTATGGTGTGATTACCTGCCAGACGAAGGAAGATGAGAGGCTCCAGAAAGGTTTGCAATTAACATCTTTGGTTAACCAAGACCTAGACTTGGAACTAACTATTAAGGTCAGGGGCCTCCTGGGAACTGCATTTTTATATAGCTTTGTTGATCTATATCTAGTTTCTTAGACTGTGTTCCTGGAAGTGAGTTTACTGGATCAATGAATAGGAATCTTTCTAAGGTTTTGGATAATATCTGAGTCCAGATCTAGTCTTGAGAATGGCTCTGCTGCCTCCTCCAATGGGGTCTATTTTGAAATGGAAATAGGGGCGAAGTCATCTGCTGAGAAAGGGAGAGGGGACAAGAGAGTTTTAAAGAGAGCAGGGACCAATGGAATATTACTCAGCCATTAGAAATGACGAATACCCACCATTCACTTCGATGTGGATGAAACTGGAGGGTTTTATGCTGAGTGAAGTAAGTCAATTGGAGAAGGACAATCATATGGTTTCACTCATACAGGGAATTTAAAACATAGTAAAAGGGATTATAGGGGAATGGAGAGAAAATGAGTGGGAAATATCAGAGAGGGTGACAAAACATGAGAGACTCCTACCTAACTCTGGGAAACGAACAAGGAGTAGTGGAAGGGGAGGTGGGCGGGAGGTTGGGGTGACTGGGTGACAGGAACTGAGGGGGACACTTGATGGGATGAGCACTGGGTGTTATACCATTATGTTGGCAAATCGAACTCCAATAAAAAAATACATATAAATTTTTTTTAATTAAAAAAATAAAGAGAGCAGGGAGGGTAGAGATCACCCCCACCCCCACAAGTAGCTGTTTAGAGTCACACAGAAAGAATGGAAGACCCCACTCCACCTGGGTTAGGAAACCATGTGTTCAGGACTTGCACTCAAATATTACCTATTGACTCACTCATCTTTAGATCCCCTCCATTACAGTGCCTGGCTTTCAGTAGGCGCTCAGTTAATGCTCGTGGCATTCCTTGTGTCAACTACTTCCTAAGCCCTTCCACAGGATCTCGGCCACACAGGGACAGTCGCGTGATTCACACAGTCCCCGGGGCAGCTCTGTGTCTGCGCACATCCCACTGGCACACGGTATCCCTGAGTTTCCCGGGCCGCTGACATCCAGTCCACCCTCAGAAAGGTCACAAAGGTGGAGAGTAAGAAAAAGCCAGATGCTGCATGGTAAAATTAGCTGAAGAAATAAAAAAAAAAAGAGCCCAGGAGGACGAAGTGCACCTGTTTGGCCACCAGTGACCTGTGGCCCTGGGTTAACCTCCTTTGTGGTGCCGTGTACCCTGCCCACTTCTGTCATGCGCTCTGGTGCTATATCCTGTGGCCCCACAGCGCACCCACGGGCTCCACCTCACTTTGTCTCTTCAGATTTGCCCCCCAGGGCTGAGGTGGCTTCTAGGGGAGGCCCCAGCCTTTCCCTCCTGGGGCGCAGGGACACCACTGCCCCTGTGCCAGCAGGGATGACAGGCCAGCTGCGCTCCTGCTCAATGTGAGGCAAAAAGAACGAGGGAGGGAAGTGGTGGAAATTGCAAAGAGAAAAGAATTTATTTCTTCAGGTTTGAGAGGTAAAGGACAAATCCTAAGACAGGTGGAGCCACGTAATGGGCTGGGGTCTCAGCAGGGAATTCTGCTCACAGGGGTGGGGTGGGTGACCCCCAGTGGGTGGAAGGGGCAGCGGAGGGAAGGAATCTGCAACAAAGACATCACAGGAGACTCACCCACTGCACAGGGTGGGAAGGGCCATCCTCTAAACACATGTGCATCTGAGGCCTGGGAACACAGAACCAATAAACCAGTCTGGAGGAAGTTAAGCATCTCCTGAGACTGTGGATCTTTGAAGAGAAATCGAGGGCTCATCATTTCTGTTTAAAGTATAAGCATGTGCACGCACACACATTTTATTTAGGTGGGGCACATGATAACTTACAGCACTGTGTTGGTAAATGTCTAACCACTGACTCTTCAGGGGAGAAAAAAAGACCCTGGTTTGGAGCTTGTGCCAACTTCTGTGTGTCATACCCACCATGGCTGGCTGCAAGCTGCCAAGGTCACATTACTGCAGGCGGAGCTGGGGAGAGATGCTCAACCAGCTCTTGCAAAGCTGGTGCAAGGCGGCCCCAGTGCACGCCTGCTTATGATGAGCAGGTGACAGGAACGGATTCCCTTTCAAACAGGCTCTACAGTGGATGGAAAGTGTAGTTGGATCTACAGACATTCCTTTCTTGGGGAATCACCTCACCTCCTCCCTTGGGATCATGCTGGTGCCTTCAATCAGTCCTCACTTTCCTTCCTCAGAGGTGACCAAGTGACCTGGGGTGGGCCAACCGCCTCATCATTTCCTGGCACTCTGTGTGGACTGAGGTGGTCTTGGGACCTAGTAACCAATCAAAGTCTTTCTAGGAGATTAGTCTTTGGATCTGGGCAGCAGGTTTTATGTGCTTCTTTGTACATAAGTCACGGGGACGTGAGCTTAGGGCGACCAGAGGCCATCTTACCTGACACGCGGAGAGAGCCTACTGGAGGAAAAACCCAACAAAGACAAACAAGCACAGCTGAGAGACAGAGTGACAGCTAGATAGTGTTCTGATGATGCTCTCAGAGCCCTGCTGGCAGTCTGGGGTCACAAAGCCCTTAAACCTCCCTGGGGATGGGTACCAATGTGTTCCCCAGTGATGGGAACCAATGCGTTCCCCGGTGATGAGTCCTGTGCATCGCCTTGTGAAGGGAGCCAATGCGTTCCAGGATATGCTCGTGTTAGTTCAAAGTGGGCTTCTGACCTTAGCAACAAAACGAGTGCAAGCAGAGGATCTTTAACTCTGGAGAACTAAAAGCAGATATTCTCGAGGAAGAGTGAGCCTCTAGTCTCAGCCTTACTCTAATTGATTTGTCTTTTCAATTTCCCAGTGCTGAAGGAAAACGGTATTTTGACCATTTCTATATGAGGCTGGTACAAGTGGTCAATTCAATTTGCTGGGGTTTGTTGAGGCTTTCCTCTGAGCGACAGGGCCCAGTGCCGATCATGTGGGAGGCCAATGCTTGGCTATTATAAACCAGACAGCTAACTGGTTCTGGCTCTGATATATAGATCTACAGCGCCGAATTGAACCTGTGTTAAACCATGCATCCAGGGGCGATTAGCAAAGGCATCTGTTCCTATTTGCAGAGCTGTTGGGAAAGAGCGCTGTTTGTTCGATTTGATTTAATGCAACAAATATTCTTTGTGCCCCTTCTGTGTACATTGCTCTGTGACCAAAGGGGGACACTGTGACAAATGAAACTATATCTACCCTCAGGGAGCTCCAGTCTGGAGGAAGTAGAGGTGGGTACCTCATAATGTTGATCTAGCTCATGCTGGGAAGGAATGCTGTGACTGGGACAGGAGCAAAATGCTGGAGAGGCGCCAGTTAGAGAGAGCCAGTTAATTCTGACTGGGAGATGGGGGGGGTGGGCAGCTTAAGGAAAGTGCATGGCTGCCCCAGGCCTGTCACTGGGGGAACAGACTCATGGAGGGTGGGCCACTTCTCTAGCCACCCCCCACCCCCACCCCTGTGTGCTTCTGCTATATGCCCTAGCTCCAGCTCTTTCTCTCAGCTCCTCCAACGCCTCTGGTGTGCCTCAGGGCATTTGCGTCCGCTGTGTTCTCTGCCCTGGGTGAGCTATCCCAGACACTGTCTCTTCTCACTTTAGTTGGCAAAGCCAGTATTTAAAGGAGGAGACATTACTTTGCGACTTCACCTTTCCAGTAATGTAATGTCACCTTTCCAGACTAGGTCATGTTCCTAAAGCTCTCAGAACTCATCTGTGGGATGTATCCCTCTTGGAATACTTTAATGTCTGTCTTCCCTGCTAAGCCTCAAGAAGACCAGGACTTGTTCATCTTGTTTAAATCTCCAGCCTTTGGCCCCACTGTGTTGGATTAGCATGTGGTGAGTGACAGTGCTGAGACCACCAGCAATGCTGCAAACTCAGAGCAAGTACATCAAGTGCACAAGGACTGGTGAATGTGGAGAAGCACATTATCTCATTAATGACTATGGAACTGCAGTAACGACAGTAATAAATTTAAAAGATTTAAAAATTGTTATCAGTGATGACAGACTAGTATAAAAATGACCCTTGTTAATGAACTGAAGTTTTTCTTGCTTTATAGGCCTTTCTTCGAATTCTCCAGTGAGCAAAACCTGGATTTCAATCATGAGATCTAATAATTGGTGTAACATTATAAGCCATCCACAGTGATGCGGGAAGATTTCAAATTAGATGTGCACATACGTGTATATAAAGTGGAACGGTCGGTCCTTTTCCAGGAATGTTGCTGTGCTCAACAGAGAGTCCTTGGCCCTGTCGTTTGGGTCTCTAACAGGCTAGCTTGTCGGGGGCCTGGCTTCCTTCATTTCTGAATCCCGTAGAGCCAGAACCATGTGTAGAAAGTCAGCAAGTGAGTATCGCGTACAGGTTGAGAGCTGAGCTCTGGAATGAGGCAGTCTGAGTTGGCATGGCATTCCTGCCACACCACCTTGTAACCTCAGGATGTTTCTTAACTTCCCCGTGCCTCGGTTTCCTCATCTATGAGATGGGGGTAATGAGAGTCCTTATGTCATAAGGCTGTTGTGAGAAATGATTCATGATACCTCCAGCCTTTAGAACAGGGCTTCACAGATAAGCACATAATAACCACTAGCTTAAAAAGGGTGGTTTTAGGGATGAAAACATTTTCATCTATTCTTTGCTCATAAGAGGTGATTCTTATGTTTGCCACTGGACCTATCAAAATAAAGATATAAGGCTGCCGATCAAATTCATTGGCTATTGAAAAATCTCTCTCCCCTTTTTTGATTTGAAGAAACTGTGGAGTGAGAGGGAGTAGCTTTAGACTCATCCTGGTGAGACCAGAAGATACTCCTGAGTGTGAGTGCAGTAGCTAGACGCAGGGCTTGCTCAAAACACCATCCTGACTTGAATGGAGAGGCAGATGAGGAACAGGAAGGTGGGAGAGAGTGGGGTCAAGTTTGAAGTGTTCAAGCAGAGCTGGAACAGGACATTATGCACCTGGCCCAGGTGCACATGTACAATGAAAAAAACTGGATAGATGCTCTCTGAAGAACAGCCCTGGCAAGGCATCCTAGAGAGCTGACCTGAAGGGCAAGACCAGGGAATGAGGATATAACAGCTGGGCAGAATTAGGCTGAAATGCTCTGAGGATAAGGTCTACTGGCACTGAGTGGAGGACTGCTAACCCTTTCATAGTGCAGAAACAGTTTAGTGCAGAGTTGAGAGCATGGGATGTAGACTCTGGGCAAGTTCCCACACCCATGAAATGGGTGGGACAGGAATCGTACCCCTCTCAGGGCTGGCAGGAGGAGTGAATGACAGAGCATATGTAAAGCTCTTGGACCCTGTGCAGCACAAAGCAAGGGCTTCCAGGTGTGTGCATTGGCTTCTGGATGCTTATCTAATGACAGAGGATGAAAGAGTGGGTCCAGGGAGGGTTGGACAGGTGGAACTTCTGATGGAATGATCAGTCTTGCCTTTGAGAAGAACCCATTACACATTTGCTCTTGTTGGTGGGAAGTCTGCTCCATCAAAAAACATCTCTTCAAATTTGCAAAGAAAAAGGAGATGAAAAGTTTGGAATCTCAATATCTAATTCCCCCTAGACCTTGGGAAAGGGATCACCTTGCTTAGCCTTTGCTTTCTCATATACACAAGGGTGACAATCACAGCCTCTTCACTGGACTGTCACTGGCAGCCAGCGACAGAGAGTTTATGGAGTGTGGATGGGCTTCATAGGCTTAAAGTTGACTCTTTGAATGTCTAACAATGGTCCCTGGGACTGGTAATTGTTCCCCATCTGAGGATATAGAAGTTGGGGGTCACGTGTGACAGAGACATCTTCCCTAGGAGCCTCCTGACCAGTGATTCACCTGTGGAACAACAATATTCCTGGGCAGCCCAGGGGTTCTAAGTCTTGATCTGGCTCCTGTCACCTTGTCTAGGCCCTGTTCTGTCTCGTGCTGCTCCAGCCACACTGCATAGCTCTCAGTTCCACAAGAAAGACATACTGTTTCCAGAATTGGAGTCTTCACGTGGACCCTCTGCATTTCCCTGAGTCTCAATGTTATGGGTTTTAATTTGTGTCTCCCCAAAAAGCTATGGTAGAGTCGTAACCAGCAGTGTCTCAGAATGCCACCCTACTTGGAGATAGGGTCTTTAGAGAGGTGACCACGTTAAAACGGGGTATTAGAGTGGGCTCTAATCTGACCAGTCCTTACAAAAAGGGAAAATTTAGACCCAGACATTCACATGGGGAGAAGGCTGTGTGCAGAGGAGGGCAGAGATCAGGTGATGGACCTGAGCTGATAAAGATTGTAGATTGCCAGCAAACCACCAGAAGCTAAGAGACCAGCATGAATAGAATTTTCCTTAGAAGGAAAATAGAGACACTTTGATCTTGGACTTCTGGCTTCCACTGTCAGAGAATCAATGTCTGTTGTTCAAGTCACACGGTATGTGGCACTTTGTGACAGCAGCCCCTGGACACTAACACAGTCATCATAAATGCCACCTCAGAGGAGACCTCCCTGCATGTCATGGTAGGTGTCCACATGGTCCCCATCTGTGGTGATTTCATTCCAATCCATTTTGTCCCTAGGGGCCATCCAAAGCTATTTTATGGCTGGTTGTCCCCACACTAGATTGTAACCCATGAGGTCAGGGCTATGTTGTGCTTGCCACACTGTATCTCAGCCTAACACAGTGCATCGCAAAAAGGAGACATGGGATCCATGTTTGATGGATGGGCTGGTGAATGAATGAACAAATGAATGAATGAATGAACTTTGAAAAGCAACAGTATAGCATTATGGAGTGTGATATGTCAGCACAGATACATTCAGGTAGGGCAGGCTGAAGAGGATTCTTCTCATCACTTGCTACGTTTTTAAATCTGGGCAAGCCAACAGCAAAGAGAAAAATGCTGCCAACAGTGGGAAAATGGATATTCAGTCTGTAACTGAAATAGATTTTAGTTTGGAAAGAAGTGAACATGTTAAAATCAATTCTGGATTATTTTGTCCAATCGCGCTTAGAAAAATGAACGTATACAGAACTCTGGAGCTGTGGGATATTTCCTTTCCTTCTTGTTTGTAAGTTCACGGTGTAAGTGGAGCCTGTCCCCACTCCAATGATTTCTTTATGCATTATTTATTAACATTCTCCCTCTCTATCCCTCCTTTTCTCTCTCCTTGACCGGTAAAGAAGTATGTTTAGGGCCCCCTGCAGTCTATGTAGATTCGTTTATTCACTTCTGGGAAGGAATTTAATCTCAGCCCTCTTGGCTCTCAATAAACCACAGTAAAATGATAAACCTCAGGAATGTTCATGACTTTTGTGTCACTGTAGGGCCTTGATTTTCTTCACTGGTAGCAGCATTTTGTGCTGCAGCAAGACTGGCCTAGGATCTGCTATCTAGCTTGAGCGGCATCCCTTATTTTGAAAACCAGTGGGTTTTCAGTGGGTCGGATGAGATTCTTTCACAAGTCCCCTCAACAACATGACATTTTAATTTTTCAATGGCCTCTGTTGCTTGCTGTCCAATATGTTTAATTTATCCTCTCATTTGCCTCTTATTTGGTCATATGCTGCATGCCAGGCTGGGTGCTGGGGCCAGAACAGAGAACAAAAGAGACATGTGCCCCTTCTTGTGGAGTTTACATTCTCTTTTGGGGGAGAATGACAATAAGTGAGTAAATAATCTAACTATATGGCACATTAGAAGATCAATATTATGCATTACCTATTAGAATAAAAAATATATACATATAGGATATGAACCTATTAGAATACAACAAATAATAGAATATTATACATGTGACACTATATAGAATATGGAATAGGATAATATTTAATAGCATATTAGAAGCTGAGACACAACAGACTGTAGTATCTGCTGCATGAATAACAAACTCATCTCTACTTAAATATTTGATGTTGTCCCTGTGCTTGACTCTACAGGCAATGATGAAAAGGGTGTGCCCCCATATATTAAAGGAGATACTATATGTGCACATGATTACACAGTAATGTGATAATATTGTGCTGGGAGATGCCTAGTGTGTGTAGAAACAAGAAGAATGAAGCAACAACATTCATGGGGGATTTATAATTCGGGCATTGCAAGATAAACTGAAGTTTTCCAGATATAAAAGAAGAGAAAGACATTCTAGAGAGAAAGCAACAGAATGTACATGGGCAACAGAATGCACAATGGCACTGAGACATGCCAAAGGCTGGCATTTTGGGGGGAATAAATAAGGCTTCAGTGTGACCTGAGATGACCAGGTGGGTGATATTTAAAACCATCCACACATAAGACCCAATGATCTTATTTCTAACATTGTTCAGTACAAAACAGTGGCCAGATGCAGTGGGGCCTTGGACACTTCACTCTCCAACATGTGCCATTTGGTTGCCCTTGGCTTTCTGTTTTTAAACTGGTAAGTTCTCATTCTGTAAGCTGCATATGGAAGTATAGTGATGCTATATTCTTAGAGTTTAAAAAATATATATGCTTGATAGCTTTGCAGTTGTTGCTCTTAGTGTAAGAAACTATATTTGAATAGAAGCAGATGGATGAAGTCTGTAGAGACCACCGTGCTATGGAGTGGCCCAGTGGTGAGACTCTGCCAGCTGTAGTAAAAAATTGCTTTTATTGCCACTGAGTGGCTGGTGACCCTCAGAGCATAACCAGAGGGTTAGTAGAAGTATGGAATTTGCAGAGGTTCACACAAGGATGGTGGGGATCAACACATCATGAATATAATTATAAAAGAGTGATTAATGCAATAAATCATCTGGCTGTCTGGTCTACCTCTACGAGAGACTTGAAGAACTAGCCATGGGGCAGATTACATTTTTTTTCACTTAAAAAAATCCAGATGTTTTGACAGCACGTATAGTTTCTAATTGGCACAGGCATTTTCAACAATGCAAGATTTCTCACCCTGCTGTCTATGAACAATTAAATTCAGGAAAGCACACACCACTCTTTTCCTTAGCTGGAAGTCTCCTATTTGGATGATGGCTTCTATTTATAGAGCACACTTATATTTGTACAAATGCTTCCCTTTACTCTCTTTTAGTCAAGAAATCCAGCTGTAGACCTGCTGTTGCAAGTACTTTTGAAATTTGAACACTAGGAGATTCAGCTGATGATTTCATGTTTTTCTATGACCTTTGTGCAGGAGAAGAAAGCAATGAACTCACCCTTTCTCAGTGAAGATAAATGGAGGACATGGGTATTGGCTGCTTTGCAGCTAACCCCTAGTTAATTATGTGATGGGATGTTGGGAATGCAATTTGCCGTAGATGGAGTTCCCAGAGTCCTTGGGCCTTGCCACCTTGTGTTGGCCCAGATGAAGATGGACCAGGAACAGATATAGTCAGAAGTGATGTTACTATTTGCATAGTTGGAAGTCAGTGGTACCTGTGCACTGAAATTACTCTGTTCTCTTTTCTCCAAATATTCTATTTCCATACATGTTGGGATTCCCCACATCACTACACAAAGCATGGGATGAAAATCCCAATGGTGTATGTTCGGTTTTATTTAAAACTTCAGATACTTAGAAAACTGTCAGATAGGTGATTTCACAGTATTGCCAGAGAAAGTCTCCTATATTTCATTATGATAGCTATAAAAAGCTTCATAGGAAGAGGGAGGATGGACTATTTGGAATAAGATTTAATCACCTTTAAAGATTTATCTGGTTGTTAAAATGTCTTAGACTCCACCCTCCAGAAAAGCTACTCAAGTCAGGTAATCAGGTAATTGAAATGGGTTTGATCTTCTAAGCAATATGTGGTTGGCTTTCTGGATTAATCTCTATTGAGCAAGCAGAATGTGTAATTACATGGTCAGCGTTTAGACACAGGCACGTCTGGATTTAAAGGGGTCTCCTACAGGAAGTAAACTCTTAGAGGAGGAGAGTCTCGTTTAAAGCACTCACTAGTCACTATATTGCACGGAACCCTGGAGGAGTGGATAAATCTATTCGCTTTAAATAGACTTTTGGTAAAAGAAGGCACAAAAAGGTATTTCCTAACCACCAAACAACCACAAATAAATGAAGCTCCAAGAGTTAAGGAAATTCCAGATATTTATGTCAACTCAAGAGTGAGGGACTCACAAAGGGAAGCTTGCCACTAGTGATGTAGCTCAACTTTCTTGCAATTGGAGTCACTTCTTGGTTACCAATAGGTGACATAAACATTTTAAACTTTTCACTGACATGAGTTGATTTTGAAGCCAGCAGTAAGAGAAGATATGGGTACTGAGAAACTATTTCATTATAGTTCTTTAATCCATATTTTTAAGAAGATATGAGGATGTTTTGTGCCACAATGAATTTCATATTTACATCTACTGCTTTTCCCTGATGCTCCAGATTAAAAAGCTGATCTAGATTTTTTCCTTGTTGATGGTAATTGGTGCAAAGTACTCCTAGACCGACCCTGAACTCTAGAATAACTTGAGAATATGGATATAACACAAAAACTCCTACCTATTTAAAAGCACTGGAGAACTATCCAGGCAGCCAGAACTTGAGAGTCCAGATTTGTGCAGAGAAGGAAGCTCACTGAAGTGAGGCTGATATCCTATGGGGTTTTTACCCAAAGGCATTTTCTTAATTGTAGTGGCACAGGGACAATAAGTTAAGGATCTGAACCAGAAGTACTGGCTAAGCTGCCAGGAAGCCAAGCAGAGCTTTCAGCAATCTTTTGAGAAGACCATTGAAATTCAAGGTCTCTGAGGTAGAGGAGCCCTTGTAAACATACCAGACTTTCAGTGAGGACCCCAGAAAGGCTGCCTCTGAGGACTAAGGGAACCCAGGAAGTAGATTAGCCCTCATAAAAGGCAAACTCAACAATAAACCAACGCAACCCTAGACTTACTGAAAGTCATCTTTTTCTACTCTTATTGGTTTCAGGAAGTAAAAGTAAATCCTTTCTGGAGGAATATAACACAAGAATTCCAAATTACTTTAAAATTTTTTCACATACGTTCTTCATAATTGCATTAAAAATAAATTCTAGGCAGGCCAAGAGACTATGACACATGGTCCAAAAAATCAAGTGAAAAATACTGAAAATAGAAATAGACTTAGAAGTGATCTTGATACTGGTTATCAGACATTGAATTTAAAGTAACTCTGAGTAAAATATTTAAAAAAATAGACAAACTGGAAAATTGCAGCAGAGAATATTACTCTATAAAATAAATTCATAGAAATTATATTTAAAGTACAATAGGTGGAATTAAGAACTTGATGGATGGGTATAAAAAATTTGACACAGCAGAAGAGAGAATTGGTGAACTGGAAAACAAGTCAACAGAAGCATAGAATATATATATGTAATTAGAGTCTAAGAAAAAGGAGAAAAAATGGGTCAAAAGAAATATTTGAAGTTATGTTATGAAGTGAAATGCTTAGAGAACAAGTATGAGAAATACAAGTTAAACCATACCTCAGCATGCCATGGTAAAACTGTTGAAAAGAAAAGGCAGAGAAATGTTATGAAAAGCAGCTGAAGAAAGAGCTACATTTCTGTCATTGGAGAAGATAGTAATCCTGAAAGCTGACCCCAAACATCAGCTGATGTTAGAAGTCAATGAAACAGCCCCCTTAACGTGTTACAAGAAAATAATTATCAACTGAGGTTCTGCATCCAGTGAAAATAAATATAAAAAATTCAGGTAAAAAAGGTGATAATAATATATGAGAGAATTTTCCAGCAATAGACCTACACTATTTTTAAAATAAAAGGGAATTCTTTAATCAGAAGGAAAATTATCCCATGTGGAAACACAGAAACATGAAGGAACAAGTAATAATACAAAGGGTAAATAAGTGGATATTTATTAAATAAATAATATTTTTGTAAATTGTATAATATGTATAGAATTCAAACATGACAATAATATCTTAAAAGATAGGAGTGGGATAAAGGGAGTTCAAACATTCTGAGGTCCTTGGAGAATCCAGGAAGTGGTTAAAATGCTAATTTATATTAGGTTCTGTAAGCCAAGGATGTATATTTCAATTTCTCAGAAATTAGTACACGAATATGAAAATGCAGTGTAATAAGTTATAGCAGAATATGAAATGATAAAAAGTGCTGGATTAATTAAGAAAGAGGTGAGAAACGAGAGAAGAACTATATATGAAGGTGCTCAGATAGGAAATAAATATTAGGATTAGTAGATTTCAATGCAAATATATGGTCTTGTCATTACATGTAAATTGAAAAAATAATCCAAGTAAAAAGACTAGGATTATCAGAACTGATAAAATAAAATAAAAACCCAAATAGACATTGCTTATAAGAAATGCACTTTAAGGGATACTTGGGTGGCTCAGCTTTTGAGCATCTGCCTTCCACTCAGGGTGTGATCTGAGATCCGGGGATCGAGTCTCACACTGGGTTCCCTGTGAAGAGCCTGCTTCTCCCTTTGTCTATGTCTCTGCCTCTCTCTCTCTGTGTCTCTCATAAATAAATAAATAAATAAATAAATAAATAAATAAATAAATAAATAAAATCTTTATTTTTAAAAAAGTTATGCACTTTAACATAAGATTACAGAAAACTTGAGAGAAGAAAGGATGGAAAAAATAGAGCATAATGACACTAACCTTAAGAAAGCTATAGATGAGGTAAATGTTAAAGCAAAAAACATTTCCATAAGTAGAGAGTAAGTTTTGTAATAACAAAAAATCAAAACATCAGGAAGAGAGAACAATTTTAAATTTGTATGCACTTAATAATAGCTTCAAATAGTCAAAGGAAAATTTGATACAACTAACAGGAAAAATAAATATAGCTACAATCATAGATATAATATTTACTCTTTCAGTAACTGATAGAATAAAAGATTAACAAAATATGCAGAGGATTTGAACAAAAACGTTAACTGTAGATTTCACAATGTTTTCATGTGCATGTGGGCTATTTATCAAAACCGATGATATTCTGGGTTGTAAAACAAGTCTTAATAAATAGCAAAGGACTATAACCATATCAGTATGTTCTCCAACTACAGTGGAATTAAACTAGATGTCAATAAATTCCACAGCCCCGGTGCCCAGCGGTTTAGCGCCGACTTCAGCCCAGGGTGTGATCCCGCAGTACCCAGATCGAGTCCCATGTCAGGCTCCCTGCGTGGAGCTTGCTTCTCCCTGTGCCTGTGTCTCTGCCTCTCTCTCTCTGTGTCTCTCATGAATAAATAAATAAAATCTTTTAAAAAAAATAAATTCCAAGTATGTGGAATTAAGCAACACACACTTAGGCAGTGGTGACTGAGAGGGGTTTTAGAGGTTTCTGAGCTGCTGATCATGTTCTATTTCTTGATTTGGATTTCATGTTTAACTCTTGGATCATAAAATCACTCAGTAGTTGTGTACTTTTTTTGTATAAAATTATATGTTAACTTTTAAAAAGGCCATAAAACTTGAGTAACTTGCAATTTAGAAAGAAATTTTGGAATATTTTGTTAAAATAAGTAAGCAATTATAAACTCCTAATTTGTAGCAATATTGTAGGGGATATTGCTCAATATTAGGGAATTGAGACAGAGTTCAGATAAAAATTTAGTGAATGTTCATAGCAGAATTATTCACAACGGCCAAAAAAATGGAAGCAGACCAAATGTCCGTCAGTGGATGAATGGATAAACAAAATATTGTAAATCCATAGAATATTATTCAGCCATAAAAAGGAATGATGTTTTGATACATGGTACAATATGGAGGAAGCCTGAAAACATAGGTGAAAGGAGCAACTCACAAAAGGCCACATATTGCATGACTCCATTTATATGAAATGTCCAGTATAAGCAAGTCCATAAAAATACAAGGAAGATGAGTAGTTCCTAGGGGTTGTGGGGAAATGTGAACAGGGAATGACTGCTAATGGGCATGAGGTTTCTTTGGGGTGACTGAGTGTTCTGGAATTAGATAGTGGTGATGGCTGCACAACTTTGTAAGTCTACTAAAAAACGATGATTTTACATTATAAAAGGGTGAACTTTATGGTACATGAATTATATCTCAAAAAAGTTATTAAAAATACTTAATGGAATGTGAAGCAGAAGTGGCAAAGTTAAGGAATGAAATAAATAGATGTTATCCTGACATCATTTGGCATTAGATTGTTCATTAAGAGGAAAAAGTAAATTTTTAAAGAAAGATTTTATTTATTTATTTGAGAGAGAGAGAGAGAGAATGAGCAAGAGCACAAGAGCAGAGGGAGGGATAAGTAGACTCCTCGCTGAGCAGGGAGCCCAACATGGTGCTCGATCCCAGGATACTGGCATCATGACCTGAGCTGAAGGCAGGCACTTAACTGACTGAACCACTCAGGTGCTCCAGAAAAAGTAAATTTCTAGCACAAGAAAGAAAATAGCTCCTTGATTGCCTGATAAGCCAACTAATGAAGAGGATTGAATCATGATGGACACATTGGTAAAAGACTTACATTTCTTGTGATTTTACCTGCCATGTCAACACTAATAAAGGTAGTATAAAACTCTTAATATGCCCTTAGAATAAGGATATGAATGACCCCCGTGGATGACATGATTAACAAGTGTCATCAGTTTACACAAGAGCATTTGAAATTGCATAGCTACATATATTGTATATAATTATGTGTGCGTATGTATACACACTTTATTTTTTTTTTATTTATTTATTTTTTTAAAGATTTTATTTATTTATTCATGATAGTCACAGAGAGAGAGAGAGAGAGGCAGAGACACAGGCAGAGGGAGAAGCAGGCTCCATGCACTGGGAGCCCGATGTGGGATTTGATCCTGGGTCTCCAGGATCGCGCCCTGGGCCAAAGGCAGGCGCCAAACCGCTGCGCCACCCAGGGATCCCTGTATACACACTTTAATGAGAAACCTGATATTTTCTCAAATTTAACACTTCAAAATTTACATGAGTTTTCCATGATGAAATCTGTTGTGAAGGTGAAAAAAATATGTTTCTAAAATCTCAATAATACAGAGCAAGTTTCTATCAACACTACCAGGGGAAGGCCTAGGCTTTTTGTTCTGTTTCTAGAAGTGATATTACATAATTATTAGAGACAACAGAGTTTGATGTCAAACATGTAAAAGTAAAGGCATTACAGGGTGAATTAGCCAGTTAATTAAGAAAATATTTGTATTAAAGAGTCCAAAGAAAAATAAGATTCCCAAGGCATCAAAATTTCTGAAGATCCAACACTGGTTTTTAGGGATTGAAGACTGGCCCTCCACACTCACTTGATAACCCATGCAAGCATCTGCCCATGGCTCAGTTTCAGCTTCCTGGCTACATGCTCGTGCCATTTACCTTCACCCCTCTAAAACCACAGTGTTTACTCATCTCTCATCTGCCAGCTGGAGGACAGGACCTTTAAGTATTATGCCATTTTTATTACAAATGTTGTAATGTGATACTTCAAACATAGCAAAAGTTCCCTTAGAATTCATCAAATAGCCAAAAAAAAAAATATCCTAAGTTATTAAGTTTAAATCACCAATCACCATATTAACGTAAAACCTGAATATTAACGTAAAACCTGAGTATTAACGTAAAACCTGAATGTTAATATTAATTAATTAATATTAATATTAATTAGAAAAATGAAGAAAAACTCAAAGTCTGAAACTAACATTTAGTTGAATCATTATGTAAAATCTATTAGGAAAGCTCACATATGACTCTCTACAGGGAGATAAGAGCTTCAAATACAAATTTCATGAAAGTCAATGATTAAAAATTGATTTCATATATCAACAATAAGTTTAAGTATGACTTTGGCTATCATATCCAGTGACACAGTTTTAATGTTAAGATTATCTTCAGGAAGCATTTTTAGCAAATCCTGAATTATTGAGTGCTTCCTAGGACCATGACCAAAAATAAGAGAGATGGGGCCTTGCCCTTCAGCAAGCTTATAGTCCATGTAAATAAACACAATGGAAAAAACAGATGAGCTGACTTTGCATTGAGAAATTACTTTAAAAAATAACCTTTAAATTATCTCCTTCCTCAGTAACAACTCCTATACTGTCCACAGCAGCAACATGCCAACTAAAGATGGAGTTCTCAGGCTCCCTTACAGATAAGGGAGGCTAAAGAGATGCAAGCAAAAGTCGTGTGGGTTTCTGAGGAAGCTCTTCAAATGACATTTACTTAGGTGGCAGGTCCTTCTTTGCCCTTCTCATTTCCTTTTTCTTTCTTCCTATTATATGGACATAATGGCTGGTGCTGCAGTAACCCTATTGTACTAGGAGCCATCCTCAGAGAAGGTAGAGAAGAAAGATAAGAGGAATCTGGGAAGCCATGAGGATGTCATGACTTCACACACTGGTCTGGGGACTGTCTACCTACACACTTTTATGTGAAAGAAACCATACCTCTACCTCATTTAACACAGTGTTATTTCCAGACTCTGTTATTTGTGGTCACAGTATAACTTCTTTCAAACAGATAGCAAAATTAATATCTTTACAGACGGAAGACCACGTCAAAAAGAATGAAAACAAACAAACCAACAAAACAACCATACATTCCTATGAACTTCTAAAGAAATGTTCTAATATAGATATAGAAACTTATATAAGACAACATCTTCCTGGATAATTTTTCTAAACATCCTCAAATCAAAACGACTACTATTTCCATCCTGGAATGATTAAACCTTGACTTTCATCTCTAAACACTATTTCAGCTTCAAGATCCTAAGTGACATGTTTCCTCTCTGTTCCTCGTGTATCCTATTGTCCTATCTTTTCCACATCCCAGAGACCACTGCACTGGGCTGAGTTCTCTTCGGGTGTTCTCCATCCCTCCTTAGCAGATGTGTCTTGGCCTGTTTTGCTTCTGTTCATAGTGATGCATTTTACTGATTCTGCTATCTCTCCTCCAGAATTTCTTCTCCCCTTGAACTCTAGGTTCTTAACCATTGATTTCAAAGTGCTTAATTAATCAGGTTCATAGATCACATTAGAGGAAAACAGCAGCCTTTCAACATGGGGAAGAGATGCCCCTTTGGATTAAGAATGTCAGTTGACCTTTTAATTTTAGAAATATTATCATCATCATATCATCATCTTGCTCAGCACCACCATCTTGCTCACCACCATCTTCTTCATCACTGCTTTCATCCCACCACTGTCCAAATCATCACCTTCCT
Source organism: Canis lupus dingo (assembly GCF_003254725.2). Lineage (NCBI taxonomy): Eukaryota > Metazoa > Chordata > Mammalia > Carnivora > Canidae > Canis > Canis lupus. The sequence goes on from NC_064247.1 coordinate 68,774,114, forward strand.
CAACCCCACTGTTCTCATTACCAACACACTAGAGAACAGTTGGTGACCAGCACTATCTAAATGCTTTTCATCACCAGCTCATTTCATGTTCCTAAGAACCTAATGAGGTAGGTTTTATTGTCAGCCCCATCAATAGGTGAATAAATCATAATATAGATGATTAATATTCTCATATCCATGATGGGATTTGAATCCAGTTCTGGTTCTAGAGCCATCTCTTGCCCTCTGTGTTATATACTACCTCTGGCAATTCTGGCATCCAAAATGTATGAATCCCTTTTCAACAACAAAGAAATCAGTCTTTTAGGAATATGATAGAAAATCTAACTGTGAATTTAATTTGTCCATCATTGGACAAAGACCATTTTGGGACATCTAATATCCAAGAGGGAGAGTTTGATGTATTCCTCTAGTTTTATTTCTTATATCTCTGTATGAGCTAAGACATCACTTTTGCCCTGTGGGAATCTCAAGTCTTCTGTCCAATGTCCATTTGAAGAGAAGTTCTGTGCCTTTGCCAATACCCACAGGTGAATACATTTTCCATGACGCTACTCAGTGCCTCTTACTCTTCACTTCAGATCGATGTTAAGTTTTTCCTTGAAGTCAGTGGTATTAACAACAATACAAATCTCTCACTCATGGTATTTGGTTTGTGACTAGGTACACACTTATTTTTTCCTGAGTCACAGAAGCTAGATAGAGCTGCACTGAAGTAACTAATTAGTCCCACACGCCTGGTAACATTGATATGTCTTCTTATTTTATATTGGGGTTATGCAATTTTAATTTTCATTACTATGTCTATATTGAATATACCCTTTAGCACTTTTTTGGAAATAGCTTTGGAAATAGAAATTTTGTAGGTAAACCAGTATCCCCAGTGAATATCCCATGGGACACCAGCTCAGTGAGCCATGATGAGATGACCCAGGAAAAGTTATTCCCAGGGCCAAAGATGTCTAAAAAACCCTATAGACTATACCTGCCCCTCTTAGAGAAGCCAAGCATTTGAAAGGCTTCTAGAAGTGCTTCACCAAAAGAAATCTTTTTGCTATTCAACTCAGTGTTCCCCCATCTAGCTGACCCTGAAGTCTTCCCTTGCCCCACAATCATGTAACTTGTGGAACTAGTTTTTTGGATACCAATTTGGGCAACCCGGGAATAGTGAAAAATCTGTTTTAGCAGTCATAGGAATGTGTCATGGAAAACAAAAGAATGAGGCCATATCAGCTACTTTGGCCTCTGCCATGTTGAGGTTGGAATCCTGAGTGCCCAAGAGCTCCCTGGGAAAGGGGGTGGGTTACTGACCCTGGATGAGTCACACAGGCAGGGCTGCTTGGATGGAGAGGGCACTGGGGAGCCAGAGTGCCCACCTCTCTTGAGCCATCTGGAGTAGCCCTGGGACTCTTGACAGAGGGGTGGGGCAACTGCAAATCCAGACATAGGCTTTTTTCTGAATGTTAGGGAAGGAGGGTAGAAAACATCAACCATAGATAAGGAAGCACAACACTGCAGTTAATGGCATGGCTCACTGGTAGCTGTGTTCATATCCCATTTCTGTCGCTTATTCTTTCCATGACCTTGGAGCAGTTATCCAGATTCTTTGAGCTGAAAATAGCTCCCTTACTGGTAAAAAGTGGTTAATGAAACCAACCTCATGCAGTCAAATGAGGCAACGAATCAAAAGTGGAGTGCCCCGTTGTTGTTGGATGCACAGCAAAGGCTCAGCCAATAACAAAGGCTATCTTTACTGACTCTATGCTCTTGGTCAGTAAGAGGGGTGTCAAATCCTTAGCTCTGGCAGGGACGTCACAAAGAAACCATGGCATTAGCATATTTCCATCAGATGCATGGTGCAAATAACTTCCTAGTTTGGATACAAATTCAGAAACTGAATGTAATTTTGTGTACTCAGCCCATTCCAAAACATTGCTCCATTGGAATAAATGGGGACCAGCAAACATGATCCATAATCCTAAAAGCACAAGAGCCAAGAATAAATAATGGTTCTTCCGGACAAGCTAACTTGGTTGTTATTTATAAGCTCCTGGGCCACCTTGTTATTGCCGAGAAAATCTGCTTTACCTTCTCACTGCTGTTCCGTCTGGCCTCTCAATCTGTACTTGCTGAAAAAAATACTTATTGTTATGCTAAAATCACAATGGGACTCATATAACTCAGCGCTAAATAACACCCATAAAACTATGAAAATGGCACTTTGGCATTAAAAGTTATTTTCTTATGGACTTTAACAAGATTCAGTGCTTTTGTTCTCACAATGCTCTTTTCAGCTTTACATACACACAAAAGATACAAACATGAAAAAATATGAAAGAGCAAAACAACAGCCCCTCTCCCACAAGGAGTGTTTTGTTTTGCAAACTGGGAGCTAGCAGGGACTGCAGTACATGGAATTAATGCTGATCAGCAATCAGAGCTGTGACCAGCAGAGGTGGTGGGCGGTGGGCGTTTACCTCTTTCTTGGTGAATTTCGGAGAGTGATCATTTTTGTCATCGATCATGATTGTCGCTGTGGCTGTGCCTGTTAATCCAACATCCAGTCCAGCCATGTCTTGAGCCTCGATGATCAACTCATACTTGGGGTTTTCCAGAGTCTGTACAGCAAAAACACAACAGACAAGATGGGATTTAGGTTTGGGCTGCCACCTGGGATAGGTGTCACGAGGGCTGCTCCATGCCCTCCTCCATTAGGGCAGGAATCTCACACCCACAGAGCTTGCACCTGTTTTGCATAACTGTGCCTTTGGAATCTCTCCAATACAAGACTGTCACGATTCATAGACTGGCCGCAGTTGTTGGGATGGAATCTATTTTCTGTCCTTATTTAAAGGGGCATTCAGTACATTCCGGACTGTTTCAGGCTTTGGGCATACAATGAATGTTTGATGTATACACCCATTTACGTCATTTCACAGTGATCTCATGAAACTGATCTATATTGGAGGTCAAGGATGATGATGACATTGGGACAAAGATGGCAGCTCTAGGAACTCACATTTACTGAACAACCTGATAGCCAGGCATTGGATACTGGATTTTGTACCTAATCTTTCCAACAAGTGTGTTAGGGTGCATTAATGGTTCCCATTTTACAGGTAAAAAAAATCCCAACTGAGGTTTAGAGTCATTTCTTTCATGTTATTTGTAGTCATTTTGTCTTTCACATTACATTAAATTTGGAAAATGCATTTTAATCCATGAATATTTTGACAGCTATTCTGCTACCATGTTTAAACATTCAAAACAACTAACCAAATGGTCTTGATCCCAAGACTCATAAATAGCAACTTCTGCCTTTAAATTGTCTTTTGGGATGGATTTGCTTGTCTTGGCCAAAAGCACCCCATTCTTTTTCTGGTAAGGCAGCACTCCACATTTCCTTCGGAGATCTGCCCAACACTTATTCTTTGCCGATGTGGTTTGGGTTGGATTGCCATTCCCCAACCTCTACCCAGCCAATTTTTGGGACAAGCCCTAATTGGAAGAAGAAAGTAAGTAAGTGTATGCCATTCCAGGGGCATGGTGATGCTTCCAGGCTCAGGACCTGTGTTTGACATCTGGGAGAAGGAAGCTATGTGTCCCTGTGGTAAGAGCCTGGAAGCATTTGGCCTGGGAGCTATCCCATGACCACAGTTAGGGTGGGGTGAGGAAGTCCATCTGAGAATGAAGCCAATCTTCTGATAGAACTTAGACTTGAACTCTGGAGTAAAAGAAATGTTTTCCAGTGATTGCATTGGGTCACTTTATCATGCCATGCCTGAAGTCAGTCTTGCCTATGGACTTTTTAGCTAATTATGGCATTAATTTTCCTTATTTACTTAAACCATTTTAGAGTGTTTTCTTAATCACTCACAGAGTTCAAGTTGAATCACCTTCAATAACAAAAATAAATGGTCCTACCCATTGTAAATAGTCCTGCCGGTATGACAGCTTCAAAGGCTATTGCTTATACCAACCAATAATTAATAAATAGCATGGGAAGCAAAAAACAAAAACACAGTGGGGATCTAGAATTTCCTTCTAAAGCCAAAAATTTACATGGTAAATTTTAATAGCTCAATGCTAGCTGTCCCCAAAACTTTCCAGTATTTTTAAAGGGTAGTTGTCTCCCTAGGGCATCTTTAATTGGTTGTTTCTTAACTAAGAGCTACTAAGCTACTAACTTAAGGAGTAGGAGTTATGTTGTATGGTTTGGAAGGCTCTAAATTCTTAAATTTGAGAGAAGGAGTAGGATGCTGATACACTCCTTGGACAGGATTTTTCACAATATTTTCCACTCCCCAGCTCTATTGAAATATAGTCAACATATAATATTGTGTGAGTTTAAGGTGTACATATGATGATTTGATACATGTATGTATTGTGAGCTTCATGGGGATGGAAGGTCACACAATTCTCCAACTGTTGAGTACAAACAGAATTTAATGCTGCATCTAGCTCCAGGTGATTCTGGCTGTGCCCAGTTCAGTTCCATCTACTCTCAAGCCAAAGCTGGAAAATCATCAGCTTAATATTAGTGACTTTCTGCTTATCATCACCCACAAGTTGGATCGGATTTACTATTTGCCATAAATTCTGCAGCTGGACTGTATGAAACCAATAAATTGGTTCCATTTTCAAAATCTTTCCTGAGCGTCTCTGGACATATAACCATCAGGCAGGTCTAATTTCTTGTACAATATTTCTACTATTCTAATAAAACATTACATGATTCTGGAAGTATTGAGTCATAAAAATTAGAAATCATATGAGTTTTTCTGATATTGATGGGATCTTGGGAAACTCAATAGTCATTTTCCCCATGTAGTGTTACTTACCAATATTATTCCCTAACATCATTTTAACGGTTGCATAAAATATAATCATATGCATAACTTATAATTTACTTCATCATCTTCTATTATTAGGACTTTAGGTTATTTCTAGTATTTAAAATTTTTTGACAATTTCAAATAACACTGTGGTGAACATCTTTATTCTGGAAGCTTTCAATATACTTTGACTATTTATTTTTTGAATGATAGATTCCAAGAACTAAGTCAAAGAGTGCAAACATTTTAATGTTCTTTATAGTTGACCATTGAACAATGCAGGGGTAAGGGGTGCCCAACTCCCATGCTGTTGAAAATGCATGTAACTTGACTCCCCAAAAAGCTAACTAGCAATAGCCTCCTATTGATTGGAAGCCTTACGGATAACATAAATAATCATTACATATTTTATATGTCATATAACATACTGTATTCTTACCATAAAGTAGGCTAGAAAAAAGAAAATGTTATTAAGAGAGTCATAAGGAAGAAAAGATGCATACTTAGTGTTGTACTATAGTTACTGAAAGAAATCCATGTATAATCCACACCGTGCAAATCAGTGTTGTTCATGAGTGACCTGTATTTGTATTTCAGTACTGTTTACCTAGAAGACATGACCAATTTTCCTATCAGTCCTGCCATAACATTTAGTTTAGGGCATGGCTTCTCCCTAAAGAACAGTTGACTCCCATGAAGCACATTAGGGGTTGAGCATTGTTTTGGGATCACTATCTAACATGGCTGTGAATCCCTCCCTGCATTGCCCTGCCCTAACATGCAGTGCAGTTTACTGTGGACACACCTCACAGGAGAGCTTCAAACACAACTGTAGTGGACACTTGCTGCTCTGCTTTCCCAGTGTCCACTCCCTCTTCCCCTTGGACCTGTGCCATCATTCCTTTGGGGGCCTTACCCCTTCCTCACTCTCAGCATAGGTGGAATTCAGGTAGGGTTGACTCCATCTGTGATGGAGACATGGTCATGTGGCTCAGGCCTGGACAATCAGGATCTCCCATTCCCATGATCTTATGATGAGCATGTAAACCAAGTTAGGCTACCCAGGACTGAAACTCAGTTCCAGGACATACTTTTTTTAATATGCTTAGGTAAAAGAGTTCTCTTCCTGTTGGACTTGGAGGTGGTTGGACACAAATCTGGAGCTGGTAGTGGCCATTTGCAAGCATACAGAGAAAGTCAGCATGAGGAAGAAGACAACACAGAACCACCCAGAGGTAGACACAGAATTCTTTCAACTTTATTCGAATCATTTAATAGTGATCCTTGAGGGCAGAATTTCCCCCCTCATATTTTGTAGGTTCTAGGAGCTAATAAACTTCTTCTTTCCCTAAGACATCTAAATTAAATATCCATGAGTAGCAACAAGGGAGTTTTGACTAATATTGCAACTAATGCTGTGATCAATTATCTGGTTGTTTGCAAGAAAGTGTGAGAGCCATTGTATCACCCTACGGTATCACAATAGGCTCTTCACAACAGCATTCCAGTCATCTCATGCATACATTATTTTTTCCATTTCCCCTCTGTAGAAATATTTTTTTTGGACCAGAGAGAGTTATTCTAATTTTTCCTTCATTAGTTTTTACGTCCATTTAACTGGAAGTTATTAAACATCTAGTCTAAATATTGTGCTGGGTGCTGGGGATATAGGGATGGAAAACAGGGTCATTTCTTCAAGAAGCTGAGAGAAGTTTGAGTCAAGCACAGACATAGTCTCAAATAACAGCAACAAAGTAAAGTCAGAGCTAAGAAGAGACATGTACAAATTCTTATGATAGCTCAAAGGAAGGATGCATTGGCCTAACTCTCTTGTAATTTAACAAATCTTATAAATAATTTTAAAAAATGAACCAGCCAATTCCCGTCTCCTGAAGTAAATAAAACTTTATGACTGCAATGAGAAATAGATTGATTAACCTAGTAGAAAATCGATTAGACAATTAAGGACATAGATTACATGGTTTGGGATGAGATATTCCCAAAGTCTCAATTTTCTGGCAAACTTATGGCTGCTATTAACACATGTTTTTATTATTGGAGAAATATCCAGTTATTGTAAGGAAGATAGAAACAATACTGTCATTTCTAGAGCAGAAGGTGAAGACTGTCCTCCACCTTCCCCCAGCCTCATCTCTGAGAGGCAACTATCATTACTAGTTGTCTCCTTTTCGTACACATCTCACGTATGCGTGTGTGCACACGCACACACTTTAAACGCACGCATGTTTAAATAAATGATACCATCCACACAGCTGTGCAAGTTTTTCTGCTCTATCACGGCCGTCCCCGGGCTTATGGGTGTGTCTGTTCTTTTTCACACCTGTATTTGAGCCAACTATCTGGACCCGCCACCCTACTGCATGGCCACTCATTGAGGTGTTTCCAAGTTTTCTTCCTTACAAGCAACTCTTAAGATAAAAAGTCCACTGGCCTATCATATTTTGGGATATTTCTTTTCTGTGATCAACAGTATTGCTTTTCAATGACTCCTATAACAAAAACCAAACAACAGACAGTCAAAGCTGCCTCCTTTGCAAGGTAAAAGACTCAGAGAGAATGTCGCCTGAATCCCCTCCCTCTTGTGCAATGGGAAGAGCTTCTGCTCACCTCTGACCCACTTCCCCTGCCAGCTGAGCCTTCTCCAGGAAGTCTTCCATAAATCCCTAGCTCCTGTAGTCACTCCTGCTTGAAGCATTCATACATGTGCTCATTTCTGTACCACACAGCAGTCACTTGCCTTTGTTCCTCTGTTGGAAAAGACTTCTAAGCAGCCCACCGCTGCCCCATTCTCTAGGAAGGATCATTGATGTAGAGAAACAGGCCTTGGTGGCCATGTGTCATATCTGTCTCCCTCGCACTAGTTGACAAACCACACATAACTCCCTAATCATAGCTGGGACAATCAGATTCTGGAAATACAATGTGCAAAATCAAATGTGCACCAAATAAAATGTGCAGTCGGGTACCAGGAAGAGAGAAGGCAGGGCAAACCCATTTGCCTCTCTCCACGTTACTCCCAGGCCCAGGAGAGGGATTTTGCTTTCTGGAGTGCTTTGGTAGGAAACTTCCCACCCTGATATTTCTCTCTGCTCATGAGGAAGGCACCCTGCCTCTGGCAGAGGAGGCCTTCAGCTGTCCAGCTGTCCTGTCACTTGGTGGGTGAACTGAACAGAAGGTTGGAAGCCCCACTATCCTCTCAAGACTAAGCTGCTCTATCTCAGGACAAGGATTTCACCTGATAATCTTGTGTTTATTTCTCTCAACTGGTTCAGGTCTCAGTGGGGACATGGGTGTGGTCACTCCAATAGAAAGAGTCTTTCAGGCTGAGTTAGGCTGAAGGTGCTGCTCTAACCAGAAAGGAGCCGTGCCGCTGAGATCCGGGACTGTACTGCCTCCTACCTCCTACTCTTCCCTGCAACACACTCCAGGGTTTGCTCAGGAGAGCTTTTGGTGCCGAAGCCAGCCAGAATCAGTTTCCGTCACGTGCACCCAAAGGCACCTGGAGTGAAGCCAATGCTCCTTGTTCACCAAACCATATTTCTTTTGACTCCGGGGCATACAGCAAGGCTGTGAGATGAACTTATGGGACTGATTCTGGCCAATGGGATGCGGGCAGAAGTGATACTGGCATGACCTCTAAATCTCCCATTTAGTCCTTCATGTTTTCCATTTCCCAGAAAGGAAGAAGCCTGGATCTCCAAATGACTATGTGGAGCAGAGCCACTTTTCCGGCCTGCTTCAGACTGTGATGTGAACAAGACACAAAACATTCTTCAGGTTTAAGGGAAGTGGATTGCAGTGCTTAGCCTACCCTGACTAATATGAAGGCTATGTTTCCTGTTGGGTTTTATTTTGAATGCTCATTTACTATCTCTCTATGTGGATGACAAAGTTTTCAAGGGCAAGGACCATGCTTTTGACCCCACCACCTAGCCAGTACGCAGCAAACAAGGTGGGCGATTTACTTTCATTACCGTTAATGATGATATATTACTGTTTCCCTGAACCAAATTATATCTCAGAGGTCTGAGCATATCAGTGGCATTTCCAAACCAGAGTCATTTATTCTCAGGGAATGGCTTATGCTTTGGGGAGCTCTAGCTCAAGGAGATAGGATTTTATTCTGACCAAGAAATGCACTGTGTCAAAACCGGGGAAATTAAATTGGCTGCTCTGATTTTATTTTAAGCTATTTGATCTGTAAGACATATTGAAGAGAGTCAAGCTGCTCTCTTGGTTTGAATCCTGCAGTCATACACTTTGTTTTGCATCTGCTACTTTCTCTTGGGTATCTAGTAGCTACCACTTAATAGATAGCCCAGGAACAAAAAGAAGATGGCATATTTACAAGAAAAAGCCTTGGGTGTATCTCCATAGACACAGGCCAGGTTCACTGATCACACTGATTTAAAAACCAAACATTTTCTCTTGAAAAAAAAAAAAACAGAATCAAGCCATGTTATTAAATATGGCACATAATCAATCACTGGACCCTTGATGTTTTACACAGCTCCAGTGACATCCATACGAGGATGCATTTAACGGAACATTTATCACTAATAACAAGTGTAATGGGAGCTGTGGGGGGAATCAACAAACTAATGTTACATGGAGAAAGGTTTTGCCATTAACCCACACAGCACCCCATCGTTCTGTTGCCTGGTCTTGAACATTGTCCACATCCTTCCTTATACTTTGTCCAGACTGGATTTCTTCCCATGATACCCGGCTTTTTCTCAATTTTGACTTTTCTACCTCTACTTCTTCAGCCTCATTCCTGTTCATTTGCCCCTGGTCATTATTCTCTGCACTAAAGCTCCATGAAGGCATTGACCTGACTGCAGAACAGAGTGGACCTTACTGCATAGCATTTAGGAAGCATCTCTACCACTTAGTGGCTGAGTCATCCGGTAAAGTTACTTAACTTGTTATTGACTCAGTTTTCCCACCTGTAAAATGAGGCGAGTAATAATACTTCTAGTGTAAGGGAGGATAAAAGTAGGTAACATAAAGTGCAAATCACGGAGGCTGGCACATATGTAAGTTCTCCATAGATGACTGCTGTTACTCTGCAGTAGAATCTTTGGAAAGTCTTTTAAAGGTGTAGCAAGAAATTGCATGTAGCCTCCAGGATCAGTCCAAAGACATTGGATGCTGCCACCAACCACTGAACTGGGTCTTTCCCAGTCAAACCTTTTGATGACACTGCATATTGAGGGCAGACACATGGATTGCAGTTTTATGAGAGTCCATAAAGTGAATGACACAGCTGAGCTATGTCCAGACTCCTGAACACAGAAGCTGTGAGATAATAAATACTTACTGTTTGAAGTCATTACATTTTGGGGTAATTTGTTATTCAGCAATAAATAACCAATACGGTTTTTGCCCCTCAGCACTTATCACAGTCTGTAATATTCTTGTTTATTGATTTCTTATTTATTGGCTGTCTTAACTCTGACCATTTGAGCTCCACGAGGTCAGGGACATTGTCATGTTTAGAGTTTTATCTCCCAGCTACTGATTCAGTACCTGGTACATCAGAGTTATGCAATAATTAGTCAATTCTAGATATGTTTTTCTAAACTAATGAATTACTAGAGTGGTGTATCTATAATGCTTAACAACAGATCCTCCTGGTTTGTAGTGTTTGTCAATCTTGATGGTTTAAATACACTCCTACTGTGGCTGATTTCGAACTACCAACAAGCTATCACTGATTGTATGGTATAAATGATCCTCCCTTATCCACGGTTTTGATTTTTGTGGTTTCTGTTACCTGTGGTCCACCACAGTCGGGAATCAAATCATGGTGTCTGGAGGTCAAAAGCACCCCAATGCCACATTGAGTGTCTACATAATTCCCCTCACCCCCCTCTCATCAGGAGGCCTTTTATCATCTTGCATCATGGCCTGAAGAAGGATAAGTACAGTACAATAAGATATTTTGGGAGGGAGAGAGAGAGAGAGAACACAGTTACATGACTTATATTATTTTAACTGTTCTGTTATTTCATTATTTTTGTTAATCTCTTACTGTGCCTAATTTATAAATTAAACTCTATCATAGGTATGTATGTACAGGAAAAAACATGGTCCCTATCAGGTTCTGCACGCTCTACGGTTTCAGGCACCCACTGGGGGTCTTGGAACACATGCCTTGCAGGCCAGGAGAGACTACTGTGGAAGCAGTCGGTTACTGTGAGCCCATGAGAGCTGCTCTATCTTATCAATTGTGCTTTAGGAGTCAAGGAAGTCTGTCTTTTTCAATAAATCCCTCTGTCATCTAACATTTAAGGCATTGTTGATGAGAAATCTTAACATGAGGTTTACAGTGAAGATGCAGTGGAATTCATTTATCTATTTATTCCTCAGCTTTGCCCAGGCCGAGCAGTGTAAGACTCCTTACAACTGTGGCACCTGCTCAGGGACCACATTCTTCTCCAGGTTAGCCACACCTGACACCTGCTCTATAAATATTGCAAACAGATTGGTGAAAACATTATCTGAAGCAGAACGAGTTGTTGTCCGTCTGGAGTCTGATTTATTCACTCTGGCCACATAACACGGGGGATAGTTAGTCCATAAATCCAGCAGGAAGCACATCCATTTCCATGTAAAATGTGCCTTATTCCCAAGGCAGACAGAGAATGCCATACTTCCATCTTCCCAAGCAGGAGCACATGTCTGATTGGCTTGTGTTTGTCCTTAGGCCTCCCTGCACCTCACTCCCCAGCGCTAATGTGAACATTCATGTTCTTGGCTGTCACCTGCTGTGTTTTCACTCCTGGCCGGGGTTTGCTGGGTGAGGAGACAGCAGAGCTCATTTCCTCAGATTTACTGGTTGCTGACAAAGCCAGCAGGGTGGGGAGGCAGTGGGGGGGAAATAAACACTGCCTCCTAGAAATATGCAGTTGGAATAACCGAAGTGATAGATTTCAGGTTGAGGGACACCAAAATCAAATAAAACATTTCCAGGAACAGTGTACATCTTCCGATGTTACTGAGGAGTTACAGGAAATAAACGGCCAGTGGAATTCATAGCATACTTAGAAAAATCACCCACTTTAGACCCAAGATGGCAAATATCTGACATTCAGGTTGATTCCACTGAACCATTTATACAGCGTCTACTAGGTTCAAGTAACTCTGCTAGGATACAGACCCTGCTTTTGGTGCATTCATATTCTAGATAAATAGACAAAAATCAAGTATGTAAGGTATGATGAGATAAGCATTATCCTAAGTGTGCCAATTAAAATCTATGAGAAGGGGGTCAGAACACAGGGTACTTGGGAAGGCCACATGGAGGTTATTTACTTTATTAAACATTTACTGAGCACCTACTATGCATTAGACATTGTGCAAGATAGTAGTGACAAGAAAAGAGGGCCACATCGAGCACAAAATAATCCCCAGATAATTTCAGTAGAATGCAATGGGAGTAAAAAGAATACTGTGGTATCACAGAGGAGGGGCTGCTTAACCTAGACATGGGGTGGGGCTGTTGAGGACCCATTCCTGCAGAAAAGAAGATCCCACTACAACATTAGAAATGGGGTCTTGGGGCAGCCCTGGTGGCTCAGCGGTTTAGCGCCGCCTTCAGCCCAGGGCGTGATCCTGGAGACCCGGGATCGAGTCCCATGTTGGGTTCCCTGCACAGAGCCTGCTTCTCCCTCTTCCTGTGTCTCTGCCTCTCTCTCTATCTGTCTCTCATGAATAAACAAATAAAATTTTTTTTAAAAAAAGAAAAGAAATGGGGTCTTGATGTTTTAGTTTCTGTGTGAGAAAATGGGAGGCTTTTGATCTTAAATGCCATTAAATTCCATCATTCAGTAACAACGAAGGCTGATTCTGATTCTGGTCAGGACACTGTGGGAATACAGAGTATAAAGTAGAACCCCCACCTTCAAAGAACTCATAGCTTCACCACAGAAAAAACACGTACAAGCAGCTCCCTGAGGCATCAGGTAGATGTGTGGAATGTGTCCTTGGTAGGTCCGTGTGTGAAAGGTCCACCTAGGAAGGACTGTGGTGGCTTTGCAGGGACTTGGGGTTCATGCAGGCTGGAGCTGAGCTTCAGAGGATGGGTGTGAGGGGATGAGGGGAGAGCATTCAGAGAGGAACGAGAGCCTGGGCGGCAGCGCAGGGGTAGCCAGAGAGGACAGGATCATTGGTAGGGTTGGAGTCAAGGTTTGTGAAGTCACGAGATGACCCCGTTGGTTCTCACAGGTACCTTGGAGATCATCTGGTCCAGGCCCACCTTTAAAGCTCACAGTGAGACCCACAGGTGGGGAAACAGGGCAAGAGATTCCCAACAATTTCTTGGTTTTAGCTATTTGAGATAAGTAAGTACAGACGCCTAGAAGATGAAGTGAAATAAAATGTAAAGTGCCCTTTCTCTATGGTTTTTATGTATTTCCACAATCCACTGTTTACTGCATTAGCCTCTTTCTTCTATCCTTCTGGGCCTGAATAGTCATGGAGACATTATGCCTGCTAATAGTAGGTGCTTAAGAAACATTGTCCGAGGGAATGCAAGCTGATGCAGAACTACCCTTCGATCCAGTAATGGCACTACTGGATATTTACCCCAAAGATACAAATATAGTGATCTCAAGGGGCACTTGCATCCCAATGCTCATAGTAGCAATGTCCACAATAGCCAAACTATGGAAAGAGCCCAGATGAATGGATAAAAAGATATGATATAAATTATATTATATATATTACATATATATATAATGGAATGCTACTGATCCATCAAAAACTAAATCTTGCCATTTGCAATGATGTGGATGGAACTAGAGGGTATTATGCCAAGTGAAATAAGTGAATCAGAGAAAGACAATTATCATATGATCTCACTCATATGTGGTATTTAAGAGACAAAACAGAGGATCAAAAGGAAGAGAGGGAAAAATAAAACAGGATGAAATCAAAGAGGGAGACAAACCATAAGAGACTCTTAATCATAGCAAACAAACTGAGGGTTGCTGGAGGAGAGAGGAGTGAGAGGATGGGGCAACGGGGTGATGGCCATTAAGGAGGGCACAGGATGTAATGAACTCTGGGTGTTATATAAGAGTGATGAATCACTGACTATCTCTGAAACCAATAGTACATTATATGTTAATTGAATTTAATAAAATAAAAAAAGACACATTGTCTGAGTCAGTGCTTCTTGAAGTTGCTTGTACCGGAATCCCCTGGTGGGCACACTACAACAGATGTTTCAGCCCAGTGCTACTGCTTATGACTCAGGAGGTCCAGGCTAAGGTCAAGGATGTGCATATCTGGGAAGTTTCTAGGTGAGGCTGATGCTGCTCATCTGAAGACCACACTTTGATGAGCACTGTCCGAATGAATATTTGCTGAAGGCAGGTCAACACATACTCTTATATATTTTACTTAAACCTACCTGTTTATGACACAATTTAAATGAAAAACAAGAAGAATTATTTGCTAAATGTTCTCTCTGACTGTGACTTTCTTCTTTTCTTCCCCCTTTCTAGAAAAAAACGTACCCCCTTTAAGACACTGGAGAGCCTCTTCCAGCCATCTTCTAGATGTCTCTATGTGGATGTCCTCCGTCAGCCTCCATGGCCCAATAACAGATCTCCTCATCTTCCCCTGCAGCATGGCCTTTCCTCCTGGAGCCACAGCTCAAGCTGGCAACACTGGCTGTCCTCAGCAGTACCCGCTGCTTCCCACTTCAGACAGCCGATGGGCGATGGGCAACTGCTGCTGATTTCGGTTCCACCCCTTTGCGAGGACTTCCCTATCACTGCTGCCATTGCATGACTTCCAGCCTGGCCCTTGGTCACATGAATTATTCCAGCAGCTCCCAGACTGGCCCCTCTGCTGCCTTTCGAATCACTCTTCAACGAAGCCAGCCAGAGTGAGCCAGGCTCAATCGCCACCTGACTTCAGGACTATCCTCAAAATGCTTCAGTGGCCCGTCAGTGGCTACAGGATAGTGGTCAAATTCCTCAAGCACAGAAGACACACTTGTTACCCCTAACCTCCAGTGCTCCTTACTCACAGTTACATTCCTGTAACACCGGACTCTGTGCCACCCCCAAGCTTGGGCTTCACCGCCCTACACCTTTTCATGCACTGTGCCCTCTGCCTGGGAGTCCTTCTCCACATGGTTTTCCTCCATGGAAGGTACTTGCCCAAAATTGTCTAAACTTGGCTTAAATGTTGCTTCCCCCGTAAAGTTTTCCTGCTCTTCCCAGAGTTTATTTCTTCCTTTTCTGGACTAGCTCTACTTATACATCATAGTGAATATTTTCATCTTGGTTGACTCAGTGACACTTAAAGCAATTTCCTCTTCAAGTGTCTGTCTCTGTAATTATGCTGAGATGCTCAGTGTCAGGTTCATATGTCAAGCACGGTGCATGGTGGAAGTCAGCTCTAAAAGCCATCCAGCTTTTGGCCCTAGAAGCTTTTATACCTTTTGTAGTAGGCAGAAGAATGGTCTCCAAAGATGTCCATGTCCTAATCCCTGGGACCTATGACCTCATGTGGCAAAAGGGACTTTGAAGATGTTATTTGGTAAAGGATTATCCTGAAGTGTCTAGGTGGTCCAAAATAATCACAAGCATCCTTGTAAGTGAGGGGCAGGAGGGTTAGCATCAGAGAGGAAGATGTGACAGTAGAAGGAGGGAGGGAGGAAGAGAAGGAGGAGAGAAATGTGAAGGTGCTACACTGCTGGCCTTTCAGACGGAGGAAGGGGCCATGAGCCCAGGAAAGCAGGTAGCCTCCAGAAGGTAGGAAAGGCAACGGGGCAGATTCTTCCCTAGAGCTTCCAGAAGGGACCAGCCTGCTGACACTTTGATTTTACCCCAGTGACACTCATTTTAGACTTCTGACTTCCAGAACTGAAAGATGATAAATATGTGTTTGAAGCCACAGAGTTTTGTGGTCATTTGTTGTGGCAGCCATGGGAAACGAATGTACCTTCTCTGGAGATGGCTCACCGAGCACGCCAGAGTCTTGAGATGCTCCCCGGCCTCCAGCACCATGACCTGCACAGCAGCACCGCTGCCACCTCCACTGCCCTCCCAGTTGCCTCCTTCCCAGGACTTCCCACTTTCCCAGAATAGCACACATTGTCTTTCCTCTGGAAACTATTTCCATTTTAATCCTTTGAAGTGTAATGTCAACCAGACTTTTCCCACAATATCTGTCTGCAGGAAAATGAAAATCCTCCCATCTACAAAGTGATAAATACCAAATCCACTTATTAGAGAATCTTCTCTTCAATATATGTGTTTTTGAATATGTCAGCCACTTTTTTTCTGAGCATTCATTGGAGTTCTGCAATGGGGGTAAGGACCCCATCTCTGATTTTTTCCTGCTGTATCCTCAGTTCCTGGCTGCTGAGACACTGAGGCCCCAAGAATCTGTTTCTATAGGCAACTGGGTTATAAACTCTTTGCAAATGAACTGAATGAATTCCAAACCCCTCAGGGGAAAAAAAGATCACATAGCCAGTTGGGTGCCTGGCACTCTCTGTTGATGTTTGATGGAGGGATGGTTATGCTGCTCACTATAGAGAAAACGTGACCTAAAAGGTGCTCTTCCAGCAGGACATGCTGGTCCAAAGGCAGGGCCTGACAAGGTTGGACAGGTTGAACTGGTCTCCAGGAGCCCTGGTGATGCAGAACAGAGTAGCATGATGAGCCTCTCTGGCTTTTCTAGTCCTTCCGCCTTCCCCTCTGGAGAGACATTCCTGCCAAGGAGGTCTTTGCATTCTCTGATCCTGGTGGGTTGGGCTCTCCTCAACCTCAGGATAGACACCCCACAGTGGCCCCCAGCCCCCGACTCAGCTCTTGGGTCTTCATGAGTCCTGGGGCATCTAAGATGGAAAGGGGATAACATGGTAAGATAACTGAATCCTCAGCAGTGAGGTTTAAATGGGAATGACCTTTCCAAAAAATAAAAAAAATAAAAAAGGCAGGGAGGGGACAAGAAAATGTTGCTCAGCCGAGCCTAGGAAACGAAGCTGGGGGTGTCTCAGGTGACCCTGGGGGGCCATACTGGCCACAGCATAATATCGGGAAACTGGTATTCCTATTGTTCACCGAGCACTCTCGGAAAGCAAATAGCTTTTCTTGGGTTTCGATTTATTACCATCTAAAATGCCATTCTCTAGATGGGTAATAAAAGATAATACATTTTATGGTGGCTCCTTATGTTAAGGTTTTACAAAATCTGTTATTAAATGATCTGCATAGAATCTAAATGAATCTTATGAGGTTACATGGAACAGAATAAGGTGGGTTTTTCTCCCTCTGCTCTCCCCCAAATCCAGTGCAGAGAGGAGGGTGGCATTCTCGGCATGTTTTGTAATCACACAGCAGAAGGTAATGCTGTTAAGGTCAGATTAAAAATTGCGTTCTGCTGTGTAATCGGCTTCACAAAGTTACGTACTGGTCAAAACGTCCAGAAAATTCAATTACTGACTCCCAATGACAAAAGCGTGTAAGTCCACCCAGGGTTGGAGGCGGTTTCTAAAATTAGGTTCTAAATGTCTGCTACTTGGAGCATCGTCAGCTTCCCCACCTCTGACTGCTACCCGTCCCCTGCATGTTAATAGCCCCTGCCCATTAATTTCGGGCATTTAATGAGTCTCACCTCCTCCTCTTAGGAGATCTCCACTATCCCAGCGGGCTTCAGCTTTGTCAAGCCCCACCGCTCGTCCCCATTGTCACAGAACCCGCTCCCCTGCTCCCATTCGGATGTGATCTCCTGATCGAGTCTGCCATCCGGGGTTACTTTTAATCAGGATTGTGTGTTTTTCCTTAAATCAAATGCATTTTTATGCAAAGCTTACTTTGGTTTTGAGCTCTATGGCTGGTAATAATTCCAGGTGGCTTTCCAAACAAAGGAGCCCGCGCGAGAGGGTAATGAATCAGCACCGACACCCACCCACTCTACCTGTGGACAGGAAAGCAATTCAAGGCACCACTGTCATGCTGTCACTGGTTAGACTCTTTGAAAATAAATTGAACTAATTCTAAATCATCTGATGGGAGAAAAAAAAATCGCACAAGATGGATTCCAATTATGCCACTGCTTGTGATTCCAAAAGCAAATTCACATACCAGGGAGAAAAGGCAACAGGAATAACCCGGCCACAGATGATTCTGGAAGGCTCTCCTGTCGATTTCATGTCTGGCACAATCAGTCCTTTGGATCACCTTCCTTCCGCATTATTTGGATAAGACTGCCTCACGCACTGTGATCCCCTGCCCTGTTCCCATGAGCAGCCCCTTTGTGATCTTGGCTCCATCGTTCATTTTGTTCTTGAAATTGTCTTGGCTCTGCGGACAGAAGCCAAGCCTAATAACACCCTTGAATGTTAGCTGAACAAGGAACAAGAGGTCAAATGGGAGGATTGACATTTGGTCTTGCCCTTCACTGGCTCAGCCTCTCAGATGGACAGAATGTTGATAAAGATAAGTGTGTTTTTCTTCACAAATAATAAAACCCACAAAATGCCCTTGGAGGACTCCTTTCCATTTTATTTTTATTTTTTTAAAAATCACAATAAATAGAGTTTTCTGCCTTCCCTCCAGTTCCTCTCCAGAGTTCTCAAAGTGGAGGAAAATTAAACTCTATTACCAGTCTAGTCTCTTCAGGAAGGAATCCCAGGGCCTCAGGCACCATCCGAAGATGGGGGACAGACCTCAGCCCTGCGATGAGAAAGTACCTCTGTGTCCCATTCTTTCTCTTGGTGCTAACCCTCACCTATGCACTCCTGTGCTGTAGTCAGTGAGTACTCATTCCCATTCCTGGCCAGTCCAGCTGAGTTCCACACAAACACTGTCATTTTTTTTTTAAGATTTTATTTATTTATTCATGAGAGACACACAGAGAGAGGCAGAGATATAGGCAGAGGGAGAAGCAGGCTCCTGGGAGCCCAATGTGGGACTCGATCCTGGCACCCCGGGATCACAACCTGAGCCAAAGGCAGACGCTCAACCGCTGAGCCACCCAAGGTGTCTGACCCTCTGTCATTATGATAAACATGGCTACCTCTGGAGAGCATTTACTATATGCTGGAAATGGTGCTCAACCGTTTGTGTGAATGACCTCAATGACCTCAGCTGATCCTCATGACTCCCTGCCCCTGCCCACTCCCTACCCCCCGCCCCCAAAGCCTGCAAAGGTTATTGCTCCCACTGTACAGGTGAAGAATTTTGTTGCCTCAAATCACACAGTGGAGCTGGGTTTGGAAGCCAAGTTCCTTGGGTCCAGTCTACACTCCAAACTGCTACACTCTGGAGTCTACTCATTATCTGCATGGTAGTCCAAAGCCTTCCTTAGTGGTAGCCTACGGATCCCCTATGGGGACCCATTTTGCAGCCATTCACACCAGCCTGTATCAGTTGGGCGTAGAAGGACTGAAGCTTATTTTGGATAGGTCGCCAGTCATGGGCAGCTCTTTGAACAATCTCTCCCAAGTCTCTAAAGGTCTGCCTTCCTGGAGACCCCATTTATTCCCACGGCTTCAGGTCTACCTTCCCTCACCGATTCTGACAGCTTCAATGACCACCTGTCTCCTTTATGTTCAAATCTCTCCTAATTCCCAGGTCCACACTTCTAACTGCTTGCTTGACATTTCTACCCAAATGTTTCACAAGCACGGCAAACACAGCACGTCCCAAAGCAAACTCAATACCTTCTGAGTCAAGCACACTCCTTTCCAGTCCTGTTAGTGGTGTCACTCTCCACGTAGGCAACTGACCTGGAGCCGCCTGGAGTCCTCTCTCCTCCTGGCCCTTTCCACCTGGCTGGTTCTCTCTTGAAAAGGACTCTCATATCATACCAGTCTGCTCACGATTCCTACTGCCTTTGTCTCAGTTTTGGCCATGGTCATGTCTCACCCTGTTACTATTGCCTGAGATAAGTAGAATACAAACTCGGAGCAATTCGGGAGGGGGTTAGAGCACACAGGAATGTCAAAAGAGGGCTTGGGTTACCAGCATCACACCACCGAGGGAGGAAGGCCCACCCAGGCCTGGGTGGGGTTGTAACCACTCCTCAGCCAGCAAGAGATTTCTCAGGCTGACTTCCCATGTGCAAAACACTGGCACCAGGGAATCCACACATCGGATGACTGCCTCCTACAGAAGCCCTTGGATGCTGTTTGAGGCGTATGTAGGGGGTCCATTCACTGCACTTTTTCATAGACTCTGTTCCCTTTGCCCAGAATGCAATTCTCTACATCAGACTTGGCCAACTTCTACTCTCCTCAAATGCCCATCACAAGCATCACTTTCTCTTTGCAGCCTTGCTGGAATCTCCAGAGCAGACCGCAGGGCTCTTTACACAGCTTCTTTGTAGCACACATCACACTGTGTCACAATAAACCACAGATCTCTGTCCCTCCCGCCCCGCTGTGAGATGCTTGGAGGTAGGAGCTGTGTTTTAATGATTTGTTTCTGCTCGCTCACAGCAGAATGAAAATAGTGTGGATTTTAAAGCCAAAATAAAGAGACAAATTTCAGGTCTGCTCTGTAACAACCGTGTGACTGTGGACAAATCACATCCTCTGATGTCCCAGATCTCCTGGGTCTGCAAAAGGATGTGGTCTTAGCTTGTCTCTAGGTCTGCTGTGAGGATGGAATGGGGTAACTCCTAAGCACCCCTGATCCTGTGATCTGCTGGGAAGGGTGAACTTAGCAAGGGAAATCTGTCATTACAGTAAAAAGCATAGAATAGTTGCTCAATAAATCCCGGACAGTAACAGAAGCTTTTAAATCAAAACAATGAAAAACGGTGGCTCCTGAAACTGAAACCAGAGTTTTTCTATGGTCCAGAGTGGGTTGAACGGTGGCCCCCATAAAGATGCATCCAAGTTCTGATCCTCAGTACCTGCGAATGTGACCTTATTTAGAAAAAGGATCTTTGCCGATGTAACCGAGTTAAGAATCTCAAGAGATCAGTTGGGATTAACTGGGTGGGTCCTAAATCCACTGATAAGTGTCCTTCTAAGACACAGAAGAGAAGACGCAGACACAGAGGAGAAAGCCACATAAAGACAGAGGCAGTACTTGGAACTATGGTACCACAGCCAAGGAACATCTGGAACCACGGGAGCCAGAGGAGGCAGGAAGGATTCTCTTCCTAAACCTCCAGAGGGAACGTAGTCCTGCTGGAATCTTGATTTAGGGCTTCTTGTCTCCAGGACTGAGAGCGACTAAATTTCTGTCATATTAAGCCACCCAGTACTTTGTTACAGCTTGAGTAAGGCTTGACTGTGCTGAACACACTCAGGGGAAGAAAGTTCCTGAGCATTGCAACTTTGTTTTTTTTTTTTTTTTAATTTATTTATGATAGGCATCACAGTGAGAGAGAGAGAGGGAGAGAGAGAGGCAGAGGGAGAAGCAGGCTCCATGCACCGGGAGCCTGACGTGGGATTCGATCCTGGGTCTCCAGGATCGCGCCCTGGGCCAAAGGCAGGCGCTAAACCGCTGCGCCACCCAGGGATCCCGACTGAGCATTGCAACTTTGTACGTGGTTATACAACTTGCACCCAGAATGTCTGCAGTGGAGTGCTGTCTCCTCCCTACACACATTTCTTTATTTTTTTCAAAAGATTTTATCTATCTATCTATCTATCTATCTATCTATCTATCTATCTATCTATCATACACAGAGAGAGAATAAGTACAAGCAGAGAGAACCAAGACAAGAGTCACAAAGATCCTCTCTTCCCTGGGCTGACATTCTAGATGAAGAGATAGATTGCAGATCAACAGAGATGACTGTTACAGGCAGGGGGGTGGGGTGGTGAATTAAAGAAGAATTGAGAATTCTGGGGTGAGAGTTTTAAATAAGGTGGCCTGAGGAGATCACATCTGATTCCAGTCATGAAGGAAAAAAGGAGGCACGTGGATGTCCTGGGAAAGAGTGATTCAGGCAGGTGAACTATGCAAGTGCAAAGGTCCTGAGGCAGGGGCACACACGTTGGATGTTAAAGTCCAAACTATTGAAGAGACACTGAAAGTAAATCCTGAGAACTGATTTCTGACATTCTTAATATTCCACTCTATTGATGTGCAAGGCAGCGAGAAGCTGTGGAAAATGGGAACAAATACTGAGCTGTACTTTTGGGTAAGTGATTCAATGGTAAGTTTTGCAAGGGCAGAGGCCACACTTGCCTTCCAAACATCCCGTATTCATTTGTTGGACAAATGAACACATGTAGCCGTGATATTTGTAAAGACAAAAAATATTTTCATCGTTTCAAAAGAAAAAAATGAAAAGCATGTGTTCCCTTCAATGCCAGCTGAAATATAATCAGCCCATGCTATGTGACAGATCTAAAAATCAAAGGCTGGGATTTTAACAATATAACAGTATTTTTTAAAATAAACAGAATAAACGGCTCCATGGACGGGGAATGTATTTTTCTTTCTTTTGCAAATACTGACTCTGAGGAGCAGAGATCTGCTATCTAACGGGGATGCTCAGCGTTGCTCTTGGGCCTGGCAAGCAACGCAAAACATTTGGCGGCTCTTGAACTTCTTATCCTGATCCCCTCCAATAATACGGCACTTACAGAAGAGAGCGTGAAAGGAATGATGAGGTCAGGAAATGGACAAAAACGATCTGAGATTCAGGACGATCCTGGACCAAATTTGTCAATTACCAAGTTGGCCGATTTCTTACATTGTCCCCACATCTGTTCTCTGTTTCCACTCTTACTACTTCTCCATTGGCTCAGGGCACAAAAGACAGCCTCTGTGCTCTCCCCGGGTCCCATCTCACCATCTCAAGTATATTTTCATTAAAATGATTTCCTAACTGTCACCCCTGACAGCTCTGCTTCTTGACTCTAACCACCCTGCCCCCTCCTCCCGGGGCTCCCTGCTGCTGCCAGGACTCTGTGTGCACTCTGTGGGGTGCATGCATCACAGGCCCTTGGAGATTTGCACCCCCTGCTCGCACTTTCCCACCTTATCTTCCCTCATCCACTTTCTGCTGGTGGTGCTTAATCACAGCGCATGGTTTTCAAACCCGCCAGATTCCCTCCACCTCCAGGCCTTGGCAAACAGCCTTCCCTCTGCCTGGCACAGCCTCCACCCACGTGGCCCTGGGATGCAAGCACCTCCCCACCGTTTACATCTGAGCCACCATGTGGCTCTTCTGTGAAGTCTTTCCTGATTTTTCCACCATGTATAATGGGGAGTCCACTTTTCTACACTCATGCTGTGCCTCCTGCAGGCTTACATTCAATGCACTACACACCTTATCACAGCTGCACAGCTGCTCCCTACTTGCTTGGGAGCTTCTGAAGGTCTGTGTATCTATGCACGTCCTGGACACGATTGGCACCTAACATGTACTCAGAACGAATGACAAGGTATAAAGTTAGCCTTAGGAAGGCTCTTCTCTTGGTGATTCAAAGTCCCCTGGACCAGCCAGGGTCTCCCCTATGGCTGAGGTCATAATATAGAGGCAGAGTGTAGATGGTGGCTTTTAGAATCAGACAGCGCGGGACACAGCTCTGCTCCCCACCCTCACTGCCTGTGCGGGTCTGGACAAACCTTCCTCGGCTTCCAGGGTCTCCTCTGAAAACAGGTTGATGACTGCTGGGCCCTCCATCTCTCCAAACCACACCTGTCCTTGAAAGCTCAGTACAAACTTCCCTTCCTGCTGGGAAAGGCTTCCCTCCTTCCTGCTGTAGGATGTCTGCTTTTGAACACCCATGACAATGTTTGTATGTCTGTCACGTGTGTCTCTTCCCCTGCAAAATACTGCAGCCTGGGACCTTCAAAGATTACTTCCATTCCAACCAGCCCAGAAGGTGTGGCATGCCTGTGTAGCCACGACCCCTCAACAGAGCCCTCCATCAGCCAGACCTTCACTGTGGGGTCTGCACCCTGGAATCCTAAGCCTCATTCAGGAAAATGACTGGTGGCTATGAGAAATGGATGATTCTATAGGGTCTGAATGAGTCAGGAATGGTTGGACCTTCTTACCTGCCGAGGAATGGCTGGGGCATCCTCACAGGTGCATCGTTTCAACACCCTCATGATACTGTGAGAAAAAGACTCACTCAGATCCACCGAGCATAGCTCTCTGCAGCATCGAAGACGGCTGCTGTGTAAGCCAGAGGCACCCACATTAAAAATAAATGCTTAGTCGGGGAATATTTAATGGCATGGAAAATGTTTCTATTACATTGTCGAGAGGAAAAAAACAGAGTATGAAATTGTATGAACACTGAGATTCCATTTTTGTAAAATATGTGTTTATATATATACACACAATTTTTAAATAGAGCAGTAGAATTATGCACATCGAGATATTAACAGCAATTATCTGAATGGTGCGGTTATGCAATTTCTATTTCATCCTGTGTCCTTTCCTAATTTTCTAATTTTTTACAATAAACATATATTGCTTTGTGGTCAAAACAAGAGCAAATGTTATTAGCGGAACTAAAATGTAGGAGCTGGAGTGTTTAGATGTGTCCATGTGATTTTGATGGGGATGTGTCACAAGGTGTGTGGTTCCAGGTGTGGTCCCTCACCCCTCTCTCCTCCTCGCCCCCATGCACCAGTACAAACCCCTGAGAGTGGAGTCCCAGACCCTGCCTGAAGGCAGACAACCATTTCCTTGAACCAAGATGTGATGGCCATTAGTAAATCCGGTGGGGGCATCTGCGAGGACCTCACATTACAATAGAAGAATGTGCTAAATAAGGAACACACGCCTCTCATTGGCTCTCTAAATGTCAGTGTGCAGGTCTGCACATTTATATCTCGGTGTAGCACCAACTTCTCCAGAGAGCCAGGCCCGGCAGCTGGCTGGGGTGTGAACCACGAATTCGGCTAAATGTTAATTGGCACCAAGGTGTGACATGGGGATCCTTAAAGAGCTACACTGGGAAACTTCATTTTTCCCTTTCCCTCTGTTATTTCCTTTGACATGGCCACCCATAAACTACGATGGGGAACCTGGTCAGTGAGCACAGGAGGGCAGGGCTCTTTAACTCTTCTGTACTCAAGACATCCATTATCCATCCAGATGCACCATGATGTCTAAAGTTTGAATGGAAATGAAAACCTGCAGCCCATCAGCTGGCTGAGTCCAAATACCCAGGCATGCAGAGAGATGAAGTTGGTGAGCAGATATGGCAGTACTTGATTGTTTTGCCCACAAATGCCACCTAAATGTCTGTCACTAGATTTATCAGCTGTTTTGTCATTTGAAATACAATGAAGTGGACATTACCAATAAGGGGAAAGATAACCTATAAAATGGGAGACGATGTTGGCAGTCATGTTATCTGATGAGAGTCTACAATCCAGAATATATAAAAAGCATTTACAACTCAACAACAAAAGATACACGGTCCAAATAAAATATAGGCAAAGGACTGAAATAGATATTCCTACAAGAGGATAGACAAATGGCCAATGAGCCTGTGAAAAGATGCTCAGTAGCAATGGTCACTCGGGAAATGCAAATCAACCACAGTAAGGTGCTACTTCACACCCATTAGGATGGCTTTAATTTAAACAAAAAAGAGGAAAATAAGTGTTGGTGAGGATGTAGAGAAATTGGAAACCTCATACATTGCTGGTGGGAATGTAACACGGTGCAGCCACTGTGGAAGTTTGGTGGTGCCTTAAAATGGTTAACATAGAATTACTACATCATCCAGCAATTCCACTCCTGGGTATGTACTCAAAGTATTGAAAATGGGTTTTTAAGCAAGTACCTGTACACAAATGTTCATAGCAGTACTATTCACAATAGCCAAAAGGTAAGAAGAGCCCAAATGTCCGTCACTGAATGAATGCATAAACACAACAGGGTGTATTCATACGATGGAATATGAGTCAGTCATAAAAAGAATATAACACTCATGATGCTACCAGGTGCATGAGCCTTGCAAACACTAAGATGAGAAAAAGAAGCTGGACACTAAATGCCACATATTGTATGGTACTCTTTTTAAGAAGCATCTAGAATAGATGGATCCATAGAGATAGAATACAGACCAGTGGTTGCTAGGAGGGAGGGTAGGGAGAGATTGCTTAATGGGTCTGGATATCTTCACCTTCTTCCCTTTGGGATGATGGAGATGACTGAAACCAGACAGAGTCATGGTTGCACAATGCTGTGAATGTACTAAATTTCATTGAATTGCTCACTTTAACATAGTTTTATTTCATCTCAATAAAAAAGACTCTAAAGTGCCCACTATGTGCTAGCTGCTGGGGCTCTGAAGGCGAGTGAAACAGTCGCTCCTATGCAGACTCTAGTCCAGGGTGGGGGCATGGATATTAGTCACACATATTTGTGCTGTGTTCTAACTGTGTGGAGTGAGAGATGAAGGAAAGGTTCAGGGGGCTGTGGAAGCATCCCTTTAAGGTAGGCTTCTTTCAGAGGTGAGGAAGGCTTCTCAAGGAATTACTGATGGAGCTAAAATCTGAAAGAAGATCCAGAGATGATTAGAGGAACAGGATGGTGTGGGAGGGGAGGACGTTCCAGGCTGAGAAAAGTATGTGCAAGGGCCCTGTGGCAGGAGTGTGTGAGGAGCAGGAGTGCCCATGCAGCTGGAGGGGGAGGGAGCGGGGTGTGAGCGGCAGGCTGGAAGACTCATGGATGGGCCTGGAGTGGTCTCCTGAGAGAAACAGGACTCCCATGGGAGTGTTTTAAAGAGGATGCTGACATGATAAGATCATTCTGGTTGTAGTGTTTGTGTGTGTGTGTGTGTGTGTGTGTGTGTGTGTAACAGCTTTCTTGAGATATAGTTCACATATCACACAATTCACTCCTTTAAAGTATGTGATTCAACAGTTTTTAGTATTCTTACAGAATTGGGCCACCATCACCACAATCAATTTTAGGTCATTTTCAGCAGCTCACAGAGGAAGCCACATTCATTAGCAGTTTCCTTGCAGGGGTTTCCTGTGGCTGGCACAAGGAGTTGCAACCTGAGTGGCTTATGCCAACAGATGTTTCTTGCCTCACAGTACTTCATTTTATGGCCAACTCACATTCCACTGTACGGACATACCTCATATATCCATTCACCAGCAGATGGACTTCGGTTTGCTTCTATTTTGTGACTGTGTTAATAATGCTACTATGAACACTCATGTACAAGTGTTTGTGTGGACTTATGTTTTCATTTCTCTTGTGTATATACTTTGGAGTGGAATTTCTAGGTCATATTATTTGTCTTCTTTTTTTTTTTTGATGTAGGCATTTGAACTGATCCTTTTAAAAATTATTCTTCATGGGTTGGATTTTATAGAATTCATGGGTATCTCAGGGGTGCATCTGACCCCAGTTGTATGTGAAATTATGCTTCTACTTTTGTTGTTTTCTGGGAGGATGTTACATTGGATTCTTATCAGGGTCTGACATGCCTTGGTCATGGTCTGAGAAGTTCTCACGAAGGTGGGGGGAGTGGAGAGGGAACCTGTATGTCAAGACCTACCATAAATCATGGGCACTAAATGCAACTTCCAACACATAGATGAGGACACCAAGGATGTGAGGGCTCGAGATCCTGTAGCTGGAAGGTGGTGAGGTCAAGATGGGAGCCCTGGTCTGACCTCAGAGCAGCCATACACAGTTGACCAAACAAATGAGTGAGTTGAATTGACAAATGACTACAGTAATTAAATAAACCTGGTCTTTTTGCCCTTAAAGAATCTGTTGTAGTGATAAGAAAAGAGCCACATCAAAAAAAAAAAATGTAGCCTTATGTACAAACTTTGGAATTCCTTCTGCCTTTGCTTTTTGTTTTTATTTTTGCACTTTTAAAGCATTAGATAGGGTTCTTTTTATGTAGCAAATCAGATGAAGTACAACAGTGCACCATGCTCTGTGCGGAGCAAGATCCTGAGCGTGCATCTGGACTCAAAGGGCGAAAGTGCCACGATTGATTACTGATGTCTAGCACAGGGGCAGGAAGGCACAGAGAGTCACCAGTCTCCTTCCTCCAGTGATTTTCTTCCCTTCCAGAAATTCAATGGTGATCTCCATGCTGATAGATGGTTGGTCTGGGTCTTTTGCTGAACTAATGCAAGTCTTGACCCACTAAATTCTAACCATGCTGAGCTGAGCCACACCCATGGGCACTAAATCCAAGAGTCTAAGCCATTTAAGAAATAAGCATGTTGATGGAAGCTATGTAATCGGTGCCTAGACATACTCCAACCTTCTCCTCTACCTCTCCAAATTCAATGATTCAAGGTTCTTTCAGTGTCTAAATCTTTTTTATTCTTTAAATTTCTCAGCAGCTCAGCAATGTGTCACTGCATTGTGCAGTCATAAAAATAATATTAATGTTACGTGGTGCGAGACGGTGCTCATACTACATTCCGTGGATGAAAAATATTGAGTGTGTCAACATGTTCAAGGCCTAAGAAGAGAGCTTCATCATTCAGCCTGCAGTCTCTGTGAGCACTGTATACATTTCAATTCTTTATGTGTGAAACTTAATGAGTTTGGATTCTTTGCCTCATTGGTCATAGTGCTAGGAAATAAAACAAGGGGAAAAGGCATAACTTTCCCACATTTAAACTTTAAATGCATCAAATCCTTAAAACAAACTAAACAGAAATGATTACTGAAATTTATAGGAGAAGTGATGTATGATTCGAATTTCCACAGCGTATTTTGGGTCTGTTGCAGATTCTTCCAAATCAGGAATGCCATGTTTGGCTATTCCTCTGCCTGTATCCCGGAAGAACCCAGAATAACACAAAGCAGCTGATGAGCTAAGGTTAGAATATTCAGTTCAATGGAACAGGGGTTTATTGAGGTCCCGGGAGGTGCCAGACCCCGTGCTTGGTGCTGGGGGCTCCAGAGATGAAGCAGACACAGATGCTGTGTTCATCCAGGTGAGGCGAGATAGTTCAGGAGGGATAGCAGGAGAAGAATGGAAGAAAATTTTAGGAAATGAAATAAAAGATCTACTGTTCAGTTAGGGTAATGATGGTGATTATGAAGATAGATAACTTTTATTGATCCCTGAAGGTGCGCTAGGCTTTGTGAATTGTCTGGCTATTTTCCCATTTGACCCTCACTGCATCCTGTGGTGTGGATATCACCGCCACACACATCCGTCTCACAGAGGAGAACACAGCAGCTCGGGAATGTGACATGCCTCCTCCAAATCACTCCAGAAGGAGGAGGTGACAGCGTGAGGATCTGTGCCCAGTTCAGCTCCAAAGATAGTATGTGTGTTCCACATGGCGGGTGAGGGGACTGAGGGGACTGATCGATGTGGTCAGTTGCTTCTGGCACAGGGACACAGGTCCACACACACTTGAGCAATCGTGGGATCAAAATGAAAAGACAAAGCAGGTTGGGAAGATAAGAGAGAGGCTAATTTAAGGATGAACAAACATTGAGAAGAAAGAACTTTACCCTGTTCTCTGTGCCAATGGGGCACAACAGATTCTCCAGCAGAGGCCAACCTCACATTGCGGGTGGGGGGAGGTCAGACCCAATATTTCTTTTTCTAAAAAGGATTTTATTTATTTATTTACTTACTTACTTACTTATTTATTTATTTAGAGGGTGGGGGTAGGGATGGAGGGAGACACAGAATCCCAAGCCGACTCCGTGCTTAGCATGGAGCCTGAAGCAAGGCTCGATCCCATGACCTGAGCTGAAATCAAGACTTGGACATTTAACCGACTGAGCCCCCCTGACACCCCCCAGCATTTCCTGATTTTCTTGTAGGGTCAAGGCATGTGCTCACCATTGCCTTGCAGTACTAAGTCCGGGTCTGCCATCGCACTGTCAAGATCATCCTTTCAACTTTGCGTGACTTCAGATTATTCGTCTAATTCAATGTGCAGATCGCTGAGGTGATCAATATCTATTGCTTTAAAGGCTAGAATTTGTTTTGAAACATAAATAGAAACTTGGGGCCACGCCAAGGGAAGGGAAGGAAAAGTCCGCTGTCAGGGCCCCCCTCAGGAAGCGTCGATTTTGTTTTTGTCTGCAGGCTAGTCTCACTGTCCTTTCCCAGAGTCTGTATGAGCTACTGGGGAGTGATAATTTTCTCTTCTAATTCCTTTGCAGGTAGGACATTTAAGTTGCTTTCTTGGTTGCAAAATGTTATAGAAAATCCACACAGAGCAAATTGGGTGATGACTTCCACTGGGAATTACTTCCGAACATTTTGATGATTACAGAGAGTGGAAAGGGCTATTTTACACGCACTTTGTGAGAATATGTACAGGCTAACAGGACACATTCTGGCGTTCCTCAGTAGGTATAGTTGCCTCGTGCTGGGAAGGGATGCAGCTTCTTCATTTTAGAAAATTCAGCGTGGGCGGCCAGCCCCCCCTCCCCCAGGTGGGGGCCAGACGGTTGTAACAAAAGAATGAAAGGAAACTTCTGGAATCCTAGGCTGGACCTTGCCTCCAACTGCTGAGCTCTCCAGCCATCCTTCTAGTTATCTCACAAAGCTGCTGTCACTTCTCCTGGCAGCAGCCATTCAGCAGGGGCGAGGCTCTCCCCTCACCATCCACAAGAGCCACGAGGGCAGGAAGCTGACTCTTCTCAGCTATGTCCCCACAGCCTGGCTGTGCAGGGATGCAGTCAGGACTCAGGAAGTGTGTGCTTCCATGGCAGACAGAGGCACTGCCTCCAAGGAGAAGCAGGACAGCAGGCCACTGAGATAAATGTCATTGCAGGGGAGCCCTGAGAGGCAGAGGAGGAGGTGGAGAGCTTAGAAGGTGGAAGGGACAAGCAGAAGGGACTCCAGGCAGCTCTTCTACCTATTATCTCAGAGAGAAGATGGTTAGGAATCTGGAGGGATCTTCCCCTTTGAACCTGATAACAACTGGGAATGGGGCTTTTAGGAAAAGTAGAACAAAAGTATGTTTGCTAAACATAAAGCATTTAATTCATCCAAATATCCTTTGAGCATCATTTCCAGAGAAAGAATAGCATCAATTCCAGAGCCACCATCCCCCGCAACTTGCCTAAAGTTTGCCCCCAGGACGGAGGACACACTTGTTTATCAGAGATGGACTCTGAGCAGACTGGCTTACAGGGACAACTGGTCAGTTATTGACAGACCATGTGCAGTGTGCCAACATCATGATGGAGCTGCGTGGTGAGCAGAGCACAGCCCATTCCCTTGGGGAAAGGCAGGGGAATCTTGGTGGGCATGTTAGCTGGGGCCAAAAGGATGTGTAGGAGTTCCTTAGGTGGATGAAGGAGGGAAAGGCACAGGTTGAAGACACAGCATATACAAAGGCAAAAGGGCAGGAAAGGGCCTGGTATGATTGTGGAATACGTTATATTTGGCCAGAATCTAAAGTGCACTGACGGAAGGAGAGGAGAGGAGGCTGATGGACTGGCTTGGGACCAGACCCTGAAAAATTCAGAGTTGATGCATTAGGCTAGATTGAGCCATCTGTATTTTTAAGCAGATGTAGGTGTTTCAGAAAAGGAGAATGTTCTGGAGCAGTAGGAGGATGATAGAGCCAGGAACACCAAGAGAGTCTGCATTGATCCAGATAAGAGAGCGAGGGGCAGAGAGAGGACAGAGGCTTGGAAGGTGCCAAGCAGTGACATCTCTGAAAGCAGGCCGGTGGGAGCTTCTGGAACATGGACAGAGTGTAAGGGAATAAAGGAAGGGTGAGGACCCTTTATAACTGCTTGGAAAGATACCTTATTGAAAGAGATACTGTCTCCTTACATTTGACAGGCAAATGTCAGTGGAATGCATTTCTTTCCCTCTGTGTCTTCTTGGTCCTTTCCATGTACTGGCAATGAAGTGTCCACTCATTCATTGCTGGTGTCCTTAGCTGAGCCCAAACTCCTGCTCCAGTCAGAAGTTGGGTAGATTTCCTTCCACTGGGTTAATCATCAACCCCTAGAACAATAAGGCCAAAGGATACTGAACCATATTGGCTAAGCTCAGCACAGGGAAGAAGATTCACTGATAACTCCCAAGACACACATGGACATTCATTATGTTCACAAACCTCATAAATGAAGCACAGACAAGCAATCAGTGGGTTTGGAAATGGTGCACATGTCTGGGACGAAGGATCAGAATTTGCTTCTGTTCGTACCTCCTGGACATGAGGGGATTTTCTCTCTCCTAGCCTCCAGTTCATCTTTACTAGAAATTAATATTTTTAAAGGCCAAACTCTTGGCTTCATTTTTCATTTCGACAGTCTCCGAAAAATGCGGACAGATTTTGCATTAGATTGGCTTTTTCCCTTTTGTTTTGGGATGAGTTTCATTCTGTTCCACTAACCCCTGCTTTCAGGCCAAAGAAATGTCTCTGGAATGAGCCTGTGAGGAGAAGGGGCTTTGATTACAACGTGAAGCTCTGTGAACTGGACAGCCGATGAGCCTGCTGCCTGCCTGTGAGCCGAGTTTGGGGTGAGGACAGGTATGTGCAATTGATGGTTCCCTGGGGCAAATGTGGGTAGCCCTCTCTGCAGAATGGGGTGAACTGTGGCTTTGGTTGCAGCTGGAGGCAATAGAATTTACAGATGAGGGAATGGGCTTTTGTGGGCTTGAGGTTCTTCTTCTCCCTTGAGATTCAGCCTCTGAGGGTGACATGCAAGGAACACCAGCCAGATGAGAAATGATGAACTGGATTATTAATATCTGAGGTGACTAAGAACTTTGAGGGCAGAGTGCTACTATAAAGTGAACTGGAAGTCAAGACTTCACTATCCTATGTCCTGCCTAATGAGACAGGAGTATGAGAGAAAATCCCCAAGCTGGATGGGGGCGGGCTTAGATCCCAGGAACAGAAGGCATGGAGGGCCTGGTGACCTGACTGAAGAAAGCGGGGAATGAAGAATGAAGCTGGTGTACTACCTCTGAGGTGCAGAGATGTAGTCTGACAGTAGACATGGCTTAAAAGATGTCCCAGACTCTTACAACCATTTAGCAACACATTTTCCTATAATGGGAATGAGTAAAGGGGTTCAAAAAGGGGCAGAAGCCCCCATGATGGCAGGCCTCTCCATCCCATGTGGGAAACATGCTGTATGCATCGAGCTACAAGTTGATGAAAGGGAAAGAAGAGTCCCTTCTTTCTCCACAAAGGGTGGGTGTTAAGAAGTGCTGCAAACAGAGGAGCAGGAAACTGGGTATTAGGCATTTCCTCCAGAGATAGGAATGGCACCATGATACTGTCAGGCCAGAAGACACACACCTTTTAGGATACCCAAATTTGTGAGACCTGATCTCCCTTAGTTAAAGTCAGGAGAGGGGTGAACTCAATTTTCCAGCCCTGAAGAGCTTTTTTGTGCATGCTCTAAAGGTCATTCAAGCCCTAGTCTTGTACAACATGTAGTAGCGATGGTGCAAAAGCTACCAAATGAGAACTGGAACCAAAAGAAGAAAAATCAGACAAGTTAAATGGAAAAGAGGAGTCATAAGCCAGAAGAGAATAAATTAGCAGAAAGCAGGGAAGAGGAGGGAGGGTACCCAGAGGTCCTCATGCAGCTAGAGAAAGTGTAAGAAAGGAAGTAAAAATCCATCACCTTCACCCACCACATAAAGATTGCATTTCTCAGATGTCTCACTGCCTTGTCCTTCCTCTCAGTGAGTTCCCAAGTATTCATCCAAGCAGAGAACAGAAGATGAATTAAACGTCACCAGATGTCCTCAAGGAGTGGAATCATTTGTGACAAAGGAGCATTCTTGGGTAGAGAAGGGGCTTGGTAATCAGTTTTCCAGAAAAGCTCTACAAGCAAGAGAAAAAGAGAAATAGAAGAGGGATGGGAAGCCTCAGGAGGGATCGGAGATCAGGGTTATCGTGGCTGAAAGAGCAGTGTGTGCCTGCGGCAGAGATAAGAGCTCAAGAAATCCAGCAGATTGTCTCTGGTGGGAGTCCAGGGTTAGGATACTTTGAGGAGGTCAATTGTAGCCAGAAATAAAAGAGCAATTTTGGGGGCCAGGTTTGACATGTTTCTCTGGGGGCTAAGGGTCTGAGAAGGATCACTGGGCCTGAAGGATGTTGATGAACTGCAAACATGCAAGAATACCCAGACACTTGACTTGTTTAGGGGACAGGGTGATGCAGGCAAAGACTCAAAGACACGGGGCAGTGACAGATGAAACAGGAGATTCCCTCTGCCAGGGTGGCCCTGTGTGGCATTCTGTCTCTACCTAAGACAAGATCTGACTGGAAAGAACAGTTCACAGCACTTCCAGTGGGACATGGGAACTGGAGAGCCACTCGGGGAGGGCTTGCCACTCCTCCTCACAACTCCCAGCTACAACAAAACCTCAGCTTAAACGGTGGGTGGGGTTGACAGTAATAAGTGAACATTTTAAATCTAATTAATATATTCGTTCATAGTCACTTTTCCTCTTTGGACAGCACTTTCAATTCAGGGTTGTATTTTATTTCCAGGATAGAAAAGTATAGCTTCACAAATATATTTTTTTTTCTTTACCACATTGTGTTTGCAGTGAAGAAGTGCACTGTCCATCCCAGGAGTCCACCCTGGTTCCATGACTCTTACATCGCCCAAAAGAATAACCAT
Organism: Canis lupus dingo; assembly: GCF_003254725.2. NCBI lineage: Eukaryota > Metazoa > Chordata > Mammalia > Carnivora > Canidae > Canis > Canis lupus. Next base: position 68,808,508 of record NC_064247.1, read on the forward strand.
TACCTCAAAATTAGTAATACTCCACATAATCATAATTTAATAATGCTTCTCCCACATGATTTTAGGATCTGATGGGTGATATGGCTCCTAGGAGAAGGAAGCTACAGGTATGCACGCCTTCTGGCCCTTCTCTGCAAATCCCTCCATTGTTTATAAATATGGCAATAAGAAGACTCTTGTTCCTTCACTCACTCATCATTCACATGCTTACTCTGCACTTGTGATCATAAAAGGGAGCTTAGAGGCAACCTAATCCAAACCTCTTCCTATGATGGACCAGGAGATATACCCAGAGAAAAGAGGACTTGCCCAAGGTCTTCCAGCCTGTGAGCTCAAGACACAACCTGAGTTCTCTTTCCTTATGGCTGTCCCACAGTCTAATCAAATAAACATTACTCAGGGCTGTTTATTCTAACAGTAGTATAGCACTTCCAGCTATGTTTTCAGACACAAGTTGGCGGCAGCTGGTATTAGTGCTATTGTAGCACACACATAATTTATTACTTGACATTCTCTTTCCTTCAAGATTACTTTTTTTCCTAAGACTCTTCTACCCAAAATATGCAGAAACACCCTGTTGGGGGTGTTAGCGCATAGACTTCAGAGGAACTCTTCACCCAGCCTACTCTGCATGAAGGTTCATTACGAGAAAAGACAATCCATTCAGCCAAGTTATGTTTTATACGAAGTCTTACATCTGCAGGGTTGTTCATTTTCACGAGCTTCTCCCTACTTGTGTAATTTTATGTATGGCTAGCAATATTTCATGAAATAGGCAAATAGAAATTAAACATCTAATATTATTAAGAATCCAAATGCAACCCAGGGTTTTTCTTTCTCTTTTTTAAAAGAGATTTTATTTATTTATTCATGAGAGAGACACACTGAGAGAGGCAGAGACACAGGCAGTTGGAGAAGCAGGCTCCTTGTGGGGAGCCTGATGCAGGCCCCAATCCCAGGATCCCAGGATCATGACCTGAGCCAAAGGCACACTCTCAACCACTGAGCCACCCAGGTGCCCCCAACCCGTGTTTTTCCTGAGCCTAAGATACTTGCCTCTTATCTACTCAGGGGTGCATGAGAAGATGGTATTGTTATTTTGCATATGTGTGTGCTAATTGTGGGTTACTAGAGCTGAAGTGCCTAGTGATGGAAAGATGAAATGTCCTTATGTCCTGATAAAGATCCCTAGCCCCTTCTGGTCTAATCAAGAATTCCAGTGCCCTCTCCAGGTCAGAAAACCCTAGCTGTGAACTATCCTTTCAGCACCTAGAGTTCTACTGTCACCAGGGCTTCCCCATAAAACAAAACACAAAAGACATGACCCTTTACAAGGCCTGAGGTTTTTTTTTTCTTTCAGTATAGTTGACACACTTTATTACATTGATTTTAGGTGTGCAACATAGTGATTCAATGAGTTTATACATATAAACTTGTATATACTTGTTTATAAATATAAACTTGAGAAAGAAAAACAAATCTGGAGATCTCACAATTCCAGATTTCAAAATATAGCACAAAGCTATAGTAATTAAAACAGTGTGGTACTGGCACAAAAATGGACACACAGATAAACGCAACAGAATAGAGAACTTGCAAATGAACCTATAATTATATGGGTTAATATGGGAAAGGAGCCAAGAATATAAAACGAGAGTGAAAACAGTGACTTCAATAAGTGGTGCTGGGAAAACTGGACAGCCACATGTAAAAGAATGAAACTGGACTACCTTCTAACACCATACACAAAAAATAAACTCAAAATGGATTATGGATTAAATTAGACCTAACTGTGAGACCTGAAAACATACAAATCTTAGAAGAGCAAACTGGCAGTAATTTCTGATATTAGCCATGGCAAGGCTGGGGTTCTCCATGCAGAGTTTTGTCTTCCTTTGAAATCAAGACCACAGAAGGGTCTTGGGCTCCATGCTGAGCTCTCCAGGGTCCTGAACATATCTGGTGCATACACAGATTTCCCAGCATTCTGCATTCTGGGTTCCTGGCACTATAACTCTCCTGGATTCCAATGTATGACTTTAACTTTTTTTTTTTTTAATTTCTCTCCTACCTTTTGGATATCGAATGTCCATCTCAGGTTGATGTTCTACTTTCAAACTATTCAGTCAGAAGCCCAGTAATGGTCTCAAAGGACTACAAAACAGCATTGTCATAGAGGCTGTTAAACGTTGTTGTGGTTGATGACACAATCACAGCAATCACCAAGTACCATTTATTCAGCACCTACTATGCATTAATAAGAAATTTAGCTATATAATCTCTCAAGTGTCATCATTGCTTTGTATATCAGGTGTTATCATTTTGCAAGTGAGAAAACAGAGGCTGGCTGAGATTAAACAATTTTTCTTAATTTTACCTAAGATCACTGTAGACAATAAGTCGACTTAAATGCATGAAGTGCTTAGAGCAGTGCCAATACCCTGGTAAATACTCAATAAATGCCAGCTGCTAGTAGATTGTCTTCTTGTTCTGTGTTGCTATTGATTTAAGTGCTAAGCCCCCACAGATGGGGGAACATCTACTTTGATAGCACCCCTTTTTTGCCTCCAAGTCTTTTAAGGAGTGAGAAACAAACTTGAATTTTGCAAGAGAAAAAAAGAATAGTCAATCAAAAGTGATCTATTGGTTTGGGAATCACAGAAATTTTGAGACGACATTAAACCAAAGAAATAGACTCTTAAAAACTGTAGCATGAGATTTTAGATGATTATACTTCATGGTGTTTCCAATTTGCTACACATGCCTTTTCCCTTCTGGGTTAATCTGCTCAACCCACCCTCTGGGGGTGACAATTTAGAACATGTAGCCTTGCTGCAGGGGTAGCTTCCTGAGCCAGAGGTGGACCCACTCCAAAGAGGAAACAACTCACAGTTAAGATTAAGCCAATCTTAGTTACCTTTTGGGATTTTGGAATTGAGAATCCAGGAGGGACTAAATGAGTTGGTAGCAAAGGCAAAAAGATACCGACACAGAGAAAGTAGCCAAGTCATGTTAATGGCATGGATAAGGCCATTAATGGCATAAGATAAGGGCTTAGGAACCCCTATTGCTGAGGTCCCTGGAGCCATGCTACCCTCTGTCCCATACCTGAGGCCTGGGTGATCTACCTTTTCCTGGAGAAGTGAGAAGTCACTCTGCATCTTTGCCCTCTGACTTGGTGAATGGGGTTTCTATTCTTTCAAGCCAAATGATCCTTGCCAAAACTATGGTCAACCCAACCGATGTAAATTATGATAAGATTGGACTGTGTAATTCTTTTTTCACCTCTAGGGTCTTAAGAAAGAGAAATTGCAGTGTATTTGCTGAGTAGAGGGTGTCAAGTGGGGATAGCATAAGAGAACCAAGAGAAGGTGGATTGTGCTTGATGGAGACTCAGTGGATATGGCTGCGCTTCTATGTCCCGGAAGAGCTGTGCTATGGCATCAAGGCAGCTTTTAACTTTGTGGCTTTAGGGTAAAGAGCTAGGAGCTATGGATAGAAATAATAGGGAAGATTTTAGCTTGGTCAAAGCTATGAATCGAACACTAGAGTCTAAGCTTCATGATAGGAAGAATTTTGTGTATCCTGTTCTTGACTTTGCTCAGCAATTCACCCAGGGACTAAAACAGAGCAGCTACTCAACAGGTACTTTTTATATAAATAATTAAGGATGTAGCAGACTCTTCAAAGGAACTGGAGTATTGTAGGAACTTGAATGGATGAGGGTTTCGTGAGCACAAAACCCTTTCAAATCCTCAGGTCCAATGTTTCTACTGTCATTACGGAAGGTGACAGACTATACGGCCCCTATCATTTGAGGAACAACACAACACATCATTTGGTCAGTTGTTTTCTGTGCTGTAGTCCTCTACTTTTAGTTGTAAAAATAGATCCCCAATCAGAGAACTTGGGGAAGCACAAAAGCATTACATTTTGAGAAAATTCTGTGAGTCAACTCCCTGGGTTCAAAATCCTGTTCTTTGTGACAGGAGGAAGTTGTTTAAGCATTCTGTGCTCCCATCTGGAAAATGGGTATAATTAAGGTGCCTACCTCAGGGTTTTTGCACTTTTAAATAAAGATGAGATAAAATAGCATATGTGAGGAGAGGATCACGGTGACTGGCCATAGTAATAACTCTGCAATGTTATTATGAGCTCTCATCAGCCAGCGAATTGCCTCATTAAGTTTTTAGAATGAAATCTTTGCATTTATCTGTCTTCACTCTGTCTTCCTAGATCCTAGCATTGCTTCCGATCAAAATTGCAGTGTTTAAAACAAGCGAGTTCCCTTTAGCTTCTTCCGGGAGCTCCTGGAGAGGCTCCTGCTTCTCTGCAACCTCGGCATGACTTATTTATGAGATTCGGACCCCGCGTGGGAGGCAAACATGCCGTCCTTCACGGTGTTGGACACTGACCCCTCTGCTCTGTTGCCGTAGATACAGAGAATCTGACATGACTGTAGACACCTAGCTTTGGACACCGACTCACTGAGCCTGACCACAGACCCTGTTTTCTTACTTACCCACAGGGTAATTATTTAAAGATGTACTCTTTCTCATTAAATCCTAACGAGGGCCCACATCACTCACTTTAAGCACTAGGTATTTCAACAAAGTTGAAAAGATGCCAGTTAAGTTTACTCAAATACTAAGCACTCAGATAAAGGGCATTTGGCTTTGGAGAAAAATAGAAGTTTCACACGTATTCATAAATGTTACATGCAGGCTCAGTTAACTCTCCAACTAGATGTGGATTTAAAATGTAAATTATTTAAAGTGCCTAAGACCTATGGTCCACGTTCCTTATTTTAAGGCAGTGAAACATACATTACACATACATTATTCATGCGTTAGGTGCCCATTATACATACCGTGATGCCCCCAAAGGCATAACTGGTCAGGAAAAAGGCTTTTGCATATTACAGACAAATCCCTCCTTTTTTTTTTTTTTTGCCTTCGAGCTCTGCTTTAAATGGAAATATCATTCAAAGTATTATATATGTCCCTATCTCCTATAGAAGTCTGTGGGCACTGGAGGAGTCTCTCTGTAAGCACAGACTCTCTCTGCTAACTGCTGCTGGCTACCAGCACATCCAGATACAATTTTATGACTCACAAACTCTGGCCTTCCAGCATCTTTCTAGACAATGTGGGTTCACTCTGAAATCTTTAGGGCTTGCTGAAAGCAAATGTGGTGATCCCTATCTCTAGTTCCTTCAACAAGAGGTGATTTATGATGTTCAACCAGAAGGACTCTTGCTGTAAGAACACTCAACCTGTGTCAAGGAGAAATGACTCTGTAAACCGTGAGGGCAATGGTGGGTGTTCATTTGTAGATAATGCTATACAATCATTGATGGCTCAGTGCTCAATACCCACCACCCCCCCACTTCAGGTCTCAGGATATAGCCACAAAACTGAACACTGGTTGTGGGGTGACACCGAGACCTATGTGTCCTCACCCTGGATATCTGAACCAGTTTCTGTTTCATATGGTTTTATATGGAAGACTCTGCCACTCAGAATGATCACAGCATGTGCCCTGAGTACCTGACTCATCATTCTAAGGCTCAGGAGGCAGGGGACCTCGAGCTGGGTGCTGCTGGGGTCAAACTGAATGTTGACAGTAATGGTGCCATCCAGGTGAGAGTGAGATCCAGGAAAACTAGGACCTCCTGTTGGGACAGCTCCCCAAGGCCTCCCAGACTGAACTCTAGGCTCAATTTCTTATGGCACAAGGCAAGGTGGTGTACACCTGGGGAGTGCTCATGACAAACTTTCTCTGTCCCTGTTTGCATTTGTGTGCTGAGCATTCAGGCGGGCCTTACGGATAACTCTATTTGCTTCAACATGGAATGGTATGAATAATGAAATATGTTGCCAGTGATGGATGGTTGTCATTGTGATTATCAGCTATTGTGCAAAGCTGCCCAAGGGACGCCTGGACACTTCCTTTGCCAAGAAGTTCCCTGATGTCAGCTGGCACCTTGCACATCTGGCTATTGGAGTGAGGTGTGGGCCATCTCATGACAACTCTGCCCCTCTGCCAGGTGAGGTACTGAAGTCAGGGCCACTGTTGATACTAAGTGGTTCTCTTGATATCCCCTGGCTTTCCATGTCCCTTGATTTGTCAGAGATACTTAAGATGATAGAAGGAAGCAAGCAGGGTGATGGAAGACCAGCTCTGGATTCAAATCCTGACTGAGCCATTAACGGCTATGTGATTTTGGTTGGGTTATCTGACCCCTCCAAGCTTTCATTGCATCATCTTTATTTGGTTGAGAGGATGCATGTAAAGCAATTTGCATTCTTCTTGGTATAGAGTAGGTGTTCAGTAAATGTCTGTTCATGGTGGTGATGATTATGTAGGTTTCTTGAACTCACCGCACCTCTTTCCTAGCACTGGCTTCCTTCTCTTCCTTCCCCACATTCACTTCGTGGAATCTTTCTTACCATTTGAAAACATGAGCAAGGATTTTTAAAGGCTGACTTACTTCAAAGTCTATGGGATCTTTTTCATAATAACAATAACTAAAAATGATAATTTATCTGACTTGATGGGCAGACCCAAATTGTCTCCAGAGCCCTTCAAATGGTTAATGGTGAACTATGCTGTAGGCCAGAAACAAAATGAAAAACGGAAACTTTTGTACTATGCCTATGTAATTTTTCTCGTTAAATCTCTTTGTAATTACATTTAAATTTAATATTGGTTCACAGGTTGAGTTAATGAGGAGGGCAGTTACTAATCTTGCTTCCTCAGGCCTTAGCTTTGCCTGCCTCTGTTAAGCCTGTGATCCCAAAATTATTTTTCATTTAAGACACATAAAAAGATGATATAAACAGAATAGAATATCTCTGTGTGGATATTTTGTGTAAAGTGCTTGGAATTGCAAAATATTTTACTTTCTGGGGTTTGGGAGCCGAGAGGACGTGCAACACGAGCCAGTTTGTGGATTCTGCTTGAAATCTGAGACAGCAATCCGTTTTGAAGGAGTTTGCAAAGTCCAATCCGCAAAGTGGATTGCTTGTCTCTAAAAGTCAGAAAGGTTTCCTGCAGCCTTGGGCTTATCGACTGGTTTTCTCCACCTTATATGCTAAGCACCCAGCATCATGTTACAACTTTTTTCTGGACATCCCTCTTCGAAAAGCACACACGATTCAGCCAACTACAAGTGCTCACATAAATCTTTGGCTTTTCCAGTGAACACGGAATCAGAGTTTGGCACTTTTAAATCTAAGTTCCAGCCAAGTCTGAAATCCATATGAAAAGATATCTTCTAAGATAGCAGTTGTCAAATTTTAGTGTGAGTATGAATCACTGGAGGATCCTGTTAGAATGCAGATTGTGCTTCAGCAGGTCTGGGGCAGGCAGGGTCTGAGCTTCCAGGTATTTTCAATACTGCTGGTCCACAGACTGCACTTCGAGTGGCTAGGTCGTATGATATGTGTGGGTCTGCTTCTGTGCTTGGATGACCACTGTATAAACCATGGTCTCCACACATTTCATAGATTAACTCGTCACTCCACCATAGTGAATGGCCTCCCCTCCTTCAAGCCGCCCCACTGTTCTGCTCGGAAAAGAGTCAGAGCAGCATTCTCTGAACACAAGATGGCCCATGATGCCCTCCACCCAGCAGGACCTGACTGGTCCATACTTTCCACAGCTCCCTGGTCTTCAGAGCTCTGCCTTCGTGGTACATGGATGTTCTTAGGAAGTGAGTGCACCTCCCTTCAGAGCTGGTCCAACATTTTTCTTCTCTACTTTCTCATTGCCTTCTTATCCTTGCTTTATTACCATTTAATCAACACCTCCCCCCATGCCTCCATTAAATTGTTTTCTTTTCTTATCTCTTCTTCAGTCTTATTTCTATTTGGCTTACTGTCTCCTACCAGGAAATCTTTCTGCCTCCAAGAATCCCATGATTCACAAGCTGAGTTCAACTTTTTGGCTCCCCTTTTATACCTCTCCCCCCCAACCATGTTCACTGCTTCCTTTCTTGTCTACCCAGGACTTTCATCTCCTATTTCTATACTCAAGTTCAGAAAGATTTAGGGAGCAAGACTCAAACAGGAATGGCACCATTGCACTGAGGTCTAAATCTACAGTCTACTAAAATGGTCACATCTTTGACTTGGTCATTCCATCCCTAGGCATTTCATCAAGAAAATAAGCAGAGTTATAGGCAGATAACTGTATGAGGATGTCCACTGCAGAGTTGTTTATAGTAGCATAAAAAAAAAAAAGGTTAAAATAAACTGGCAGCTAAGTAACTGATGGTACATCAAAATGACAAATACTATGTTGGCATTAAAAATCTAAACTTCTGGGATGCCTGGGTGGCTCAGCAGTTGAGTGCCTTCCTTTGGCTCAGGTTGTGATCCCAGGATCCAGGACTGAGTCTCACGTTGGGCTCCCTGCGAGGAGCCTGCTTCTACCTCTACTTATGTCTCTGCCTCTCTCTCTCAGTCTGTCTCTCATGAATAAATAAATATATACATATTTTTAAAAATCTACATTTCCATGCTGCCAATTAGGTGAAAATGCTTAGAAGAGTTAAGTGAAAAATATAACTAAATAATGACACATATGTTAAAATTCTCATGTTATTAAAAATATGCATCATAATGACTTACAAGAAACATATCCAATTGTTAATCATAATAGTTTTCTCTGGGTGACAGGATCAAGGAGAAGTTATTTTTATAACTTTTACATTTCCTGTGTTTCCTACAATGGAAGTGCATGCCTTTATTTTAAAAAAATCTTAGTATTTCAGAAAAAATCTTAATCATAACAAGAGTTTACTTTATAAATTTAGATATTAGATCCCACTCATGGATCACTTTAGCCATCTGAGTATTGGGACAGCTTAGAACTCATACTAGAGTTTCTACTGAGTACTGCAATTGAATACCTGTAATAAATGCGCCCTCAGCAAACATGTCAACAATCACAGGCTTTTCGAGAAGAAACTGAAATGCGATCTAATCCCATCTTTCCTCTGAATACACTACTTTCTTTCCCACGTTCCAATGTTCTTTCTCTCATTTAAGATGCGATTCCTCAACTGGCTAGCAAACTCGCTTGACTATTTTGGGCATAATTACAGATAATTAGGCAGCTTCTTAGAGTGATGTGACTTCTACTCAGTGCAAAGAAAGTAATTTGCACTTTCAGTGTCAGTCTCTTCTGCCTTTATATTCTGCAGGATCAACATTGTGCATTTCCCCTATTAGTTAATGCCTGACTAGGGGACAGAGGGCTTGCCAGGATGATGTCATGAGAAAGGATTGATCACATGAGCATGGAGCAATTAGTACATTCTTGGTTGTAACTGACAGCTACAGGAGTCACTGGACTGGCTAGTGCACTCCCTGGACATTTCCTTGACCACAGGTCTTCAAACATTTCCTGGTGAGATGATGCTATTAGACATAGGTCCCGTGGGCTCCCTTCTAGATCACACCCTGTGTACCCAGAGCCCCAGAATTCCCAGTCCAAATGGCAAATAGACCAAGAGCACACTCAGTTCTCTTGGGATGGTGTCATACAATTTACCCCTAGTAGAGGGTGCTGGAGTTGTCAAATTATTCCATTAATATTTTCCTGAAATTAGTCAATTTATTATCTGTCCAATCACTTCTTCCATTCACTTCATCACACATTTAACTTGTCTGTCTATAGACCTGCCCATCAACTGACCCATCTATCCAATCATCCATTTACCCAGGCCATCCATCCATTTTTTAAAAAACTAACATTAACTATGTGCCAGGAACCATATTAATCACTGGAGGGACTCTGGCCTCTGACATGGTGCCTTCACAGGCCAGCAGGTGAGATAGGCATTGCAGAGTGATGAGATAGGAAAGACAGGAAAGGGACTTTGCCAAGGGACAAGAGGGATCAGAAAGGCTCCCCCGATGACATGTCTCACAGAATGAGGGTATTTTGCCAAGGAGAGAAGAGAGGATGAGGGTCCAGGGTGAGTGAATATGTGGGTAGTATGAAGATGCAAGGTGGCTACTTGGAAGGTGAGAAACAGCACACAATGGAGCGCCAAGTGTGGGTGCTGAGGTGGGGGGGAAGTGAGGCTGGCAAGGCAGCAAAAAGGCAGGTTGTAACGTCTGCTGGCATATCTTACAGACCAAAAAATATTTGCCTGTTTGATGGTTTTGAAGGTTGTAACATGATGGGATTTATATTAAAAGGACTGAGGGGGCATGAAGCATGGATTGGATGTGGGTTCGTTTATCAGGGAGATGATGACAGGGCATATCAGAGATGTTTTCTAGGGACAGAATACACAAAACGTGGCAGGGGATGGAGAGGAAGAAATGCAGGGCAAGTCACTCATCTATAATATGGACAGCTGGGTTTACTATTATGGGACATGGAGAGTCCTAGAAGTGTGGTAGAGAGGGTACCAAGTGTGGTAGCTTCACACTCATCCACTAGTCCATTTACCCAGGGGATGCCTGTTGAATGTCTGCTGTGGATCAGCCACAAAGGATCCAGTGGTGGACCAGATGGACATGGCCCTACCCACACAGAACTTTCTGTCTCATTTTTGCAAGGAGAGCACTGCTATGCCTTCATCAGAAGGCGTGATATCTCCTCCCTTTTTCCTGGGCTCACAGATGGAATCCCCAAGAATTTCTCCTCGAGCCAGTGTGAATACATGGGCCGACTCCTCCATTAAGAACAGAACTTGCCATCTGACTGCCTGCTTGGTGATTGACCTATCAATCAATCGTCTCTGTCATTAAGATAGCGCTGTCTGCTGTCTTCAGTCACCAAATGCCACTGACGGCTTCCTACTGCACAGTACTGTACAACTCTACATCGCACCTCATGAGGATGAAGACATCAACGCAGATGCTCTAGAGCTTTGCCAAGAGCCCTGACAACTCTTGTTCACACACCTCCTGGAGGGAAGAGGCTTCTTCAGGAGATGGGATGCATCTAGTTCTTCCTGGCTTTCAGCTCCCACTGGACAGCTGACCAAGAGATGTGACGGGCATTTTTGTTTGTCTTGGTCGCACCCTTGGGCCTTTACCAGTATTGGGGCACAAGGGCACTGGCCACTTTGCATAGTGCAATTCTTGGTAGGCGCATTCTGTGCTCTGATGTTGCGAGTCCTGAAAGTCAGAGCCACAAGCTGTGGCCTCTTCTCTAGATGGCAAGAATGCCTCCAACTTGGGCAGTGGGTGCTAACTAGTATTTCCTCTTTGGTCAGCTAAATGTCCTTTCTGTATATACAACCCTGATGGTATTAGCAAGCTATCAGGAAAGACATACACATACAGTTAGAACCAACCTTACATCCTCCCCTGAATGCCGCCAACAGTTAACAAATGCTTTGATTAGAGTAGCAAGCCTTTATTCTATTCCAGCTTCCACATCTCTTCTAAAGGATTACAGAGCACCTCTTACTTTAGTTGACAAGTTTTGCTGCTTTGCCTTTTTTTTTTTTTAATTGGAAATTCAGTGTGGTAGTGATTTCATTAACTTGATTTCTCATGCTGTGCAGTTTTTTTGTGTGTGTTTTTTTGTGTTTTTTTTTGTGTTTTGTTTTTTTTTGGAGTGTGGACAAATATGATGTGAGAAGTGAAGCTGTGTTTACAGGGCTGTGGAGGGGGAGGTGCTCCATGCTGGAATGTTATCATAAGCCAGACTGGGAAGCCCCAAGGGGGACACTGGAGGGCGCAAGCTGGCAGAGCATATGGCAGTCTGCAATGGGCGGAGGGATGCCTGGGGGCCCGTTTTCCTCTACCATGTATCCCACGATGCAGGCTGCTCAGCTTGCATACAACTCAATCCACTCAAAATGCCGCCATGGTCCTTTCCTCTAGAATTCCTTTCCTTTCACCTATTCCCAGATAGGTGCTTTGCACAAAGGAAGGAGGAGAGATAGGGTGAGGACAGGGATGGTGGCCTGTCTGGGGCCTGCCTTTAAGTGCTCCCTTGGGCTCCTGTGGCCGAGACCCCTGGGCTTCATGTCAGCATGTCTGTGTCCTTCCCTCCAAGGCAGCATCCCTGAGACTCGGAGAGTGAAGCTAACGACATGTGGATGGAGGTGAAGCTGGGGTCATTGGGCTTTCACCGCTTTCACGGGGTCACTGGGCCCCTGCCGCTTTCACGGGGTCACTGGGCCCCTGCCGCTCCTCCAGGCTTCCCAAGCCACTCTAGAGGTGCTGGCGTGCTGACAAGCACTCCACCAGACAGGCAGGAGAATGATGCAGACGGAGGAAAAATCAGACTTCCTCTTCAGTTTTCTTCCTTTCTTTTTTTGTTTTTTTTTCTCAGTTTTCTTAAGGGGAAAATGACACATAAGGAGGTGAATAAAATACTCAAGTGAAACTAAGGAAGCATTCTGTTCCTCTTGTCTGTTTGGTTACGGGATGGTTGTCAAACCCCCAGAGAGCAAAGGGATACAGTTCTCCCATCAAGGGAAGAGGGTGAATAAGATATTGGAAGGTGGGGTGTGGGAAGATGGGGGTCCAGGGAAAGGGGACTGGATAAAAGCCTGCCTTCCTGAAACTGGTGGAAATTAGAAAGAAAATGAGCCATCTTCACACTTGGATGCCTCCAGAAAGCCTCAAAAACCCCACCTTGTGGGCTTCACTACCCCCACATTTCCCCTAATGTGATTCTTCCAGAGTGGCCAGTTCTCAGTGAAGGGCATAGCCTTTCACCTTGCTAGCAAGACAAGGCCTCAGGGTCATCTTTGGCACTGTGTCGCTGAAACCCTAGAGCAGGGTTTCTCGCCCTCAGCGTTATTGACTTCCAGGGACAGGTAAACCTTTGTTATTGGGGGAGGGGGCTGTCCTGTGCATAGTGGGATACTTAGCAGCATCTCTTGTCTCTACCAAACCCTTCCCTGTTATCCCCCCAACTCCTCCCCACCAGCTGCAACATCTGAAAGTCTCCAGGCATCACCAGATGTCCCCAGAGGTACCCACTTGTCCCTGGTTTAGGACCACAGATCCAAAGCAAACCACCAGCAAGTCCTCCTTGCTGAGTTTACCTCCCAGATCTGCCTGCTCCTGCCCACCCAGCCACCATCACTGGCTTTAAGTAGTCTTGATCTCTCACCTGCTCTAGCCAAGCTTCTCATCCCATCCTGCCTCTGCCAATGATTCCAGAATCAACTCTGCTCATATCATCTTTTCATCCCAAACCCTTCAAAGTTTTCTTATGCTCTGAGGACAGAGATGAAGATCCCTTACAGTGCTGACTCACACCATTCTTCTCTTGTCAGTTCCTGATGCCAGATTCTTCCATGATCCATGCTCCCTCCAATCACACATCCTTCTTACTCCTCCTTCACCTATTTCAGTCATTGGATCAAGGCTCCAAAATCACTGATCCAGAATCTCAGGCGTCCCAGACCCCTGTGTTAAGGCTCCCAGTTAGACACTCTCAAAGCAACATATGTCTTTCTTTTTCAGTTTTTAGCATCTTCCACAATTGTACATTCATTTGTACCATCATCCGATTAAAGTTTGCCTCTCCCGCTAGACTCTCAAATCCATGAACTGCAGGGATTGTGTAGCTTTTCATGCATCGTCGTATCCCTGGCACTGTTGAAGGAATGAAACACACAGGGATGGCCTGATGGATTAAAGTTCAAGCTAACAGTGGTCCTTGAACTTGGAGCCAATGCTTTTCCTGAGAACCTCATAGGTGCTAGATACAGGCTGGGACTGTGGACATTTCAGACAAGACAAACATGCCTATGGCACTGTGGTACCCTCTGTCTAGCAGTACAGACAGACAGACATCAACCATAAGGGCTTAGAAACAGATGCTCTAATATAGAGATGGCTGATGTATTCTCTGAGGCCGGGAGAAGAGAAGCCATCACAATGTGCCCTCCACGATACTGTGTCTTCTCAGACTTAACTACCCATGAAATAGGAGTTGGTTTTCTTTGAGCAAAGACTGGGGGCATAGCATACAACATTAGTAAACTTAGATGTCATCAATTTATGGAAGTGGCATCAATCCCAAAATGTTATTTGGCATTTACATTGCATTCCCTAAATGGATTTCCAGAAGTTTGTTTCTATAATGTCTTGAACTCAGAGAAAAGAAGACTGTAGCTTTTTTCTTATTTGATTTTTAAAAAGAAATCAGTAGTGTAGTCAGAAGATAAATAACTGGTACAACTGGAAATAAAGCTTTAAGTTAAATTAAATAAAATCAGTTGAACAATTGTCCATGGCAACTTGGAACCTACACATTCTGTGCTAGGTGCTGGGGATGCCAAGATACTGTACATACTAAGATAAGGAAATTAAGAGCTCTGCCCTCAAAGGGTTTATAGCCTCTTAAGAGGGAAGGAGTCACACAGATCTCTGCAAGGATGTACCAAGCACCAGCCTTGGGATACAGGTGCTTCTCCTTAATCAGGTTTCAGCCAAACATCACTTCCAAGAGGCTTTCTCTAACCACCTTGTCAAATATCACACCCTCCTCTGCCAGCCACATTCTTTTTCATTACTCCATATTATTCTCCTCATAGCAACTGCCATCCTCTGAACTTAAATATTAGTTTATGTTTTATTTTATACTGATTTTCCAGCTGGAATGTAAGCTAAGCTCTATACTTTCTTGCTCACCTCCCTACCCCAGTGCCTAGAAATAGCATCTGGCAGTTGGCATTGGATGGATGGATGGATAGATGGATGGATGGATGGATATGCTCAGAGGAAGGAGCAGTCAATCCTTTTTGGAGAGGCTGAGGAAAGCTGCATAGGAGGCAACATTTGAACTGGGTCTTGAAGTAGGAGGTATCCTGGCAAGCAAAGTGTAGCTGGATAAGGAGGGAACCACTAGATGTAAACATTTGTACACTTGGAGGTAGCAGGAAGAGGAATAGTAGAGTCCAGAGGGTGATGGAAGAGACATAATAGAACACTAGGCTGGGGCAGGCTGTGAACGGGTGTGAAGGTTGTGCCCAGAGAGTGCACTTTTCCCTCTATGGACACTTGCAGATAATGAGACGTCCTTATGCCGGAGAAACATGCAGCCAGATCTCTAATCCACAAACCCTCCTCCGGTGGCCTGATAGAATGAGGCTGGCAATGGAGAAAATTAATGAATCTTTCCCAGGAGAGAGGAACACAATTTGTAAGCATCTGACTTAGTACATCCGCAAGAATATTTTTCTTCTTTGTTCACATCAGAAATCCTTAACCCCACTCCACCCCCACCCCCGACTCTCACCCTAAAGTCTTAGGCACTGAGTGCGCTGAACTGTGTTTGGAAGGCTTCCACATCTTCCCACCCAGGGTCATCTGAGATTTAACACCAAACAACTTAGGAGATGGGCTAAGATGCTGAAGGATTAATTAAGTCCCGATTGGATTTCTAACAGTGAGTTTGTGAGCTATTTTTAAGTACTCCCTAAAGGAGAGGAACAGAATAAAAGCTTCATCATTAAGTATGTTTCTAGTAAATGGAGTTGCCTGGTTAATTTGGAGAAAGTCCTATCAATGAAGAGAATTTGGTACCATACTTACAAATTTCTCTTAATATCTGTACATCATGGCTGGTAAGGGGGAGAAGGATTAACATATATTGAACTCACATGGGGGCCAGGCGTTGTCAGAGCTATTTGATACACCCTTAAATCCGAGGAGAAAGCCCTCAAACTATTATTTATCCTTATTTTGCAGATGAAGAAAAAAGACAGTGAAGGGTTAAATCTATTGCCCGAGATCAGCCAACTAGTAAGTAGCAGAGCAGGAATTTGAAACTGAGTTCAAATGCAGAATGTAACAGGGATTAAAAATACAGACACTGGAGTCCTGTAGACTGACTTATAGGACTTAACCATACAACATCATGTGACTCTGGGCTAGCTATTCAGCTGTAGAGCTGGGGCTTCCTCATGTGGAGCTTGGGATCATAAGAGTTCCCACCTCAGAGATACTGGGAGTAGAGGGATCTTCTCACATTCAATGAGAAGATGTGTGCAAAGTACTTCACACAGGGCCAGACACCTAGGAACCACGTGGTGGGGTTCATTTTCCATATTGCAGTAGTGACCTAAAGGTCTCTGTCTTCACCCAGGACAGAATCAACTCTGCTCCAAACAGCCATACACTAAATGATGAAGCTGTGCTCTCCCCCGTACTCCTGCTGCCAGCCACATCAAATGCCACTGATGGCGTGATTCAGAAATCATGATCTTGCCTGTTGTGAGGCAATTTCAAGTCCATCCAATCTCTGCTTAGGTTAGGGTTTTTCTACTTTATTAACAGTGATTTAATTTATTAATTATTTCTGCATTATTAACATTTGGAACCTAGATGGTTCTCTGAGATGAGGGCTGTCCTGTGTACTGGGGGATGTGAGCAGCCTCCCTTGCCTCCTATGCACTAGATGCCAGTAGCACCCCTCTAGCTGTGACAATCAAAAATGTCTCCAGACACTGTGGAATGTTCCCCAGGGTGCAGAATCTCCATGTGCCCCTCCCCCCAATTAAGAACCACTGATTTAGGTGAAAATTGACAGTGATTCATGAAGCTGAAGACCAAGGCAGAGGTTCCTAGGATTCCAAGAGGCAGCTCCCATTACTCAAATAGTTCACAGCACTTGCTAAATAGAGATGAATTCTCACTGGGGAACCAAGGCAGGGCAACCAACACATTCCCATGGCCGGTTAGCTCATCAAACTCCTGCCACCAGTCCGCGGTGTCTTGTAGATTGTTAATTTCCCATTAAAGGAGCCATGACATTTAATAAGCATCCCGTCATTTGGCTCCACAGGTGGAATGAAAGCGTCAGGACTCAGTAAGTTTCTTTTTACATTTTTAATGAGGAGTGACAGCTATGCTCACTCACCCTGCATTTATTGAGTGCCTGCTATAGGAAATGTCACATATTAAATCTCTAACAGCATCACAAAAAGACTGAAGCCTTTCATACATGCCAAATTACCTCATGGAAGGAATATTAAGTAGTTTGACCAACAATTATTAAAAACCTACTGTGTGCCAGACTACATGCTAGGCTCTGGGTAGAAGGTGCTGGAAGAAAGGATATTGTTCCTCCATTCTCATTGCTTGTAGAAAAGCACTGTTTCTCCAAGTGGGCCAGGAGCATCAACATCATCTGGCATGCATTAAATTGTGGCCCCCCCAAAATATGTATTGAAGTCTCAACACCCCAGTACTTCACAATGTGATTTTGTTTGGAAATAGGGTCCTTAGAGTAAAGTAAGACAAGAGAAGGTCATTAGAGTGGAATCTGATCTAGTAGGACTGGTGTCCTTATGCAAAGGGAAAAAATAGATACAGAGACATATTTACAGATGGAAGACCATGTAGAGACACACAGAGAAGATACTGTATAAAGACAGGACTGACAGGATGCATCTCCAAGCCAAGAAAGACCAGGGATGGCTGGCAACCACCAGAAGATGGAAGTGGCAAAGAAAGATCCTCCCCTAGAGCTGTCAGAGTGAGTATGGACCTGCCAACTCTCTGACTTCTGGCCTCCAGAACTGGGAGAGAATAAATTTCTGTTGTTTCAAGGCATCTAGTTTGTGACACTTTGTGATGGCAGCCCTAGGAAACTCATACACCTGGGAAATTGGTATAAATGCAAATTCTTGGTCCCTAACCCCATCTACCAAATCGGACTCTGTAGTGTGTATGGAGGTCTTGCAATCTGTGTCTTAACAAGACCTCCTGGGGATGTTGATGCATGCCAGAGTGTGAGCACTACTGAAACAGAGCAGTAATTCTCAACCCTGGCTGCATATTAGATCCACCCGGGTAGCCTTAAAAACAAAAACAAAAAGAGTATCTTAGAGATTCTGATAAAAATTCTGATAGGATGATTCTAATGTGCAACCAGGCTAAAAATGGCTGGTCTACCACCGAATCTCTCAAATGTCAGTATGCATGGCTCAGTGGGGAATGGCCTCATGTGGGGGTCTTGTGAAAATCCAGACCAGGATGCAGTAGGGCTGGTATGGGGCCTGAGAATCTGCATTTCTAACATACCCTGGGGTGAGGTCATGCTGCTCCATGGCCGACGCTTTGAGAAGCAAAGGTCGTATAATACTAATACTACAGTTGAGAGTAGTAACAGCTGATAATTACTGAATAAGATAGACATGGCCTTTGCCTCATGGGGACTGCATCCCACGTAGGGCTTATGCATTATGCATTATACAGTTATGACCTTATGGTACCTGTGAAGATATCTGATAAGGTAAGGCTGAGTCTTCTATCAGGAAGAGCAATGCTAAGTGCTATAATAGACAAACCATAATTTCTGAACAGCTTAACAAACAAATGACTTCTTCTGGTGTGCTCAGTGTCACATGGAGGGTTCTGGGATTCAGGTCCTTCCATGTTGGACTAGGCTTTCCTTTAGTCTCCTGAAGTAATCTCAGTTAAGCTAGTGGGTGGGAAAAGAGAGTGAGGGGGTCTCATGACTTCTATCAAGTTCCATTGTCTCTGGTAAGTGACCTTCAGTAACTGCAAAGGATGCTGGAACATTAAGACTAACTCCACGGCTAGAGGAAAAGTGTTTGTTGAACACAGTGTGTCTACCACTACCTGGAAAGTTGAGTCAAGTTGATCAGATGAAGTAAGTGAGGGAGTAGTAACAGTGTGTGGTACCAAGAATACACAATCGATATTTGGTAGAAATCACAAACTAACCAATTTTCCCTAGCTTGTCTGGTTATTATTTTTCTTACAGGAACAATTATGGTAATCAACCTCAGACTCCAATGCTTTAAAGTATGACATGTTAAAACATATCTAAGGGACTTGACGAGACATTTCCCCAAAGAAGACCTACAAATAGCCAGGAAGCATATGAAAACATGCTTGACATCACTAATCATTAGAGAAATACAAGTAGAAACGACCACAAGATACCACCTCACACCCATTGGGATGGCCACCCTCAGCAAAGCAAAAGATAACAAGTGTTGGCAAGGCTTTGGAGTAGCTGGAAGCTTGTACAGTGTTGGCAGGAATGTAAAATGGTGCAGCTGCCATCAAAAATAGCATGTCGGTTCTTCAACAAATTAAAAATAGGATTACCATATGATCCAGGAACCCCACCTGTGGGTACTCAAAAGATTTTAAAGCAGAGTCTCAGTGATATTTGTACATCCCCGTACACAATTGCATTATTCTCAACAGCTAAAATGTGAAAGCAACCCAAGTGTCCATGGAGACAAATGGAGAAGCAAACTGTGACACATATGGATGGTGGAATATTATTCATCCTTAAAAAGGAAGTGAATATTCTGCAATATGCTGAATATGCAACATGGAGGAGCCTTGAGGACATTATACTTAGTTCAATAAGCCAGTCACAAGAAGACCAAGACTGCATGATTCCACTTACAGGAAGTATTTATAGGGTCATCATGATCACAGAGCTAGAGAATAAAATGGCTGCCAGGTGCAAGGGGAGGTGGGTGGGGTGTCACTGTTTAAGGGGTACAGAGTTTCAGTTCAGTGGCAAGAGTTATGGGTGGAGATGGTGGAGATGGTTGCACAATATTATGAATGTATTCGGGATGCCCGGGTGGCTCAGTGGTTGAGCATCTGCCTTCAGCCCACAGCGTGATCCTGGAGTCCCGGGATCAAGTCCCACATTGGGTTCCCTGCATGGAGCCTGCCTCTCTCTCTCTCTCTCTCTCTCTCTCTCTCTCTGTGTGTGTGTGTGTGTGTGTGTGTCTCTCATGAATAAATAAATAAAAATCTTTAATATTACAAATATATTCAATACCACTGACCTAAAAAAAATACCACTGACCTCTACACTTAAACATGGTTAAGATAGCGCATGTTATGTTATCTGTATTTTACTGTCATAAAAAAAATTGAAAAAATAATATTCAGCAAACAGATGGGTTAGATGTATCTGGGCTTATTCCCATCATCCTTGGTCACTAGATACTAACACAGGCCAGAGGCTGGGGCTGGTGGCTGGGTTCAGAGTCTGAGATGAGACTGGCATGTGATCTGGGGAATGAGCAGGAGTGGAAATAAAGACTTCAGCCAGATGTCAAGAGGAAGCAGGGCTGCACCTGCATCTCTTCACAGTGGCCTCCATAGCTGCCTTTACCAAAAAATTCAGTGTCATGGTTTGATAATAACACAAAATATTTTTGAGTAGGTCTTATCTGGGACAAATCATCTAAATATCAGAAAGATTCAGAGCCAGGACAATTTTATCTAAAGCCAAAGAATGAGTTGTGGAGAGAGATGGATCATGGATGGAATGTCAGGGAACTATATGGACAATGCCCAGATCAGGCACAAAGTCTCTCTTTGATATTCCTAATAGTGGATGCCCACCCAGCCCACCCAGTGGACTGCCTGAGCCCTCCTTCAGAGGTTGAGCTGAAATCTTTTTCTCTGGACCCCACTCCTCCCTGGGGCCACAGAGAGAGAACACGTTGAATCTCTCTGCATAACCTTGGACAAACTACTTCACCTCCCTATGCAGCAGATTCACTGTCTAAAAAAACAGGAAAACTTTGCGTCTTCCTGAATGGAGCTCTCTTGTGAGGACAAATTGAGTACCTGACCCATAGAAAGGACTCTGAAGAATAATCATCATTCCTCTTCCCAACCCTTGAAAACATGGCTCTGCCACTTGCCTCCACACCTCCCCCTGTTGGACAGCTCCTCTTTCAATTCCTCAGCTTTTTCTTGTCTTAGAGTTCCCAGGCTTCTGCTTTCATCTGGATTATTATTTCTCCTCAAGGTGGTAGTAGCAATTCCTTGAAAAACAGAGTTTCCTTGAAAGCTTAGAAAGTATTCTGGTATAAGGAAGATTCTGAAAAGTCGTCATGGAGAACTGTTTCTGTGGGTTCAAGTGTGTGCCCTGTTGGCAGAAATGTAAGCTGGCACAATATTTGTGGTGGGCAATTTGTCATCAGCTAATATAGCTTTGTGTGTGTGTGTGTGTGTGTGTGTGTGTGTGTTTATAAAATTGTATATACCTTTAGACCAGCAGTGCCCATTCCAGGTACCCAACCTGAAGATACTTGCACACGGGTCACTCACGTGCACATGTGTTTAATGTGTCTTTGAATATACACTACAAGTATCCCTTTCAACCTCGCCTCACCCACTGATAGAACTATGCCTTTCTTTTTGTGGCTGTATCCAAATCACTGGGTAAAATAATCACAGGATAGCACCAGGGCGACACCAGTCTCCCAATCTATACTTTTCCTTGATGGATCTACCACTCTTTCTGTATCCCATCCCCAAGTCCATCCTATTATCTGAGGATTGCATACCTTTTTCAAAATATTCTCTCAACTTCCCTCTCATATTCTGAGTATAAATTTGGACTCAATTGCCTGGGTGAAATCTCATAAAAGTCCTTTCGACTGAGACTGCATTTTTTTCCTCCACTAGATCAACAGATTGTTGGTCTCTCTTAACTGGTCATTTCAGTCTCAAGATGCTGATTGATCGTCTATGGAGATGAGCAGAGAGTAAATGCTTTGGGCGACACTGATGACTAATGCCTGGGAAATGGTGCAAACAGAAATAAATCTGGAAAGAAATAACCTGAAGTTACCCAGAAACAAACACATTTGTGCACAATCCAAGCAACAAGAGCCAAAGCTTTCCATGTCCCCTCCTAATCTTTATAAATGATTTTCTCCTGAGCCACTTGGCACATTTCCATTATGGCCTTCTGAATATGTATAGACACAGCAGGTAATTTAAGATTGCTGCAAGTGTCTGACAAAAACATAGTGTGTGTTCAACTTGTTTAGGAAACATCTTAATGACAAGCAGAGCAATTTATGGAGGACATATTTTTATAGCACAGTAACATCAACATTTATTATTTGGGCCATAACTGGGAAAGAAAACAGACTTCCCCCATTTAGACAACAAAATTAAATTCCTAGCAAGGCAATAGAGAAATAGGCACAATTTTGAATACAGTTATGGTATAAAATGATATTCTTCTAGAAATATGGTAGAAAACATGGAAAGAATAGTATAATGGCCTGGTCAGATATTCCTAAGATATAATTTTGGAGTACAATCCTTTCCAAGGGGCTAAAATTTGGTATTATAAAATTCAAGGTGATCTATCTACTATAGACTTATTTTTCCCCTTGAATGCCACTATGTTAGGTAATAGTTATATGTACCTATTATTTGCAACTCCTTTTTTCCCCCATAGAATTAATATAATGTCTAAGGAGCTTCGGCCTTAGGATTATAAAGGTTCTGACGAGGGTCGCAGAGGTGAAACCTCACTTAGATTAGGCTGGATGTGCCAAGTGGCGAGTTCTCCTTTTCTCCCTCACGCATATTCCAATTCCTAAAAGTTAAACAATTGTATATCTACCAAACGCAGTTTCTCACACATCATATATTCAGGTCTCACTGATAAGGAAAACATTTAAATAAAATATTCAAGCCAAGAAGTGCATTTAACCTTTTAGCCTACTGCCTAAATTTCTACACAAGGATGGCTACAGGAAGAAACACAAGATAAATTGACTTTATATATGGGCCAATTTATTGTCTCAGTTGGCTTGGGAGAATCATGCAAAATTGCTGTTTGGTTTTGTCCAGTTGCTCAACAAATACCTATTGTGTGCCTGCTTTGCGAGGAGATGGCCGAGACGGCAGATGAAGCGCTTGCTCCTCCTGCATGGCTTCTATGTTGTTCAATGAAGTTATCGCTTCCGTGAGTCACTCTTGTTACTTGAATCCCCACAGCTGCCATTCCAACCTGTTTGCCTGTATTTTTTCCTCAGGACTCTTTCTCAGCAAATGAGCCCAACTTCTGCTTTACTGAGAAGGTGCAGGGCCTGTGCCAGGAGTTACCTCCCTCCCTGTGCCCCATCTCTCATGCTACTCACACGGATCTGGAAGTGCTGGTGCTGTCCTGGCCACCTGTTCCTCCTTCACTCCTCACATCTGGTCCATCTTGAGTGCTGCTGATTATAGCTCCTAAACAGCCCTCGGAGTTCCACCACCCTCTCTGTCACTACCACCAGGCAAGTACAAGTCACTAGTCTCTTGCTTGAGCCAATGCAGTAGTGTCCTAGTCAACACTATTTGCCTTATCTCCTTCCCCATCTCTTCTTGACACTCAAACTAGCATGATATTTCCAGAATGCATCTCCAGATGTGTCTCCCTATTACTTAAAATGTTTAAAAGTCTTCCCGTTTCCATTAGGCTATAGCTAAACTCTGTCCACATGGCCCATGAACCCTTTGGGGTCCAGTCCCTGCAGAGCTCATCAGCCTCATGTGCACCCAGGCTCCTGTTTCTCTCCAGGCTCCAGCCCACTGGCCTTACTCCAGTAAGGCCACCATGCTTACACTAGCCACAGGACCTTTGGTCATGCTTGTCTGACTTCCAGGAATGTTCCTACCCCTTCTCGCACTCACTTAGTACCAACTTATCCTCTTGATTCACTCCAAGTATCACTTCCACTGGAATGTTTTCCATGACAGGTTGATCCAACCTAGTACAGATTCTCTGGAAACCATGGCCATTTTCTTCTTAATGCTTGTTACCTTGATTGGCAAGTTTATTTGACTAATGATGATCTCCTCTGCTAGATTATAAGCTCCATGAAGACAACACCTGTTTGGTTTTTGCTCATTTCTCCCCATAGCAACTAGCATGGTTCTGGCTCATGGTACATGCTCAATAGATATCTATGGAGTAGATTTCTCAATGACTCAAAATGACAACGAGATCCATGGCTATCCGTGGGTGTTTAGCCAAAAGCTTTCCTGGGGGAATTCCTTTCACTAACCAATCTAAAGAGAGGTGGGTCAAAGCTTGATGGTTTCTGTTTTTTAGCTGCTCCAAACACTTCCTCTGTGCCACACACTGCCCTGAACTCTTTCCATGTATGCATTGATTTAATCCTCATGGCACTCTAAGAGCTGGACACTGTATGGATGAGAAAACTGAGGCCTCACTGTCAACTAAATTGTCCAAGATTACACAGTCAGTTCAGCATTATATTCCTAGCACTATGTGTAATACCCATCATGTGATAAGGGCTCAAGAAATATTTGTAGAATGAAGGAATGAACAGATGAAGTAGCAAAGCTTGTCTATCCTAAGCCACAGATCCCTAAATACTTCTTTTGTTTTTTTTTTTTAAAGATTTTATTTATTTATTTATTTATTTATTTATTTATTTATTTATTTATTTATTCAGAGAGAGAGAGAGAGAGAGAAAGAAAGAGAGAGAGGCAGAGACATAGGCAGAGGGAGAAGCAGGCTCCACGCAGGACGCCCAACGTGGGACTCGATCCCGGGCCTCCAGGATCACACCCTGGGCCGAAGGTGGTCCTAAACCGCTGAGCCACTGGGGCTGCCCCTAAATACTTCTTTTGAATTTTGAGTCTGCCCACTTCTTTTTGGTTCTGGCTGTCACATACTCAGCCCCACCTTGGCCACTTCACACCAGAACTTCTATGTCCTACCTCCTCTTCCTGCACCTGCTCTTCACCATCTCTACTTCACCCATCTACCATGGGGCTAGAGTGACCTCTGAATCCAACCAGACCCAGTACTCCCCTTCTCAAGCCTCTGGGCTTATTATTGTCCTTTGGACACTGATACCAGTGCTTCCTTTGGCCAAAAAGATCATGCCATCTCTCTCTAGCCTCACCCCTCATTCCTGCTGGATGCCAGCCTCTGCCATGCTTCAGGGCCTTTGCTTGTGCTGTGTGTCTGTCTGGAGCACCCTCCATCTTCTGGTGTTCCAATTAATTCTTAACTGACCTTTAAGCCTCAGTGATTGTGGTAGACTAAATAATGACCGCTACATTTCACTGAGCTTGCTTGCCACTGAGGCCATTGCTTTCTTTATGTTGTCCTACAGTATTGTCCTACATGTTGCTGTTTGTGCTTTAATGAATTTGTGTGAAGAGGAAACTCTCAATCATTATCAACACAATTGTAGATGTGATGACCCAGTGGGTGTGTATGTGTGCGTAATAATTCACACTTAAATAAGATCAACTATACGTATGCGTGTATTCCTAGCAACACTAGTCATAATAACCAAAAGGGAGAAACAGTCCAAACCATGGATGAATGGATACACAGCCCTCACAAAATGTGGTCCATCCACACAATGCGATATTATTCAGCCATAAAAAGGAATGAATTACTGACACAGGCTACACCATGGATGAACCTCGGAGACATTGCCAGATGAGAGAAGCCAGTCACAAAGGGCAACACACTGTAAGATTCCACTGGCAGAAACTCCCCAAGAAAGACACATCCCTAGACAGGAGGTATATGCATGGTAACCAGGGGCCATGGGAGAGGAGGGATATCAGGATTTCTTCTGGGGCAATGGAAATGTTTTGGAACTAGGTAGAGGTGGTCATTGCACAACGTTGTCAATGTACTAAATGTCATCAAACTGGTCACTTTTAAGTGGTAATTTTATGATAATGTGATGTAATATAATACGCCTTATATGAATTTTACCCTGATTAAAAAAATAAGTATGCAAAAAAAAAAAAAATAAGTATGCTACTTTGCTTTTTAAACTAATAGTGAATGTAACTCTCATAATTTCCACAGCTGAGGGAACTGTGTTCCACCATTCCATCACCTCCTCGTGTTAGGGTCTTTTGTTCAATGCCCATGAGTCTTCACAAACGCTGAGAAGCCTGCCAAATCTACCCAGAAATACCAAGTAGAAGACCTGACTCTGCCTGTTGGCCTCAGGCAGGCACCTGCCATCCAGGCGGGAGGAGGTGAAGGGTGTGGAAGCCACCTCCCATCTTGCCCCTGGGGGATGCCCTCTGAAAAAGGTTTGCCTCTGGGAATCACTGTTCATTAGCAGTTAGGTTGTAAATAGCACTGGGTCATTCTTTTCTTTTCTTTCTTTTCTTTTTTTTTCTTTCTCTTTTCTTTTCTTTTTTTAAAGATTTTATTTATTTATTCATGAGAGACACACAGAGAGAGCAAGGCAGAGACACAGGAAGAGGGAGAAGCAGGCTCCCCGCAAGAAGCCCGATGTGGGACTCAATCCTGGACCCCAGGATCACGCCCTGGGCTGAAGGCAGGGGCTCAACTGCTGAGCCACCCAGACGTCCTGAGTCAAGCTTTTCTGAGCATGTGCAAATGCAATCAGCACTGGCATAAAGTGGACCTTCACAGTGAGGCGAGATTCCCTATGGCTCCCCCTCTGCAGCATGACACCCACCTGTGTCACCTGGGCAGGTGGCTGGTCTTTGGGCATAAGGACAACCCCGGGCAGAGCTGAGTCTCCTGCTCTCCTCCCTAAGTAAGAGCTGACTCGGGGGTAGACAGTAATGGAAGCAGGCAGAGTAGCATGATAATGGGGATCTTTTTAGCAATGTCTGCTGCTCTTGCATTCAGGCAAGTGCAGTTAGCTTCTCTCACAGAGAGCTCTGTCACCACGAGTTTGTGTTAGAAACAGCTGGTGACCAAAGTAGCAAGCCACGCTGCTCAAAGGCAGGAAGGGCAGTTGGCTTTCCCTTGTGACACTGCTGGACTCCATGTGCCAGGGTGCTTACACATTGCATGGCTTGTCACACATACCAAACACTCAACATGGCTTTGTGGGACCAAAGCGCTGCCACGAAAAAGAGAGGGAGAGGACTGTTCAGGTCCCAACCAGCTCGGATACTCCAGCAGTTGATCAACGAGCAAGCCCTGTTGACTTCCAGGCACTGTGCAGCGTGCTGCAGATACCGCATACTACACGGATGTGACAAATGCAAAGCGTAGTCTATCTGGGGAGACAAATGGCTTTTTTGCTCTCTGCATTCTGCACCTGGTCAAGACCATGGTCAGATGAAAAGCAACAGTGGGGAGGATGGGTATTAGTAGGAGGCTCCTTTTTTTTTTTATTTATTTATTCAGAGAGAGCAAGAGGGAGGGAGGCAGAGACACAGGCAGAGGGAGAAGCAGGCTCCAAGCAGGGAGTCCGACGTGGGACTCGATCCCGGGACTCCAGGATCACACCCCGGGCTGCAGGCGGCACTAAACTGCCGCGCCACCAGGGCTGCCCTAGTAGGAGGCTCTTATCCTAACAGCTGGTCATCAGCTTCATGCAGACCCAGCTGGGGGTCGAGCGGCATCAGATACTTCAAGGGGAGATCCCCAGTTCTGCCGAGACACAAAGCTCCCTGTCGGTTCTTTAGTCTGAGGGTCTCATTCGACAATGACAGAGTGACTCCAGGCAGCTGAAAATGCCATCGAAATGTTTAAGAATGTGTCTAATATGAGAATCATAAAACTTAGCACAAGGTCAGCTTGATAGTGATTCCATAAAATTCCAGAAACGGAGACCTACGGAGACTGACTTTACAGTCCACTCAATTTGGGGATATTTCTCAACTGAGGCCTTCATGTCTTAGGCTTTAATTGAAAGTATTTAACCTATTACGGATTATCATAAATAGCACTGAGCTGAACACCCCCAAAATGCTCATTTCGAACACATGAACCTCTTCACGGGCCAGCAGGAACAAGTAGTGGAGCTCTGAGTTGGATGGAAGACAGATGATAATCTTCAGAGAACATTCCTTATGGCCAGCTCAGCAGCCATATCAAACACCCCCTGCTTGTAACTCCAGGGAAGTCATTACATTCTTTCTCACCCCGGCTTTCAAAGGACCTTCTTAGCCCTTTGTTCTCCTACTTAGCTAGGACTGCATTTTCAACTTTCTCTTTATAAGTGATTTCAGTAACATCTTATTACAAATACGATATTAAAGTAACAGAGATCTAAGAAAAACATTGGCCACAGTTCCATAATCACCTAATCAAATAAATGCTTGGTTTATTGCTACTCCTTTTAAACTTTTTTTCAAATATGCATATTCATTTTTTTCTTATATGTGGTCACTTTATAGATGAAATTTTCACTTGTAGCGTTATATGGTGAATAACTTCCCCTCTTGTCTGTTTTGCAAAATCTCTATTCCCGTTATTTTACTCAAAGATAGCAGTAGTACACAACATCCATGCCTTTTCCTATTTTCACAGAATCCTACAAAAACGTATACAAGGAATTTTTGTGACGCCCTTTTACAAAAACAAAACAAAACAACTGTGTGGACACTCTAGAGTGTCCTGCTTTGCTCTGGGCCAGAAAATCAGACACCAACAGTTTGTTTTAAAAGCCACAGTTTCATAGACTGGATGTAATACAGTGTAACCTTCCTTCTACTGTTTTGCACCTACAGAAAACAATGCTTCAAACATTCTTGTACATCTATCCTCAAATCCTGGGGTTTTATTTATTGATTTTTTTTTTAAAGGACAGCTTTCCAGAAGTAGGGTTCCTGGGTAAGAGGCAATGCCTGTTAATCATTTTAATATATATTGCCAGGTTAGCTTGGAAGTGGCAGAGCTACAATTCAAATCCATGTCTATTGGGTTCTAGAATCTGAACTCCCAACCGTTAATCCTGTGCCACCTCTCAAACTGCACAGATGTCCAACCTATGGTGTGCAAGCACCACACTTGCCTAGGTGTGCAGTGTTTAAAAAAGGGCAGAGGGATTTATATTTTCATACTTCCTACAATGAATCCACTGGATTGCAGTCAGGTAGGCCAAGCTATTTAGATAGAACTACCTAGCTATTAGCCACTGAGCATGACCACTCTTGGGACATTTCTCAAGGTGACTCCTGCTAATTGAATAGTTGCACGTCCCTGATTCCTTGAGTATAATGGATAAAAAAGAAAAAAAAATCCTGGAGAAACTTGCATTGAGTGGTCTCTGTCATGACTGAAACCGATGCTGAACCACAAATGGACCATTTAGAAATAAGGATGAAAATAACAGTGCATCTAGCACAGTATGTGTTTTTCAGTGACTAGTATTTTTCATATTGTTCAGTCAGTTATATCTGAGCATCAGCTGGGGTGTCTAGAAATAGATGATCTTATATTTACAGCAGTGAACCCCTTTAGAAACCAGATTTATGCAATATATACATGAACATAAATGTCATCACAAAGGGCTCTTGCAAAAGCCCAGAGGGGCTGCCTTTTTTTTTTTTTTTTCATCACCTGAGAATGAGCCTCATAGGAGCTGATGTTTTACTATAAGCCCCACAGAAGGGTAACAGCCAATTCAGACAGCCCGATTGCAATAGAGGGAGACATTTCCCTAAGGAGAAGACATTAATGGAAAAATCATTTCACGTTTGCATTTTTAATTTTGCAATTTAAAATCTCTCTAAATACACTTTCCCCTTTAAAATGTGATTAACCAAAATTTCCCCATCTTTATTACGGCAAATAGCCAGTTATAGTATTCCTTTTGGAATAGCAGCAGGGGCATTATTTAGATTTAAGGGGGAAAGCATGCATGAAACTGTTATTAAAACTGAATATGTTTAGTTATCACAGCTATTAAGAGGATTATTAAGGAGTTTCGCAAGTTTTGGATATGTAGATGGAGCTAAATCTGTGTATGTGTGTGGTGAGGAGCATGCTCGTGGCTCATTGTGTGTGCTTTTAATTAAATGCTCTGTTGGAACCTGGAGAGTCTAGCCCTGCATTCCTGGTAAACTACCTGCATGCCTTTGGGTGAGTCACTGAACCCATCCAAGGGAAGATCTTGAAGGTTTCTTCTAGTTCTAATACCATTTGAAGTCTTGTTGGTACCTAAATGGCAAATAATTTTTACAGACTTAGTGGGAAAATAGAGACTTGTTTCCATGTTAAAGTCCAGTACTGATACCTGTGATCTCAAGGGTATTGAATTTGGTGAATGACATTATCCCTTGAATGACCACAGTGCAGTCACAGGTGGGTCAGGCCCTCAGTGGGTGCAGTCTCAGGCTCTGCGTGCTGGGCCCTCTCAGGTGTACTGATGAGCCTCACCTTACAAATGAGGAAATAACTCAGGGTGCCCAGGAGCATCTCTATAATGCCATGGGTAGATGCGGTTTTTTAAAATATTAATGACCACTCAATTTCTCTCCTCCTGTACTACAATTAAGGCAATCAAGCAAACTCTCTTTTCCTCCCAATTTCCACTCTGTCTGCTTTAAGACACTAACTGAGATTCTCACAAAGTTTCATTCCCCCAAACTGAAGAATGAAAGTA
This sequence comes from Canis lupus dingo, assembly GCF_003254725.2. Taxonomy (NCBI): domain Eukaryota; kingdom Metazoa; phylum Chordata; class Mammalia; order Carnivora; family Canidae; genus Canis; species Canis lupus. The sequence goes on from NC_064247.1 coordinate 68,838,632, forward strand.
AAGGAGGACCCTGTGCTGGCTGAGGCTGGGAGATGAGGGGGTGTTTGAACTTCTCTGTGGCTCTTACCTGACTTCTGGATGATTCTGAGTCCTAATGTCACCATGAAATGGCTCTGCGACCCTGGTTTAATCACTTAACCTCTCTGAGCTATATTTGTAAAATAAACATCGAGTGGTCCCACCTCACAGGGATGCTACAAGGGTGAAACGCATCAACATTCTTCCAGCTGCAAGATGCCAGACAAGTACTGGTGTCACTATCTCCCTGGGGTTTGGGATTGAAACATCAGGAGAAAGGGGAAGGACAAGTATGGAGGATATAAGTAATAATAAGAGTCAACAATGACTGAGTACCTACTACATGCTGGGCTAACTTCTCAGCACTTTACGAGCATGAAACTACTTAACTCTCACAACATCCCAGGGAAGCAGGTGTTACTGTATTATTATTATTATTATTATTATTATTATTATTATTATTATTATTATTTTATAGACAAGGGCACCAAATCACAGAGAATTGAGAGAACCTGCCCAGCAGGTTGGTGGCAGGGCTGGGGTCCGAGCTATCTGTCCCCAGAACTTCACGTGCACCACCAACCCCTGATCCCATGTCATAGTCCCTCGCTTCCTAAGAGGGAACGATGAGAAGTAGAAGGGACATATTCCAGCTCTTCTGATGCTTAACTCACAGTTCTTTGGCGCAGAGTTTATCATCTGGGCTACATGATGGAGCTATTTTTGCCGCAGCCTGAGGATAGGCACCCTGCAGTGCGGAAAACGAACCCACTCCAAAAAATCCAGTAAAGGAAACTATCACGAGAAATCCCACAAACTAAATAAAAAACCCCACAAAACTTCCCCTGACATTCTGCCACAGTTGAGGGAAGCCTCTGATGACTGGCCAAGCGTCATGGGCTGTGGCTGCAAGATTCCAGCGGTTTGGGGATCCCCCGCCTCCGAACACTGTATTAGTCAAGGGTGGCGGTTTTAATAATACATATGTGTTATTTGATAGCTCTGGTGGTTGGAAGTCCAACAGGGGGCTCATTTGACTAAAATCACAGTGTCAGCTGGGAGGACTCCTCCTGGAGGCCCTAGGGGAAAGTCCGTTTTCTTCCCTTTCCAGCTTCTAGAAGCTGCCCGCACTCCTTGGTTCATGGCCCCTCCTTGGCTCTCTTCTTCAGGCCTCATGTCATTCCTGACCCAGCCAGTCAAGGTTCTTTAATGAGATGGGGTGAACTCAGATAACCCAGGATAATCTTTCCATCTCTGGGGCCCCATAACCACTCTGCAGCATCCCTTATGGAAGGTAACATTCCTGAGCTCCTGGGGATTAGCATGTGGGCCTCTCTGGGGGTCCTTGTTCTGCCGGCTATGGAGGTGAGCCACAACTGAGGTGTTCAGGGACATGGTCTGGGGAAGAAATGTGGCTTAAATCTACAAGGGCATGAAAAATAAGCAGGTGTTGCTTGGGACCCGTCCCCTGCCATATTATAGTTGAATGTGTACAACCTACCATTTACAAGTGTAGATTTTGGGGTTTGAGAAACCTATTAAACAAATTGTAGCTCCACTGCTTTGCAGGAGTGTAATTTCAAGTGAGCAACAGAACCCCTGGTACTATCAATTTCTAGATCCTTTATAACAGGGATAGCACTAAAGCTCATTGTCTACTGTTGTTCAGAAGGCTGTTTGTGTATGAGAAGTGCAGGTGTGAGCGTAAAGAAAGAGCTCGATAAATGACAGCTATCAGGAAATGGACCAAAGCTGTCTTAGACCTCGGACGCCTCGTCCATCCAAGTGCTCCTTTCCAAGATCCACTGCGATTGGGCCAAAGTATGGGTACGTGACCCCCACAGCCCACTGGAGTCTGTCCCTGGGGTTGTGGTGAGGACACGGGGAGAAGGAAGCCCCATTCTGAACAAACTGTCCTCTTCACTGTACATACCCCCGACCGGTAATTCTCTTTAGAGGTAAGAAAACCAAGACCTCAAAACACTAAGTAGTGTGTCTAAGTCACTGTGTCAACACAGCAAGAATCTTGCTCTTGCTCTCAGACCTTACCTTCTCCTGCCCATGTGGGATTTGCAGTTTACTCAATCCCACCACTTACAACCCCATCTCTGAGCCTCATGGCTTTGCAAGGTTAGAATTGTGCCCCCATTTAAAGATGAAGAAACTTGGTGCTCCGAGGGCTAAGGGATTTGCCAAGATCTCTCAGCTCGTAAAAAGGAGCTCTACTCACTAGGCTGCTTAGAAGTCATGTTTGAACTTTCTGCTTCTGTAACTGTAAAGGACTCGTAACACTGGTTACACATTTTCCAATCTATTTCTGTATAAACACACTAAATAAGTATCTATTCCGTCACTGGGCCTGGTATGAATATATTACTCATGCATATTATATGCTGATTTATTCCTCTAATAATGCATTATTCATTCTTTAAACTGCACATAATGCAAATCCACAAGAATCTCTATGAAAACAAATCTATTGGATGGTAAGGTCGTGACAGATACAGTGACATTTCAACTCTTTGGGTCTTTGTTTCATTAATTTATACAACTGAAATAACACCCACGTCCTGTGGGTGGGCTGCTGGGCAAGTGATGAAGAGCTACGATCTGAGGATGTTGAGGATGTCGGTTGGAGGATGTCAATTACACTGGTGCCTGTAGGGGTACAGGAGGCTCCCTTTGGGCTGGGGCAGAGGAAGTGACCTGTGTCCTAGGGTCCTGGTTCACGCTCTAGCTGTGTGATCTTCCCAGGAACAGTGGGTGCTTCTAGGAGCTGTATAAGGTGGAATGGGGTTTGCTGTGGCTCTGGCCTCCTCCTCCCAGGGTTCATTGTGGGCCCTGGAGCGATGCAGCAGGTGGAGAAAATGGACAGGGTGTGGATGTGCAAGTGGATATGCCCATGTAGACATGGAAGGGTAGGAGGAGCCCTAGGTAGCAGCTAGGGAGTGGCACTCAGAAGACAGTCTGGGCACATAAGTCAGTGGACATTATGGGTCCACTGCAGAATAAGTGGTTGTCCCTGCAGTGGATCCATCTCAGGAATGGGAAGGTGATGAGTGCTAGGTGGATGCGTACACATGGCAGGCAGTCCTGGTGAGGAGGCATTTCTTGGTGTAGTGCAGGCCACCGCAGTAGATTCTCAGGTGGGACCTGAGTCTCTGTCAAAGGAACATGCAAGGAGCAGGGCATGTGATGAGACAAGAGCTTGGGTTTAGAAAGTCTAAAGAGGACTCAGCTATCAGGCTCAAAGAGCCACGTGTCACTGGGGAGGAGGAGGACGTTAGACCAAGACAGTCAACCTGCCAACCCGGCTTCCCTGCCCCCATGCATTCCTCTACTCCTCTACTAACACCTACTGAGGACGTGCCAGAGCCACAGGGGGAATACAACAGACGTGCATCCTGTGCTCATTACCCATGGGTGGGGAGGCCGACACCACACCTGCATTATTTATTTAGATTGGACAGGTGCGTGAAGGAAAATCATCTCTGAAAGGGGACTGGAGGACAGTGTAATTGTGGATCTAGGGGTCAGGAAAGGCTTCTGGAGGAAGTGACTTTTCAGTCAAAAGTTAAAGGGTGATTACAAGTTAACCAGATAAGGCCATAAATGAAGAAAGTTCTAGGTAGAGGTGACAGTGCCTGCTAAGGTCACAGGTCTAAAGGGGACTCTGTGCTGCTAGTAGGGATCATGTTGAGAACAGTCACTAGGTGGCAGAGGCTGGGGCTGAGTCTTAAAAGTGTTGGGAAAAAATAATGTAAGTCACTGGGGTTGAGTTGGGCTGAACCTACAGATGGGGCCAGAAGGCCTCTGTGCAAAGTCCCTGAAGAATACACAGCCCCACAGCTGGAACCCAGGCCAGCCTGACACTGTTTGTCACCACCTGAAATTCAGCGGAGGTCAGACTCTGACGGGGCGGCGGGGCGGGGGGGGGTGGTGACCATAAGGTCAGCGGCACCCACCTGCCGACACCGACGAGCTCTACAGGTGTTTATGACCCAGTGCGCTCAGTTACCTCGCTGTGGTTTTTTATTTTCATTTATTGAATGGCATAAACCCAGACATTTATTGGCCACAGACCATTTCCGTGTTCCCGTAAGTCAAAAACGGTTACATTTTAAAAAATGAAGTATTACCTGCTTCGAGTCTGTAATAGAGACCAGGCCTTGTTGGCACCCGTTGAATTATTCACATTGGAAACTCCGTGGTTGCATATTATGCCGTGGAACTTTCTTCCTCAATACACTTTATTATATATACTTGTCTTAACTGCTGGCAGGCCAGAACACCGAGTGACAGAAGATGGAAGCCTATGCTCCATCAGGTAAATGAATAGATGATGTCAACACCTGGCCGGGCACCTTTTGCCGTGTCCTGCTGTAATGGATGGGAGCAGCCCTGATGGCCTTCCCCTAAAGACTGGACATAGAGGCCGCAGTGGAAGGACAGCTACCATGGTGGGCCATGGGCAAGCGGGAGGAAAGGGATCCAAAGGACTGGAAGCCCCACGGCAAGGGAGACCTGGCGTTGCGGGCCTTGGCTGGAGCACGTGGCCGAGCAGCCGTGAGCAGACCCTTCAGAGCCTACAGGCTGGTGTCCATCCACACCAGTCATGTGGGGTGCTTACTCCCAGAAAAATCACTTGGAAAATAACAACACGGGATCCCTGGGTGGCGCAGTGGTTTAGCGCCTGCCTTTGGCCCAGGGCGCGATCCTGGAGACCCGGGATCGAATCCCACGTCGGGCTCCCGGTGCATGGAGCCTGCTTCTCCCTCTGCCTATGTCTCTTCCTCTCTCTCTCTCTCTGTGACTATCATAAATAAAAATTTAAAAAAAAAATACCATTTATAAAAAAAAAAAAAAAAGAAAATAACACGTTCCCAGCACAGCCACTATGCTATTTCATTTAAACTTCAACAACCCCCCAGAGCGACGCTAGGAGCCCCATATTGTAGGTGAGGATATTGAAGATCCAGGAGGTTAAACTTTTTTCTTGAGGTCAGTGTGGGGAGCAGCACTAAGCAGGCCCATCTGACTCTGGAGCCAGCTGTGTCCCATGGAAGGAGCAACGTGCTTTTCAGTAGGTGGCTGGTCTCTATGGATGTGATGGGAGATTGATTTCTCTAATATCCAGCTGCATCAGCCAAGGATCACGTCAATATTTGTAAAATGTATACATCCTTTTATGCCTCACAAGGGGCTCTGACAGTGTTGTCATCCAATTCTCACAGCAGATCGTGGGATTTTAGTGTTGTTGTCAACAACATGCACTTAAGGAACCTGCCGAGGGGCCCCTGGCTATTAGTATTAATATTAGCACAAGAATTCAGGGGTTTTGCTTTAGATTATTGCTTTTTCCCATTTTTGTTTTGTTTTGTGTTCTTCAGAGAGCAAAGAGTACCCTCCCTCTTGAGAGACTCCACAATCACACGTGAGGATAACTTTATAATTTGAAGCCGTAAAGCCTGAAAGCCAAAAGAAACCTAAGAGGATAAGAAATAATTATTGATAGCTATTATACGAGGTGGCACATGTAACAGTTTAAATTTAATCTGTGTTAGAAAAATGCTGGTTTTCTATTTCAGTGATGCAGTGGCGACATGGTATCTTCTACTTAGCTATGTTTAGTGCAGTAAAAGAAAGTGCATTACTATAAAAAGCATATGAAGGAAGTAGTAGACTGATACGGCAAGGTGAAACTCATAAGGCTGATGTTTGGGAGACAAGGATTGAACCCTAAGGAGAGGTACTTCCTGGGGGACTGGCCCTTGCAGAGGCAGCCCATCATTCTCTCCTTTTGAGGGTTTTTTCTCACTATGATGAAGACTTTGAGCCCAGCAGGCCTGAGGCCGGAGTCATAAGGGAAGCCTTGTGCCCTCCTCCAGCGGGTCCCCCCCATTACCCTTCAGGCTCTGCTGGGTCAGCTGCAAAGCTAGCTACCTCCCCTTCTGGCTCTGAAGCTGATGTTGCCACATTTCTGACAGTGATCCAGTAAACCCTTCCAGAACAATTTTATAGACTGGGAAGCTGTAATCAAAGTTGGCAACTGAGCAGCAAACATATACTCTTTGGCAAAACTATATGCAAACAAGAATCTGGCTCTAATGCCATCCCTAGAGTAGATGCTTATGATGATATCTAGACAGAGATTATTTTCGCTTAAACATACCATTCACAGTCTCGACGACTAAACACAGCTCAAGCCCCTCCCACAGGGCAAGCCCTCCACCCACTTTAGTATACATCCGTGTACACCCCATCCAGGTCAAGATACAGAATATGCTTCCTCTGCAGCAGGCTCTCCAATGCTGTCCCTCCCAAGGGAGTCACTATTCTGACTTCCGTTGGCCAAGGGTAATTTTGCCTATTCTTGAACTTCACAGAAATGGAATTGTACAGAGTATGCCCGTAAGTGTCACCTGTGTAACAGTTCATTGTTTTTCACTACTGCCTAATTCTGTCCATCCATCCATCCATCCATCCATCCTTCCATTCATTCATCGTCCTGTCTGTCCGTCTGCCTGTCTATCCATCCATCCTTCCATCATCCTCCTATTTGTCCTTCCTTCCTTCCTTCCTTCCTTCCTTCCTTCCTTCCTTCCTTCCTTCCTTCCTTCCTCTTCCTTCCTTCCCTCCCTCCCTCATTCTTTCCTCTGTCTTTCCATCCATCTATCCATCCATCCATCCATCCATCCATCCATCCATCCATCCATCCTGCTGTTAATGGACATTTCCATTGTTTCCACTTTGGGACCATTACGATAAATACTGCTGAAACTAGTCTTGTGTGTGTCTTTGGCGGGTATAGGCATTCAGTCTCTCAGTGAAATACTAAGGAGATAAAAGTGCTGAGTTATAGAGTATACGGATATTTGGGTTTTAGTATATTGCAAAATACTTCCAGAGTGTTTCTTTAAACAGGCCTTTTTGGACATTTTCGAAATGGCTTTAATTCATTTTCTGGACAACTTCTCTGGCTCCTGATCAAAGGGTCTATAAACTCGTAACAGGATTAGTCTAATATTCAAGGTATTATAGTTAAAGTGGCTAATTTTCTCTCTCTGTTAGCTCACTAAAATTCCCTCAAATGAAGAATGTAAAACTGTGATATGAAATTCATTTTTATATAAGTGGTTTTTTTTTTTTCTTGAAGTATTAGCTCCTTCTGTGTATCTGGGATATTACTGTGGCCACTCACCAGTTCTCCTGGAGGCTCCAAGCTGGAGGCTGCTTTGTGTCCACAGGTCCAACCTGCCCTGGTTGTTACTGGGCTTTGATGCTGGGCCTGGGCAGCCCATCTTTCTGATTGTGCTTCCTGAGTCATCCTGTTTGGCTGAAGCTCCTGGCATTTCTCTTTTCATCGTAGCAATGGGCTCCTAATCCAGCTATCCTATCCTCAGATTTCCAGTGTGTCTATTCCCTTTCAAGCTCCACTCTCCATTCCTCATTATTGGACAGGTTTCTAGGACATGGCTTATGGACACTGATAAAATATAGTGGTTCTGGAACCTGAGACTGACCATATCCTAGCTCTGATGTTACTAACTGAGGAGTGGGGGTTAGTGACTTCACTGCTCTAGGGCTCCATTTCCTTATCTATAAAGTAGAAATAATAATTGCATCTGCCTCGGAGGGTCATTGTGAGAATTAGATGGGACAGTCTATGTGAAGCCTCCCCATGCCCAGCACTTACTGAGTGCAATCTGTTATTGTTATTAATGCTACAATAAAGGCCTCAAATAGTCCATTTTTGCCACTCATACATCACTTTGTTCCCTACTACCTTATAGAGACTCTCAGCAATTTTCTCTTTCCTGCAGAGTTTCTGCCCTTTGGATTCATCTTGAAGACTCTCAACCAGCTTGCCTTATTTCCCAACTCCAGCTGCAACAGACAAAGTGGCTCCCTGGTGACTGTTCTGCTCTCCCTCCCCATCTCTTACCCCCTTCCAGATGGCTGGGTCCAAATGACTTCTGTCAGCCAATGGCAAGTGTCACTTCCACATTGCAGCATTTAAGAACTGGTGTCCAGTACCTCAGCTCTTTCTTCCTCTGCCAGCCTGGGGCCCTCAATTGCTAAATGGGGCAGAGCTCCAAGAGCACCCATGTTGGACATGTAGCTGGGCAAGAAGGAACTCGTGGTGTGTTATGTCTAATAAAATGTTGGGGTTGACTTGTTACTGCAGCAGAGCTAGTCTAGCCCTGACTAATATAGCAACTTTTAGGCTGACAATCTGTTAATGAGGCTCCTCTGGCCAGTCTGCATTCCTTAGTTGTCCTGGAGGGATTCCCAGGCTGTATAAGGACTCCTCTCCCAGGACCCTTGGAGAGCTAACCTCTTGAGCATCCTCTTATGCTAGAACTGGCTGTGCCAGTACAAGGCTGGTTGCAGCCAATGACCCTCAAGAGTCTTTCTGGAGTCAGTAAGAGATTCTAGGAATTCATTTCACTTTTCCCTTTGCCAGAATTACTAGACTCCCATCCAGGAAACATGATAGTCAATGTATCTGGACTTGTCTCAATTCCTTAAATATGCCAATAACTTCTTATGTTCATTGGTCCCTCTGCCTATAATATTTTTACTCCTATACCTCCTCCCTGGCTAACAATCTCCAAGTCTCAAAATAAGTGCCACTTACTCCAGGAAGCCTTCCTCGATTTCCCCAACTTGGTGAGGAACCATTAGCTATATACTCCAATGCCACCCAAACTTGCCTTGAGTAACACTAAGAGCATTTGCATTTCTTGTTTAGTGTCTTCTCTGCTAAGCTATACATTTTACGATGACAGGGGCTTCAGCTGGTTTATTTACCATTCTACTCTCTCATTTCCAAATTCTGCACCTGGAAGAGAGTAGGTGCTTACAAATTATCCTCTGATCCATAAAAATTATCTGCCTTTACAAATGAGAGGGAGAACAATTTAGATAGCTGGCCTCTTCAACACGAAAAAGCAAGCTCTTACATTAAAATCCCATATCTGGAATGAGATGACTCTCCTTTGAGATAGCCCATAACTCACTGTACTGTAAAGAATTGTTTCCCACAAATTGCTTTCTGCAAAGTTTAGCTCCATTTTGAAAATACGAAATAAAATCAGATCTGTGGCTTCTTGATTCTGCCTCATACATTAGCTCACTGAGATGTTGGCACTATTTTTATGGGCTAGAAATTAGTGGCATGTTCATAAAAAGAAGTGTCATGAAAGCCTAGCTCAAGATCTCCAAATTAGAACGTGCACACAATTCTGATGAATAGAGAACCCCAGAACAGAGCAACACCCTCCAGACAGGCTCAGTATTGAATTATTTGGGCTTTTCATCCTTTAGCACTACAAAGAAAAAATTCAAACAGAGCAAAATGCTTGGAGAAAACTTTCTACCCGCCCCTCTGAGTCAACAAATGACAGAAGCTATCCCAGGACATCCTTTCTATTACACACTCTCGAGGCAAAGATAACAACCCCCCACATAGTCTTGGATGGAGTTTGAAAAACCAGCTTTTTGAATCAGCCACTAGGAGCCATTTTTGAATTAATTTTCTGGGTTGGAATAGAAATGGAAGCAACTCATCCAATAAAAAGAACATGGTAACGAGATCCACCCACATATATCAGCTTTTCATGTCTCGTTTCTGGCGTATCTATATCAGTATCTCTCTATATGTCTAGTTTTAATGCTATGCAAGAGTACATGACTACATCATGAAAGGCAACTTAGTAATTTATTTGATTTCTAAATAAAATGAGTGCTTTGGTTGGCGTGTTTTTTTATTCCCTCCTGCACTCAACCAAATATTGTGGCTCTTGGTAAAAGAATATTTTTTTTCCTGCTTATAAAACCCTCATTCTCATATTTTGGTAATATCTCTGTTGTGACATCTAGAAATTCTAAGTCTTTGAGAAAATCTGCATTGCTTTTTAACACTGAATACTTTGACAGTTGGGGCAATTTTCTCGTCGCTCACCCCAGAGAATCGAAGCTGCTCTCTTTCTAGCTTGTGCATCAAGGGAAATTACAAGACACTGCAAGTTTTCTCTCCTGATTACAGAAACCCTTTCTGATTGTGCCACTGAAAAGACCAAACACATGCAGACATTTGAAATAAGAACCAGTCCTGACTGTTTATTACTGCTTGTTAACTCTTCCTGAGTCCATAAAACGACAGTAACTTGACATTACTGCAGAGAAGAGAGTGGTGCTTGCAGGAGGAAGTGCCATGGAAATGAATTTTGCAGTGGTCGTTTCAGAGCTTCCAGACTCTAATCAAAGGGGCTCAAAGTTGGTTAGGAGAAGTCTTGAACGTCATGCAATTCAACGAGCCTGATGAGGTTTGAGTCCTCATGTATACGCTCCTTAATTCCTCAAAAACGTGCAGTGACTTACCAGATGCACTCCGCCACTGAGCCAGCCAGAGTTTCCTAGATGCAAGCAGGCTGTGTGAGCCCGGCAGGAGGCAATCTACCTCTGTTCATGCCCAAACAGGGGTGATGAGTGCCCTGTTCATTCTGTAGGCAGTTCTAGAGGCCAGAAGTCAGAGATCCAGGTGTGGGCAAGGTTGGTTCCTCTCTCTGGTCTCTCCCCCTGTCTTCACATGACATTCTTCTTGTGTCTTCTGTGTGTCTCGCCTCTTCTTTTAAGGATGCCACCAGTCCTATGGGATTTAGGGTCTACCCTAATCCCATATGACCTCATTTAATTGCATCTGCAAAGACCCCATTTCCAGATAGGACCACATCCTGAGATTCTGGGGTGACCTGAATTTTTAGGGGATACTGGTCAACCCAGGGCAGAAGATATAATGGCACCTACTGCTCGGGGTGGGTGTGAGGATTAAAAGTATGTGACTAAACAGAGGGGACATAGAGGAGTGCCTATCCCCCAGGGAAAGCTGTCTTGGTAACCACCTCCACGCGCCCAGGCACTATTCTTGCATGGCGCATGCATATCTTCATCCTGAGGTCAATGCTTTCTGTTTCTGGTGACAAACTTTTAGCCTCTAAGATGGTTCCCATTGGACATATGAGGCAAACTTTGGGCCTAAATGTTCTCTTACCTTTTCTGCCTCTTTGCCCATGTCTTGATGAACTCTTTGGTGCTTGGAGAAAAACTGGCAGAAATACGATCTGGAAACTGATTCATAGTTGTGTTTGCCTCTGACCCTGAGAGTGAAGAAGTTTGCTTTGTGCCTTTTGGAGAAGTTTTCCAGGGACACAATTTCTAGCGATTAGGCTGTAAAGGGGTCCTGATATTTAGGAACAGATGGCATTTCTGGTCCACTGCTATCAGCTGTTCCATCTGGCATCCTGTGGTCAGGGTCTGAGTGAGGGGCTGAGTCACATCCAGACCTGACCATTTGTCTCTGCTCCATGTTTCACAACTTGGGAAAAAAGTAAATCCGAGTCAACTTACTTTGTTTTAAAATGTGTTTCCTGTGGTTCTCACAGGCATTATTGGCTCAAAAAATAATTCCTGGATTGTTTTATCAGCATAATCCTGGAGTTTAAAGTGAGGTTCAACCCAAACAGGTCTGTGCTTTTCTTTCTCTTTCTTTAATTCTTATCCAATCTATGAAATATTTTCTGGATTTAGCTGAAATCAGGATCAGAGTTAAAAAGCGTGCTGGGTCTGATGAGTGGTTCTCAATGGTCACATGGACTGGCATCCCCTTCAGGGTTTGTTGAGAACAGAGGGGGGTTCCCCTCCCACACAGGTTCTGATTCAGAAGGTCTGGGTGAGGCTGGAGAATCTGCTTTTCTAAGTTTCCTAAGGGATGTGGGTGTGCTTCTGGTGTACACTTGGAGAACAATCTAGATCAATGGTATTGATCAATGTTTCCATGAATGGACATGAAGAATTTATTTCTTCCCCAAGTATTTCCTTTTTTCTCTTTCTTTTTTTTTTTAAAGTAGTTTTCAGTGCTACTGGTGAACACTGAGGCCTAAGCACATCCCGAAACCACACACCAGGCAACTGGCCTGTGAGGTGGGTACTCGTAGTAGCCCCCTTCCAGGGTCAGACAGGTTAAACAAGCTGCCCAGACCCCACAGCTGGGCAGTGACAGACCCTGGGTCCTGGGTCCTTACATTGCTGATGTTGGGCTCATTTCTCATGAAACATTCAGATCCCAACTATTAGTATTCAAGGTATCCAAGTTTCACCCTTCCTTCTTTATTTGGGACATTAGCCTTCATTCTGTCTCCTATGCCAGTTGAAATATCTCCTTCTTCGAAGCATCTCACATTACGGGATATTTACTTATATCAGAATGTTGACTGCTCTTCAGCAAGGTAAGCATAAGGAATTTGTTCATATGGTTACACTTACTCGATTTTGTTCACTCTGAGATCATGGCTTACCTCTTTCTGTGTGCACGTGTGTGTGATGGTATGCGTAAACCGTCCTTTCCTTCACAAGAGAAAGGTAATAATGGTGTTTCAAGTTCTTTGAAAAATATTCTTCCTTGGCAAAATAGAAAGTTGGTATCCTTTTGACAGTCCTCACAATTTTGAGGGGTGGTGGTGGTGGAATTTTTGGTAACATTTTAAACCCTGGCCACCATGGACCTCTATCACTGATAATCTGAAAGATATCATGTGTAGTTGTACGCACTTGGATCTCTGCATTTGGCTATTCCAAGACATGTGCACACATGTACACATGGGCATATATACTCACACGCGCACACACATGTATGCACTTGGGCACCCATACACTTTTTCAAGCTAATCATCTACAGAGGTGAGTGGGAGAAAGCATGCTATTTGGGTTAGAAAGTCTGCTTCTGTCTGTAAGTAGCTGTACAAACACCCCAAGCATATATTGGCCATGAAACCCCAGTGTTGAGGACATCAGCTTCTAGTCCTCTTCCTGGGTCTTCTTCTCCATGGAGAAATTCTGGGCCTCAGCCCTTCTTTCCCTATTTCCTTACTCGAAGGGTTAGCTGTCAAGATATCTCCAATTTTTTGATAATATTTTGAGAGATGGAAACTTCTGCCAAAGAAAATTATTCTCTCATTGGTGTGTTGTGTATTTTTAATATTCCATTAGACTCAGTCCACTTATCTCTATAATTTCAAATTGTACCGTATCACTTATGGGTTGCAAAAAGATTTTCACAGGCAAGTTCAGTACAATTGCGGGATGGTGTGTTTATCAATTTCCTCAAAATGTCATCTAAATTCATATTTCACATTCTAAGATCTGTGCTGTGTTCTCTCTCCATCTCGTAGAGCAAAAAATTACACACATCCAACTATCACTTCTAATATGAATAAAAAGTGTTCTTCACTTTATCTATTCGAAACCAATATCCCTGAAGAATTTAAATATCTCACTTTTTTCCTTTATTTCTTACAAAATAGCCCCAGGAGAAACCCATCAGACACATCTCAGCCATCCATTCAGAGGGCTATGGGCTAAGTCAAGAAATCAAAACCCATTTGTAAAACAAAGCAAAACTTAAAAAAAAATCTATTAAAGTTGAGTTAATGACAGACACAAAGATAGACCAATGGCATCATATCAGGCTTCCGATACTCTGTCCAGTTCTTGCCACCTGGCCACCTATCAGCTGTGTGACCTGAACAAGTTTCCTATCCTCTCTGAGCTTCATTTCCTTACGTGTACTGTGAAGAAGGAAACAGCTCCCCAAATTCAAGGAGAGTAAGAATTAAATGGGATTTCATGTAAAGTATTTGACTCAAAGTCTGGGGCACACTGACTTTTTAATAAAAGTTAGATCCTATTATTAGTACTATTTTTACTATCAAATAAAGACTCTTTGATAAATGAAGTTTGTTTCATTCCCTCTGATTGCCTAACCTTGCTTTTATATGTTTTCGTCCCTCTGCCAGGAACAGTTATCCTCCACTTCTTTCCAGAACCTTTTTTCTTACTCTCTTAGAGTAAGAAAAGTCAGATGCCCTTGGGCGACATCTGGCCCACCACTTGCTTTTGTAAATAAAGTTTTATTGGAACCCAGTTGTGCTTATTTGTTTATGCGCTGTCTATGACTACTTCTGTGCTACAATGGCAAAGTTGAGTACTTGCAACAGAGACCATATGGCCCACAAAACCTAAAATATTTACTATGTGGCCTTGGACAGAGAAAGCTTGCTGGTCCCTGCTCTAACCCCCCAGGTTAGGACATCCCATTCCTGGCCACCCTCCTCAGCCCTCTGAGACAAAGTTACTTCTCTGGCCACGGCATGTCCCTGGTCCCAGATATCATATTGCCACAATCATTTCCATGTCTACCACCCTGCACCATTGCAGTGGACATCAGCTCTCCCATTTTGAAACTCCAGGCTCGGAGAGTACAGACTTTCAGAAAGGGCAGGCCCTGAGGGGTGGGTGGAGAGCCTCTGGAATCTCAGCTGCAAGCAGGGAGATGAGAAGGGAGCGCAGAGGGTTTTTGTGAAGCGTGCATGCTACACACACCTCACAGATTCCTGTGCACAGAGCTCTGCCTGCAATAAGTGATGTTCTGAATCAACCCTTAACTCTTCACTCATCCATTAGCAGCCTGAGAAAGTACAAACACACACACAAACACATCAGTCCCACATGGCACTTTGTGCCTATTGTAGAGCATCTTAAAGACAGATGCCAGGAGGGAACGCTGGATTCACTTAGCTCTCTGTCTTCATTTTGTTCTCCTAGAGGCAGACCCCTAAGACAATGATTTGGGTGCAAATAGCTTATCCAGGAGGTGATCCCAAGAACCATAAGGAGGGAGGGGGAGAAGAAAGAGCCAGAAAATGAATAAAGTCACGCGTGGGGCAGTGAGGAGCAGGTCACTGCCATGGGCAACGGGTTCAATCCCACAGGGAGACCATGTACAGCAATCCTGGAGCTGTCCCACTCGAAGGGCAAGGATGTGGTATTTGCCTCCACCTTATCTCTCAAAGGTTCATGGTTGCTCCTAAGCAAACAGCAGAGGCTCGTGATGAACAGGGACCCAGGAAGGCAGCTGCAGAGCTGGAGAAGCCAACAGCCCCTCTGGGACAGTGAGTGCTGGAGGATCTTGATGGCTACCAATGGCTACTGCTACAGTGTCTAACCCAAGAGGCAGGGCCGATGGGTAATCAGCTGTGAGGGGATGCATGAGTTACCTCTAATTTTCCATTCCATCTCCTCCCTGCTCTTCTTTGGAACTCCAGTAAATCGTTGAACCAGGGACACTAGAAGGAAAGTACTGCCCTGAATCAGTAGACTCTACATTTACTAAGCAAAAATTATTTTTAAATCAAGTGATGAGACTCGTGGTCAATTTTTACTTAAAACCACGTGCCATGAGACAGGATCAGGCAACTCAGAGTTATGCCAGCAGGCAGGGTGGTATTAAATATGAACAGTCTGGTTCAGCTAAGCATTCCAATTGCCTTTGGAAATGTGTTCTTGGGTCTATAATTCCCTCCCAAAGGAGCAACCAATTATCATTACTCTACTATTAAGAATGGGATTAAGACCATATACCAGTTAATGCTGCTTCTAAACCCTATTAAAGGAGTTGGGCTTTCTAGCCAAATATGCTTTGAAAACACCATGGGTATCACATATATTTGGCTGAAATTTATCCAAATTCCTCTACATACTCTTCATTCACGCAACCGTTTTCCAAGCCCTTATCAGGGAGGATACTTCTGAACACGAACATGTTGCAAACCTCTTCAGGAAGCCCAGAGTTGACAGAGAAGAGAGACTATAATCAAAACATTGTTTTTCCCCATGATAACTTCATTAGTAGGTTAGAATAATTTGCGTGTAAAAATGGGGAATGAGGGATAAACTCTTCAGAGGAAGGCTGGGAAGGCTACATAGAGGGGCTGATCAAACCAGATCTGGATGGCAAAGGACATGAGTTTCAATGGTAGCAGGGGACACAGCTTATGTGTGTTACTAATCCTGCTGCTGCCCTGTGACCAACCTCCCCAACCCTCCTGCCTTAAAGTAATGACAAACACTATCTCACACAGTGGCTGTGGTTTAGGAATTCAGGAGCCCCTTAGCTAGATGATTCGGGTGTCAAGTTGCCCAGGAGCTAGCCATCAAGAAAGGGGTGAGGCTGTAGTTATTCCAAAGCTGAAGAGGTTAGAGGATTTATTTCCAAGATGACTTGGTCACATTGCCACTGAGTCAGTGCTGCCTGCTGGAAGGTGGCTCGAGCTCTTTGCCACGAGCCTCCTCCAAAAGGCTACGCATGGGTCCTCACGACACAGCCACCGGCTTCCCCCAAAGCAAGGAAGAACAAGAGCAATCTAGGCTTGGGAGGCTCCCAATGTCATTTCTGTTAGATCCTATTGGTTGCACGTGGAGTGGGAGCTACCTAACAGTTTGGATACCAGAAGGTAGGAATCGCAGGGGACCCTCTTGGGGCCTGGCTACCTTATATGCAAAAGTAAAGAGTGCATCATCCTGAGGGAACAGGGAAAATGCTGATGTCATTGGAATGCAGAATGAGTTAGGGAAATAGTGGCAGGAGGCAAAAATCAGAAAGCTTGGGTCTGATCCCAACCCAGCATTCCAGGCACCCTAACAGCCTTGAGAGTGGAGGTATGACCTCAGGCTACTTTTCATTTTTGGATGTGTACACTGGCTGCCCCAGGCCCTTGGCTACAAGATTTGCCAAACGATATTCTGCTCCAATCGAATGGCCAGGTTGCTATTCCTTCCCTAGATCCAACTGTTGGATTCAATCAATGGATTGACTTAGGGGCCATGAGCACAAAGTTTAATATTCACAATCTGATGAGTTTTCTTCCTTTTCTATCAGTTAAGAGAACTGTTGAGAGGTCTTGTACTGAAGTGTCCCTGGGGACCCATTGTGGGGGGCTCTGTGATGGTAGACACAGGGGAGGCAAAGGCATAGAGCAGCCAAGGAGAATGTCTCTGTCTGGTAACCAGGGGTGGGGGGGATGGAGGAATGGGCAGGCGAGTGAACCCGGCAGAAGTGAGATCTCCTGGAGAGAAGGGGTGTCTTTAGCAAGGGTGAGGGGATGGGGATGGAGCTCCTCTAAGCCACAGTCTTAAACGTTTTTGTGCCAGGGACACTTTAAGCAGTCTGATCAATTTGTAAACCCCTTCCTAGAATATGTTTTCTAACACATAAAAAATCATAGGATGACAAAGGAAACTCATTATATTGAAATAAAGTTGATGTGATAGGTACAAGTTCATCAATAACGGGATCTAGTGGTAAATCTAGTAATCAGATTCATTCCAAAGGAGTAGAGGGCCGACATATCTCTGACATATCTGCATCTTCTGTGATGTGATATGAAAACACCCGTGACTTTTGTCGTTGGCAGTAGTGGGAACAGCTAACACTGTCCTGCTCTGCTTATCCTCCCTCAGAAAGAAAATACGAAATTGTGGTTAACGGTTAATGAAAATAAACTTGAAATGTTTTCTCATCCACATTCATGTGCCCCCATCTAGAGTCTGTTCACAGACCTCAGATTCGGATCCTGGCTCTAAGGGAAATTTATAGGACGTTTTTATAGAGAAGAGAGATCTTCAAGTAAGAAATTCTGATGCTTTGTCTTTTTTTTCTTTTTTCTTTTTCTTTTTCTTTCCTTATTTTTAAAGATTTTATTAATTTATTGAGAGAGAGCAAGAGTGAGAGAGCGCAAAGCGGGGGGGGGGGGCAGCAGAGGCAGAGGGAGAAGTGGGCTCCCCGCTCAGTGGGGCTCCATCCATCCCGGGGCCCTGAGATCATGATGAGCTGAAGGCAGCCTCTTACTTGACTGAGCCACCCAGGCGCCCCTGATTTTCTCTTTTTAAAGATTAAACTCTCGTGTCACTATGGGACTTATCTGGCAGGACACTAATTGCTTGCTTGTATGAATCTATTTCCTATTTTTAAAAACACTGCTACCAACTAATGTTATTTAAGAAAAACATTCTTTGTAGCCACAACTCTTGTCATCCTGGGAGACCAAGTAATCTCATTACCTGCTCTGACACCAGTGGCCACCGGGGCTCAAGCTCTGCTTGGGCATCTGGAGGAGGGCATGAGGCTGTTAGCTCTCATCTGGCAGCCGCCTGCACGGCACACACACTACTTAGAAGGGACCTAGCTCCGGGGGAGGGTCCCATCTTGACTGAGTGGAGAACACCAACTCTGAGTCATATGTATCTGGCTCGCCCCTGCTCCCCAACTCCCTCAGCAAAGGAAATTGTCGACAAAGCCTCGACTGTCCTCATGCACTCATCCCAGAGCAGGGAACATTTGGCATGCTGAGTGATTTCAGATGACATTAACCCTTTCTTTCAATAGGAAATTCACCATGTGCTACACTCAAGAAACCTCCTCCAAAGTTCTTCATGCACAGTAGCCCTCATCAGAGAAATAAGGGTTAGGTTGGAAGCTCCACTTTTCCATCCTCAGGTTTCTTTGTGGAGAGAATTGAGTTGATGTGCATTCTGTGCTCTGCCCCAGTGCATCCATTTAGATGGTGCCTTTTCCTATTTTTCTGGCTACAAAGGTGTCTTAGGGGCTAAGGGACGCCCTGCTGCTTCCTCCTGCCCTCACTCCCCTGGGGGAGAGGGAGGGAGCCACTAGATTGTGAGTATGGCATCTCCCAGGCTAGCCCTCTGCCTGTCCCCTCTGTCCCCCTCTCTCCCTGTCTCTGTCTCTGCCCTCCTGCCTGGCAGAGGATTCCTGGGGTGGGATCCACCTGTGCAGGTGTGTCCTATCCTTGTCCCATTCTCTCCACAGCTGGGTGGAGCCAAGTCTCTAATTCAAGCACAAAACACTAGCAAATTTATTTGCCCACAGACTCTTGGCTCTCTTTGTCAACCAGCTTCACTGTAACCAAGCTTGTGGTTTGGCCTCCACAGTGTCCTGTGTTTTGTTCCTTAGCAGGTTCTAATTTGGGAAGGGAAAGGCAAGATGCTGTTCATGAGCCCTAACACCTCAACACTACAGCATTTACCTGAGTGAATCAAGACCTCACCTTACACCCTTGGCTTAACTGATAAGGATGTGACCATTCTCATCAACGTATAGCAAGCCTGTACAACGTGCAGCTGCCCACACGATGCAAAGAACCATGCTCCCATGGAGACTCTGCAAGGCTGGGTGTATGGAATGAGAGCAGTGCTGGGGGGCTCTACTGTGCCCTTGATGAGACCTGACAGAAGCCACTGCCTGAACACAACACTGGCATTTCCCTCCCAGTCTCCATGGGACTAGCTGGGCTGGTGAGCAGTCCCTCAACCTTCCAGGGAGGCCCTGGGATATGCTTTATAAAGACCCTGGCTACAACACCTCTGGGGAGTCCTCAGGTCCTGTCATTATTTTGTTACTGGTGACGATGCCTACTATGGTTGAGAGCTGTCTGCGTGCCACAGCTGATACACGTCACATCATTGTCATGACCTTCAATGGTCCAAACCACGTGAAGTAGGCTGTATCAGTTCCCTATGGTCGCTGTAACAAATTGTATAACTTAGTGACTTGGAAGTGACATGGATTCATTACCTTACAGTTCTGGAGGTCAGAAGTCTAAAGGGGGGGGAGTCTCGCTGGTGACATCAAGGTGTTGGCAAGGTGGCCTTCTTTCTGGAGATTCTAGGGGTGAACTGGTTTTCTTGTCTTTTCCAATTTCTAGAAGCTGCTTACGTCTCTTAGATGATGACCCTTCCTTCTATCTTCAAGGCCAGAAGCATAGCATCTTTAAATCTCTCTCTGACTTTGACTCTCCTGCCTCCTCTGTGATCATGTGAGGCCCAAAGAGAAAACCCAGAATAATCTCCACATTTTGACATTATCGACTTAATCACACTTGCAAAGTTCCTTTTCCCTGCAAGGTAACATATTCACAGGCTCTGGGGATTAGGATGAGGACATTTTGGGGGTCATCATTTTGTCTACCCACAGGTCATGTTTTGAACTGCATTTTAGAGGTGGAAATGGAAGCTCAGAGAGGTGAAGTGACTTTTCCAAGGTCACACAGCTAACAGGATGCACAGTCCAGATTCCTCCTCAGGGCTCTAGAATTCCCAGATGCATGCTCCGAGCCTTGCTAATGGGAGAGCTGTGGGAAACCAAGTCAAGTTTTCTAAAGGTTTGAAGAGGCTCCGAAGAAAGAACAAAGAAACCCCTGATACAAGTTTCATAAACTGTAAGGCCATCCTTTATTTGTTATATTTTTAAAATATTTTATTTATTTATTCATGAGACACACACAAAGAGAGGCAGAGACATAGGCAGAGGGAGAAGCAGGCTCCCTGTGGGGAGCCTAATGTGGGACTTGATCCCAGGACCCCAGGATCACGACCTGAACGGAAGGAATGCACTCAACCCCTGGGCCACCCAGGGGTCCTTTAGTTGTTAAGATTTTCTCCTCAATATGGCCCCTGCTTTTCTCTCAGCAGTGTGGGGGAGAAGACAAAGCAGAAACTTTGAGGTAAAGTCCAGTCCCCAGGCTCAGCCATGTGAAGCAGACAAGTCACATTAGCCCTCGGGAACTCCGTTAGCCCTGTGATAAAATGGGCAGCCCTGTGAGTGTTATGGCCTTTATTTAATGCCTGGCTGGAAAACCGGATGCTGTACTTCTTCCCACAGTAGCTGCCCAGAGAGAGTGTGACACTCTTGCATATATCATGAGCTAATCTAATACCAAGATTAGGTAAGAATGGAGAAGTCCCTAATTTTTCCCTAATCCCAGGAATCCAGAGCCCACAGAGACAGAAAATTAGGGCCCAAGGAGTCTTCCATGGAGGAAAATAAGTCCGCAAAAACAGTTCATAAGACACAGGAGAGAAAATATCTAAAGGAATTTAATTTTGATTCCTGCTTTCGAGGTCCATATAAATAGAGATGCTGTTCATTGAATTTCAACAGTCCTTACCACAGCTGTTCTTTGCAAAGGTCAAAAAACATTCATTTCCCACGGTTGTCTTAAAAACACAGAAGCACACACCACAGTATGTCTATTAAGCTGCCTGTTGGAACTGGTGACAGGAAAAGTGAGCAGCTGGTCAGCGTGTGTTCTTGACTAGGGAAGCCACTACCACGGCTGTGTCACTTAAGGAAATAGAAATGCTTATCATTTCAAGTGCAGAAGTGTTGACATCATTTGCCCTAAAAACATTCCCTCCTGACGTCTGAAATGTGTTTTTTTGTGATCACAGCGATATCGGCGGCGGCCCTAGTGCCTACTTATTCCCACTGCTTTCTCACTGATTAAACAGGCTCACACAGAAACTAGTCTCAACTCAAAGGTTGAGAGATCCATCATGGTGTGGCGTCCTAACCCCTGGAGTCCCCTGTCCAGGAGTAGCAGGGTCCAAGATACAACTGCTTTTCAAGATAATGAGCAGAATTGTATTTTCATTACCAAGACAATACACAGTCACTGCATCCAAAGTAGAAAATACAGAGAACATCAACACTAGCCCCCACATACCTGTTACTCTTCTAAGTATGTGCTAGTATTGATTCATTTAATCTTCATGACAACCCTTTGGGGAGGCACATTATGATTCCCATTTTGCAGGTGAAGAAACTGAGGCACATCTCCAGCCATAAGGGTTTTGTTCTCTAAATCGTGCTACTTTCACACAATGGAGCCCTCTGGGAGCATTAGCAGTGATGTGAAAGAAGAATATTTGATGACTTGGCAATCATAAATATGGCTGCCCGTTGTTCAAGATATTGACGTTCCCAGTATCACAGAGCTTGGAAGAGGCGGGGCTGAAATTTGAACTCAGGTAACCTAGACCTGAGACTACCAGCTCACACACTGCACAGTAAGAAAAGCAAGACCTGAAAGGACCACTCTGAACACATTCACACAAATCCTTTCACATCTTGGATCATGATGACATTTGTTATTGACTGAATGTTTCCATCCCTCTCGAATACATAGGTTGAAGCCTTAACCCCCAGTAGAGTGGTATTAGAAAGTGGGGCTTTTAGGAGGTAATTAGATTTAGATGAGGATGGGAGAGTGGGACTCTCATGATGTGGCTAGTGTCCTTATAAGACGACGAAGAGAGAAGAGATCTTCCTCTCTCTGCATGGGGAGATAGCACAAGAAGGAGGCCACCCAGGGCTCTCACCAAGAACCAACTGGCCAGTACCTTGCTCTTGCACTTTCAGCCTCCAGAACTGTGGGAAATTCATTTCTGTACTGTGAGCCCCCCAATCAATGGTATTTTGTTATAACAGCTGAACAGAATAAAGCGATGCACATAGACAAACAATAAACAATCACAATTTATGTGATGTTTTGCAAACTGCTCAATAACATGCTGTGAACATCTTTCCATGTCATCATCTATTCTTTTATCACATCATTTTACATGACTTAATGGGATCCCAATGTAGGATCAGGAGATATATAGATATAGATATAGATATAGATATTTTAAATATTTTATTTATGTATTTATGTATGTATGTATGTATGTATGTATGTATGTATTTATTTACTTGACAGAGAGAGGGAGAGAGCGAGCAGGTCGAGTGCAAGGCAGAGGGAGAAGGAGACAGAAGAAGAGGCAGGCAGAGAGAGAAGCAGACTCCCCGCTGAGCAGAGAGCCCAATGCAGGGCTCAATCCCAGGACTCTGAGAATATGACCTGAGCCGAAAGCAGATGCCGCCCAGGCACCCCACTTTTTATATTTTTTAATGATTACACTTTCAATGGTTATATAAGTATCTATATATATTCTCAATTTTGCCCCTTGGTCTACAAAACACTTAATATCCAGTCCTTAAATAGAAAATCCCCAATCTCTATGTGCTCTCTACTTATTTATTTATTTTGAGAGAGAGAGAGGGAGAGAGAATCCCAAGTGGACCCCCACTGAGACCAGAGCCCAAAGCAGGGCTCAACCCCATGACCCTGAGATCATGACCTGAGCTGGAATCAAGAGTCGGCTGCTCAACCAACTGAGCCACCCAGGTGCCTGGAGAAATATGCACGCTCTAAAAGAACTTTTCCCAAAAAAGAAAAAGTTCTTCAGTTTTTAGGGTACTTCACATAAAGTAAGATGGAGAGATTTAAAATGATAGAAAAATAGAAGTACTCTAAATTCATCATCGCCCTGCATTTTAAGTTATTTTTACCATATAAAAAAAGAGAGACAGAAAAGAAGTAAAGCTCAGAGAATTACACATTTGTCAAATATGAAAAGATGAATCACTGTTAATGACAGAGCGAAGTGTCTCTTGATTCAACATGTACCAAGCAACTCCTGATTGTCTAATACTCTTTGAGGCACAAGAACAGAGACACATGATAGGCTGTTGTTTACTCAGCTATTACCAACCTGTGGAATTTAGATTCAAGTGGTAACTCCTTATCTGTCTCCTTGAAAGGGCTAGAAATCTGTGAATCAGCTACTCATCGTTCACCAAGGATTCTTGAGCTGCCTCCAAAATGCCTCTGCTGATCGTCTCCCCTCCAGCTTGCCAGCTTTCCCTCTGAGTCACAGCTCTGCGAGCACCATGGTGAACAGAGCTGTGTTTCATGTTTAAATATGGTTGGTGGCCTTGCATTTACATTAGGATACATCTGTAATCCCTAGGATGACATTCGAAGCCCTTTACAATCTTGTACTGACTCCCTGCCCTTTTGTGGGATTTCCCTGGGACACCCTCAACTCCCCATATCTCTTCAAGTCATGTATGAACGTGCTGCAGCTTTGCTCATGCTGTTCCCTCATGAGGCCCATCCCTCAACTCCTCCACTGCAGCTTTCCAACCACCCATCAAGGCTTAGTTCAAACAGCACGTCTTCCTGTGTGTGTGTTGCTGACAGGTCTGCTTTCCTTCCTCGCCCGGCAGCTCGTTCTCTGTGTCCCTGATGTCCAGCACTCTGGCATGGACTCAACAGACATTGGTGGGTGCTGGATATTTATACATCATTATCTGCCCCTGGATTGTGGTAGGTGGATTACCTCAGTGTTTCATTGAAGTCTGCCGGAGTCTCTGCTGTGTGGCCAGAGTATAAATGTACTCCTCCCTGCAGGAGGAAGAAATCCTCCCTCTGTGATGTGATGCTTCTTAATTCTCATTGTCCACCATGAACATAACTAATATCCACTGATATTTACAGGGTGCTAAGTGCTTGACATATCTTATTTAATCATCCTGCTAAGCCTAGAAGCTGGGGACTATGATTATCCTCATTGTGGCAGATGAAGAGCCAAGGCTTGCACAGGCTAACTGACCTGCCTAGTCCCCACAGCTGATAAGAGGCTATGAATCTCTAGAGTCTGAAGCTGGCTCTCATGCTCTAGATCCATGGCTCTCAGACCAGACTTCAGCCAGGTTGAAGTCCTACTAGCGGACTGGAGACAGCTCTTGCTTTCATGGGTGGACAGGCCAACCTCAGAGGATGGGGGAAGAGCTTAGAGACGCCAACAGAATGGGACTCACCACGGTCCCCTGCTAGAATTTCTCCAGAGTCAGGAAGTGTAGGAGGCCACAAGGGAAGGCCCTGTTTCTCTGTCTCTAGCCCCACTGCCATCAGCAGGAAGCCAGCATGTTTCCAACTAAGTTTCAGACCCCAGGGCTTCTTTAGCATCATGCCTCATGAACATCCCATTCCATTTCATTTGCTGACACAACAGAGCAAGTGTGACTCACATAGGGTGGTTCACCATCTGTGTTTCATTTGCAAGGATAATGTGTTATTTTAAAAATAATAAGACAATTTATTTACATCTACTTCTTCCCCCTTCTATTTTCTCAGCAGCAAGTGATAAAAAAATAGAGAAAATTATCCCAACAAAAATATTTATGAGTAAATAGCTCACAGGAATGGGGAGGATGCTGTTATCTAAATAATTCTGGGCCTGCCCACCAAAATAAAGAAGGAGAATATTCCTGACAGCATGATTGAATTGTGTGTAATTACTGCCAATGTTTTAAACATGATGATAATGAGAAAAGTATTAGCATTAGATCAGAGAGGCCTGAAAACATTTATTTTCCTGATAGTATGACGGCTATTCTTTCATTCGAGGCATGGGAGAAATGTTACCCCTTGCAATTATTCCTTTATTTTTAGGCAGCTTGACTTGATATCATCATTTTCACAGATATTTTTTTTTTTTTTACTATGTTTCTAGAGATGTGGTCTACGTGACAGTATCTTAGCCTGGATCATCTTGACCAAGCACATAGCTCTCTTTAGATTTGCAGCCACACGTCCAATTTCATTGACTATTTTGCTCCGCCACATGCTTTGGTTTTCTTTGACATAATCAAGGACTGCTGACTCTCTCATAGCAAATACATGCACATAAATCTAAAAATAAGTCTTATGTGATACTTACCATGGAAGGAAATGCTCTGTTTTCCCTTTTGGCCTAAAAATTGAGGGCATTATAAAGTCTCAGAAAATCCTTTACCAGCTGAAAATAGAAAATAAATTACATTCAGAGGCCTAATGTCTCTTATTATATGTACATTTTTATGGATAGGCTATCACTTTCCTTAGATTATCTGGAGGATAATAAATATTAAGCTGAAGGCGAATTCAAACAAAGATAGAAAAGTGCTCAACCTCCTTAAAAAGACTAATGATACTCTCACAATGCAAGTGTTAAGATTGAATTTTAAGGGCATCTTTTGGAAACCGTTTTTATTTGTTAAAAAAAAAAAGAGGAGGAGGAGGAAGAGAAAGAAGTAGAGGAGGAGGACCAGGATGTAGAGGGGGAGGAGCAGGAGGGAGTGGAGGGGGAGGAGGGGGAGAGAGAGGAGGAGGAGGGGGAGAGAAGACAGAAGAGGAAAAGAAGAGGAGGAGAGGGGGAGGGGGAGGAGGAGAGAAAGGGGAGGGGGAGGAGGAAACAAAAAAGAAAAACAAACCTCCGAAACTGACCATTAGCTACTCTGAGTGGTTTCAAATTGTGGCTGTGTTCAGAAAAGTTGGCAGATTTCAGCTGATGAATTTCAGTCTCCCAGCCAAGATGATCAACTAAATAAACCATTTATCAAATGTTAGGGACCTTTATCTGATTTTATTTTGTAGTGCAGCCAGACATAGTTTAAAAACATAGACAGAGCTGTCAGAATGAGGGGCTGAGTATGGTTATGGAAAAGAATAAAACAGTGCCCCAGATGAACCCAATTTCGTTCAGTAGGATATATGGCTCTTATTTTCTCCAAACGTTTCCCCAAACATTTACTCAAGAGACACAGATCCTCATGCCCATCCTATTCACCAAGGTGTTTCTTAGAGCCTAATGCAGTCCTGACACAAGGCGGGTAGAAGGTGAGTACATTAGATTACTGGATGATTACACAAGGGTAATACTAAGCTCTCAATGAAAATAAAATAATTTTTTGTTTGTATACCCATGCAAGGGTGTGGATCTTACAGTAAATTCTGAGATCATCTGTAAGATATTTACTAATAAGTACAAATGGAATGAACAGAAGCCATCCATCTCTCCATCCATCTATCCATCCATCTATCCATCCATCTCTCCATCCATCCATCCATCCATCCATCCATCCATCCATCCAACAAATCTTTACCAAGTGCCTATTATTCACTTGGCTTAAAGTTTGGCAACGGGAATATGGAGAAGGAAGAAAGATCCAAGATCTCTTTCTTTGGGTAGTTGATATTCTGGTATGGTTTCAGAAAAAGCAAACAGAAGAGCCTGTACTGGAAAACGCACCATGTTTCCAAGTGAAATCTGATGTCTATTCACACAGAGCTTATGAAAACGGAAGGACAATATATGGTCACTGCAGCTGCTCTCACAATTCAGCTGCGAAATCTGAGGAATTGCAACAAAACCCTGCCCAGCGTCAGGAAAACCGAAGAGGTCTGACTCACAGGACAAAGTGAATATGGTGTGCACAATGTGGAAAGAGTCTTTTTTGTATTAGCAACATGTGGGTAGAAACAATAACCAGGCTCTCAGCTGGTAGCTTTTGGGAACTGGAGCCTGGGTTCTCAGGAGCCATAGAAAGTATGACACATGCTAATAGCTATGTTTGTGCAATGCTTTGCTGTTTGCAAAACTGGAGGAAGAGGTGCTATAGTCGGTGGTGCAAATGTCATTATCATAGTCATTACTGATGAGGAAATGGGCTCAGAGAGGTTGAATGATTTTCCCAAGGTCACACAGCTGACTAGGTAGAAAACGGACTCTCCCAGGCAGCATCCTGCAGAGCAAATTTCACCTTGAAGATAGTCAATAAATATTTTCAGTAACTGGAGCCTCAAGGTTGGAAAAGATATTAAGGATATGACCTTTACTAATGAACTGAATCCCTTTCTATGACATCCTACCCAGGGCAGTCTGTTTGAATACATCCCACAATGGGGAACTTACTACTCACCTTTACAATTTACCACTACAACCACTAATGAGGATTATGATAGCCTTTATTTATTTATTTAATATTTTATTTATTTATACATGAGAGACATAGAGATAGGCAAAGAAACAGGCAGAGGGAGAAGCAGGCTCCCTGTGAGGAGCTCAATGCCGGACTCAATCCTGGGATCACAACCTGAGCCAAAGACAGGCACTCAACTACTGAGCCACCCCGGTGCCCCGGTAGCCCGTATTTAGAATAAACAAGGTACTTTGTGTACTTTGACACATCTGATCCTCACCAACCCATTTGAGGGAGGTGCTGTTATTTCCAGCTTGTAGGTAAATAACTAAAGCAGGGAGAGACCAAATAGCTCACTGTTATGGTTTGAATTGTGTCCCCTAAACAGATATATATAAGTCCTGACCCCTTGTACCTGTGAATAGCACCTTATTTGGAAATAGGTTCTTAGGTCATTAAGGTGGGTCCTAATCCAATACAACTGGAGTGTTATAGGAAGACACAGGCATGTACAGAGGGAAGATAATGCAAAAGCACACAGTCAGAAGAAGGACATGCAAAGATGAAGGTAGAGATTGGAGACCTGTATCTCCAAGCTAAGGAAAGCTCAGGATGGCTGGCAGCCCCCAGAAGCTGGAAGAGGCAATGACGGGTCTTCCCCTAGAGACTTCAAAGGGGAGAAAAACACCCAACTCCGAAAACACCCAGATCTCAGACTTCTGGCCTCCCGGACTGTGAGAGAATACATTTCTGTTATTTTAAGCTCCCTGATTTGTGATATTTTGTTACAGCCATTCTAGGAAACAAATACGTTCACCTAGGTGGAAAAACAAGCGATGGGGGCGGGTCCCCCTCTGAGTCATAAGTACACTGAAATGTGGTCTCCAAAAGCAAGGATTCCTCAGCTTGCTGCATGTTTGAATCACTTGGAATTTTTTAAAGATTTTTTTAAAGGTTTTATTTACTCATGAGACACACACACACACAGAGAGAGAGAGAGAGAGGCAGAGACACAGGCAGAGGGAGAAGCAGGCTCCATGCAGGGAGCCCAATGTGGTACTCGATCCCGAGTCTCCAGAATCAGGCCTTGGGCTGAAGGCGGCGCTAAACCGCTGAGCCACCCGGGCTGCCCACTTGGAATTTTTTTTGAGCTACTGATGCCTATGCCCTACTACCCGAGACTCACATTTCATGGCTCTAGGCTTCTGCTGGAGCACTGTGATTTCTAGAGCTCCTCAGCCAAGTTCAAGAAACTCTGTCCCAGTTCACTCTACTACTCATCAGATGGAGACCAAGTAGAATAAATTCCCCGATTCCAATGGCATCTATTTGGCAATGGTGGCCCGTCAAATGGGAAGGCAAGTCAGCAGCCGATCACGGTTAGGAGGAAAAGGAGGGGGTCATTTATGAGTCCTCAGAAGATGGAGACAGAGGGTGAGCTGCCTTCGAGCATTTTCATGTGACCCAAAGCAGTTGAGCAACAATGTGTGCATGTGCTGTGGGTCCAGTGGCTGCATCACCCCCAATGCAGCAGGAAATGAACGGTGATGACCCTGTGACGGCAGCCCCGCACACAGAGATGCCACACGTTCCCAGCTGCCCACCTCTCTCCCTCACACTCTTCCTTCCTGCCCTTTATTGCTCGGTACGTATTTGCTGAGCTCTCATGTGCTAAGGACTGGGAATGCATCAGGAAATGAGCCGGACACAGTCCCTTTCCTCCTCAGAGTATGGAGAGGAGCAGATGAGTGAGGGCACCTGCCTCAGTTGGCCCCACTGGAGAGACATCCGAGGAGTGAGGGTGGGAAGAAAAGGCAATAGTCAAGATGGTGATGTTAAAGATCATTTACCGGCATCTTTGACCCTCTCCCTGACACGCTTTATGACAAATTAACTATGGGAAAGGTGGGTTCAAAGACAACAGTGCCTGTGGCCTCCCCTGATGTCTCACCTCACCTGCCAGGGTCCTCCCTGAGGACATATACTCATTCAAGGAAAGGTACTAAATGGAAAATCAAGGTGAAAAATTGTTGTCCTATCAACTATGTCAACCAGTGGGCTTCCAGAGCCTCCACTCCCAATGAGGTGGGGCCAAACAGGAGCAAACCATTTGTATAATCTCAGGGGCTCTGGGTCGAGGAGGAGTCCTCGACTTATTCATTTACACCCACAGGATTCAATGTACAAACACGCTTGAGATCCCGGGCCTGAACACCCATCAATGAAACAACGATTGGTTTGAACCCTAGCAAGGTTTTCAGGGGTCCCAGTGGAATATAGTCTTAAAAATAAATGGCGCATACATGTTTTAAATGTTCTGCTCAGAGGGTCCAGAAGTAGACTTTAAAACCACACCCAGGACAGGATGCCTACTCAGAAGTTCTCCAGAAATAATGACAAACAATCCCACAGCGCCCGTGGTGGGCATGTGACTGTATGAAAGGGGCAGGGAGATTTGAAGTCTGATGTGCAAGTTCTGTGCCTTTAAAGATGAGGAGCATGGAGTCACGTTTCACCGTTTCAGCAAACTCACCGAGAGAAGCTTAGCACAGCAGCAGTAAACAGACAAGGCTTGCCTAAATTCAGGGACATTTCTTTCCTTCAGATTGCACCGATGTTGCCTGGGTCAGCAGTGAACTCTGGAAACCCTCACGGAGAAGTGACACTCTTCATTCCTTTTCATTGATTTTCCCATTTCAGTTAAATTGTGTTTATCTTTTTTGGGGGAGCCGTTTATGTATTGTGGCCAGAAACGCTTAATTCAACTCCCATAATTACATACTTATTGCAAGTTAACAAAAACCCAAAAGAAGAGATCATGAGCTTAAAACACATTTGTCCCCAAAATAAACCTCAAAAAATGGAATAATCTATTATATTACACTTTGGTTTATAAATAGAGACTTACAAAACATTTCTGTCAGTAGGAAGAGAAGCTGAGCCAGAGAAATCATTGCATTTCATCTTTGCCTTGTAAAAATTTGCAAATACCTTTGGGAGGATTGGGGAAAGCTGGTGTGTGTGTGTGTGTGTGTGTGTGTGTGTGTGTGTGCGTATGTGTGTGTCCACACATGCATGCACATGCATGCTGGGCGGAATAAACAGAGGCAGAAAGTCATTCCTTGCCTCCGAAGGAGATAATACAGCATCAAGCAGCCATAAACACGGGGCAGGCTGGAAAGAGAATGGGACACAACACGGTGGAAGTGGACTCGGTTCACTCCTTTCCCCCCTGCTTTCCTATTTTTAACTAGTAATAATCACATCTTCTAAGTGACAGCCACGATTTCGATGCAGATCTCATTCTCTTCCTCCCTTCCAGGAATTCTCATTCCTCGCTACAGCTTCCCACCCCTGAAGTGCAAAATCTTAGTGTCATTTCCAACTATTCTTGCCTGTCCCCCAAAAAACGTACAGTGAGGATTTTTAGGAGTGCTCGAAGTGTGCTAGTAGGCAGTGGGGCTACAGACATGCAAAGGATCACAGCCTCTGTTCTTTGTAGGTATATGGTCGAGGCCAGCATTGCCCACCAGAACTTTCTATGATGGGGACAATATTATATATCTGTCCTGGATGATACATGTTTACATTTTCATTTTTATTAACATAAATTTAAATTTAAATAACTGTGTGTGGCCAGTGGTTATTGTGTTGGGTAATACACATCTACACCCAGAGGAAAGGGATACTCTTTAGACATATGGCAACTTAAAGGGGCATGTGCCATACTATGGCTACAGGTAAGTAGAGTCAGAGAGAGGCTGGAGGAGCACCAAGGTGGTGGAAGACTCAGGTCTCAGAAAGACTATTCTTCTTTTTTTAGAGAGAGCACAAGTGGGAACAGGCAAAGGGAGAGAGAGAATCTTAAGCCGACTCCATGCCCAGCATGGGCTTGATTTTATGACCCTGAGATCATGACCTGAGCCAAAATCACGAGTTGGGTGCTCAACCAACTGAGCCACCCAGGCTGTCCCTTAAGGAGCTTCTTAAAGACAGTGGCTCTAAACCCAGATTCTCGTGAGAAGCTACAGTGTGGAAAATCAGAAAGAAGAGGAGAAGGCATTTCTGATCCAAGCATTTGCTTAGTCAAAGACATGAGGGGGAAAGGTACCAGCCCATTAGGGAAACCCAGCAGTCACTGTGGGGAAGGTGGTACTTGCACATCAAGGGGGACTGCTGGGGTCATGTCTGTGGGTTGATGTCATGTAGGGAATGAAGAATCCTGGGACAAGAGCAGATTTGGGGGTGGGGGAAGGGGTGAGGGGCAGAAAGGAATCCCTAAGTTGGTTTAAAATGTTATTTTTGAAGGGCCAATAGTCTCTCCTACTGAGGGTAGCCTGTGGGGAGCTGCAGAGTGGGACCCGGAACTTAGGAGAAGGGCCAGGGCCAGGGTACACATGTGAGGCAACATAAGTGGCACAGGAGCACATACCCTGTGTACATGGGACTGTGACCACCAGCTTTGTCCGACAGTCTCATCTTATGTAACTGATTGACTGCATGTGGAAACTGGCCCTATAATTTCTAAAATTTGTGATTTTTAGGAAGGCTACAATTGGAATTTTTAAAAAATAAATAAAAAAATCTTGGGGGAACCTGGGTAGCTCAGTCAGTTGAGCATCAATCAGCCTTTGGCTCAGGTCCTGATCTCGGGATCCTGGGATTGAGCCCTGTGTCAGGCTCCCTGCTCAACAGGGAGTCTGCTTCTCCCTCTCCCTCTACTCCTCCCCCTGCTCATACTGTCTCTCTCTCTCTCTTTCAAATAAATAAATAAAATTTTAAAAATATGAAATCTAAATATTTTGACATGGCAACTAATGTGGAAACTTGAAATCACCCTGGGCAGA
This sequence comes from Canis lupus dingo, assembly GCF_003254725.2. NCBI lineage: Eukaryota > Metazoa > Chordata > Mammalia > Carnivora > Canidae > Canis > Canis lupus. Next base: position 68,870,819 of record NC_064247.1, read on the forward strand.
AACAATGAGCAAGAGTGTAGACTGACTAAAGTCCATGCAGATCTCATTCTCATTCTCACCGGGTCACCGGTGTTTGTCACCTGACCTACAAGATGGGTGAGGGTGCCCAGTGATAACCTGAGGTTGAAGCAGGAGAGGTTCCAGGGAAACAGTGGCACACGTGGCAAGAGGGGGTGGGGAAGAAGAGAAGTGGATGCCACCTGACTCTGTGATCTTGGACAAAGCCCCTTCCCTTCCTTCTGTCCCTCCCCCGCCTCCTTGTCTGTCCTTCCTTCCTCCCTCCCATCCTCTCCCTTTGGCAGATGGGTAAGGAGGGATCGAGTCCCATCACAAGGGCTCATGAATAAGCACTTGGTGAGGAAACAGAGGCATCAGGTTGAGTGAATACAAATAACTCCAAAGGATGCAGCCTTTCAGAGAGTGTGTTTTTTAGGTTCGCGTTTCCCTTTATAGATTTCCCTACCCAACCACGTGTAAACACCTCATTTCCACCCCTCTGTATAAAGTGCCTTTGCCTGAAGCCTCACATCTTCCCTCCTGTGAAAGCCACGTTCGATTCTTATGAAAAAGAAGATGTGTGCCTTTCCGCTCACCTCCCGGTCCAGCAAGGCAGGTGACACGACAGTGACGATGTCCCCTTTTTCAGGATCTATGTAGAACATGTTTGGAGATGGCTTGTCAGGTGTCTGCTGACGGATATTGTACCGCAGGAGGGCATTATCTGTGGCCGGGTCATCCGCATCAAAGGCTGTCATCCGCATCACCGTGGTCCCTGAAGGGGAAGGACAGAAGGGCAGGAGACGGTTACTCAGGGGACAGTGATGGGCAGAGATGCCCCCTCCCTGGCAATGGCCATGGACTGATGTACCAATCGCTTTCCACATTAAAAGGGAAAGCATTTCCCGAGCCCTGTTATATTTTTGCTTTTCTTTCGTTCTCCCTCCTCCATCACGTTAAAAGACCTGAAATAAAGAAAAGAAATCTTTGCTGTTCAGCAGATTGACAGCTTAATTTTTCCTTCTGCTGATATGCTGTTTATTTTCACAGGCTTTTCATTCAATTGTGGATGTGGCTGCATGACAATGGCCTTTATTTTAAAAACTCTTATTGAATGCCTACTACATGTGGGGCCCTGGTCCTGGTGATGAAGAAAACAGAGGGGAGCGAAGGCATTCTCTGGTGCTCAGCAGGTCAGAGATTGGCAAGAGAGACAGCATATAACAAAATAATCAACCATAACAAGTGCATCGAGAGAGAGCATTATGAATACACAGGAAAACCATCCTCATCTACCCTGACATACAGGAAAAGTCCCCAGTGTGGAAATCTAAGGGGTGAGTAGGTGTAAGCAAGGTGAAGGAGAGGGGCGCCAGCAGGAAAAGATGTTCCAGTTAAAAGGAATATGAGCAAATGCTATTTGAGCCTTTACCGTGTGACTACCACACTGTTGTAGGCACTTAAGCTACAAAGAAATTAGAGAGATGAAGATGATGTGGACTACTTGATCATGGCAAGTGTTGATAAGGATGTCAGACACTGGGTCTTGCTTACACACCGCTCATATGACAAAGAATTGGTGTTAGCCACTTTTGAGGACAATTGAGCAGCACCTAGTGAAAGAAAAATACAGTCACCCATTTGGCACCTACCACCAAGAAACACTTGCATGTGTCCACAAAGGGTTCTTGCAAGGATGTTCACCGCAGGATTATCCATCATGGTGAAAGATTTGGAAACAATCTAACCGTCCAAACAACAGAGAAATTACTAAAATGATGAGATTCTCTGCACTAGGAACAATTTTGTAGTAGTTTGAAGAAGGTTGTGGGTCTAATGTGTTCTAGCATGGAAGGCTCTCCAAGAAAGAGTAATATGTGAAATTATCAGGTTGAAGAATGTTATCCATAGTATGGTGTCATTTTTGTGAACCTGCTTCCACACAAAAAAATGCCACAATACTTTATACGTATATTTTGCCGGTAGAGTTTATGTTCAAAAAAGTATAGCAGGTCTAATACAAGTGAACTTCACATTGGTTATGGTGGTATAGGGAAGCAAATCTTGCCATCCCAAGATATGCCTCTTTGGCATATTGATTAATTTAACCTGGTTATTTTTAAGAAACTGCAGACACAAGAGAAGGTCTGAAAATCAAGTGGAAGTCATACCTTTTGTAAGGAACATTTACATGTATAAGGGAAATCTCCATTGGTGAGGGTATCTCCCTCACTGTAACAGTAAGAAGAGGATGATTCTAAACCTGTAGACCCTGTTGTCAGTGGAAAGGTAGGACTTAAATCTGCATACCAACCCTACCCTGTTGACTGTACTTTCCCTGCTCACCTCCCATTACAGACTCCCATCCCATCTTTAGCTGAAGATGGTATTTAAGGTGATGACTTCACCCCTTTCAGGAAATTATTCCATTTGCTTGGGTCTCTGCCATGTATATAGGAGGTATACAAGTTTTGTTTGATTTTCTCCTGTTAATCTAGTGCATGCCAATTTGATTCTCAGACCAGCCAGAAGAACCTTGAAGGGCAGAGGAAAATTATTCCTACCCAACAGTGGCTCCCCAACAAAGGAGACTGGGATTAAGGATGGTGAGAAGGAGGTAGGACTTTGGCCCAATCTATAGTTTTGATCATTTTTACAAGGAGAATGTACTGCTTTTGCAATTAAATTTTAATGTAAAAAGATCACATTGATAAATACCATTAATCTAAAAAAAATAGCTGGTTATCTTACCAGCAAAACAGGTTACTCAGGAATAGCAGAGAATTTCAATTGAGGATCTGCAAACTACTGCAAAGCCATAGGCAAGTCCAACAAACAAAGGAGAATAATGTTATTTTTATCAAGAAGGAAGAAATCAGGAGGGGTTGTTTTGAAGGCAAGTCCCCTGGAGAAAAGCAGGAGTTCAAAGTGATGACAGTTTCTCATTGGTTGAGTTGTAGGGATGGTCAATTTCTTGTACTACACACAATGTTCATCCTTCCCTGTTGGGACCTGTAATTGATGATTCTTCCTTGTTGATGATTCTTCTGTTGGGTCTGTAATTGACAGTTCTCCTTATAATTGACATGGAGTGGTGCATCCCCTTTCCAACCTTCCCCTCGCCCCCTCCTCACTCCACTTTAGTGAGGCTTCCCTGCATTGATTTCACAAACCCAATAGAAGCATGGGCTAGAGCAGAATCAAGCACATTTGCCTGCTGGTCTTGACAATAGTAAGCCATCTTATTTGGCTCAGGGCAACCTGCCCAACTACGATTTTTCATTGTAGTTTACTCTTCTACGAATATAGAGCCCACCTGTGGATTCTGACCCCTTCTGGACCCATGAAATATGAACTAACAGGTAAGAGATGAAAGCAGCATGGTCCTGTAGTCCCCAGCAGAAATACTCCCATGTAGAAAATACTGAACCTTAAAGGAAACACGAACTTCATCTGGCTCAGCTGCCATCCTGGGGTATTCCTTTCCTGCCTATGACTGTGTTTCTCAGACCATCAAAGGCACTTTACTTTTTCTCACAATTGGAATCAGATCATCATCCATTAGGTCTGATTGATCGGACAAACATGGGGATCTGACCACCCTAAGTTTGGATGGATTTCTAAAGCAGCCTCAGTGTTGCCATGGGCTAGATGCATCAGGCACATTTTCTATCCTACCATGTTTCTTCACCTTTGTTTCTTCATGAAATTGTCACAAGGCAAACTTTAGGGTCCAGTGTGAGCAGAGATAATGCTTGGCTTATGCCAAGCATAAGCCCTTGTCTTGCCCCTTATCTTTGGAAAATATCAGCACACAAACTGGCACTTATTCCATTGAAGCACACAATGGAATGAGGGTCTTTTCTCAGCCTGGTGGACTGGGAAGCCACTCCTGATCTAGGAGCATTAGTGTGAGGGGTGGAGGGGTGATGCTTATTTGCTTCCCTGGTCTAGGAAAACAGGATTCTCTAATCAGGATCCTGTCAGAAATCAGAGGCAGCTTTCAGGCCTACAGACTCACCAGGGACGTACTAAGTGAGCTCCTTGTGGCCAGAGGCATGAAGGAGGCCTTGACACTATCGATTCCACAAGAAACCAACTCTGGTTAAGTGTGCACGACCCAGTGCCTTGCACTTTGTTAATGTCTAATGAATGCCTAACTGATGGAATCTCTGTCCTACTTAATCTGCTTTTAATTGAAGTCATAGATGAACAAACAAAATAAAGATGAAGTCATCATGGTTGCTTATGTCATGGCTCGCACAAAAAGGATGAGAGGAAGCAAACAAAATCTCCGAGGCTAATGAATTTTCACTTTTCACCAGGAAAGTCATTGACAATGTCTTTTTTTCATTGCTATTGTTACAGATCTAATAACATGATACTACGAAAGGTTATCCAGAAAATGCTTTTTATTTTAATGAACAGTTCAGGAGCAAATGAACTTGGTCCAACTTGCCTCTGTCTTAGGTTGGATGTGGGTACAGAACAGGATTTGCATCCGAGGCCCACCTCCATGGAGACCAAATGGTGCCAACATAAATAGGTTTATTGCATTGAAGGAAACAACTTTGGGTAATGTTGAGGTTCAAATCTTGCTTTGTGAACACGGGCGAGTTATTCAGCCCTACCCAAACCTTGGTTTCCCCAATTGCAAACAGGATATTAGTAATACTTTTGTCTTTGGTCTCTGTAAGGGTTTCATGGGATACTATATTAAAGAACTTGGTACAATGCCTGGTACATTAGTGTTCTGAGGAAGATGCCTTTTCTTATCAAACCCGCTCTCTAGGTTCTGAGCCATCATGATGGTGCCAGCAATGGCTGCAGACAATGGAGCTGTCCACAGAACCTGGTACCTCTGCAGCAGGGTGACCCCAGGTGCCCATTGCCTCTGAGTTGCCCTGCCTCACCCTCTACTTTCCACCTGGTCCATGGTCTTAGTTTGCAGATGTGTTTCTACCATGGAGAACACAACTCTATACTAACACATACACATGTGCACATGCACACACGCACACACATTCTGTAGGCTACATGATACCCTAGTCTTCCTCTAGGATCAAGGTTCTATCTTAGTCCCAGTCCATCTGCTAGACCCAGCACCTTGCTCTTCCAGCCCCTCCCCTGGGGGCTAGCTCGTGATTTTCATACTTCTGGGTTCTGTGATGGTCGGATAAACCTCCTACACTAGCATTTCCTAAACTGTAACCAAGGAACTCTGGTTTCATGGGCTCAGCAGAGAAACCAAGTTGGGAAATATGCAATAGCCACAGTTAAGCAAGTTTCTATCCTGGAGGACTTCTCAGTGTCCTTAGTAAGCAAATGCATATTGTAAATCTCAAGAGAGAATAAAATCTGCAGCATTTCCCTAACTTCTCTGGAGATAGAACGTCTTCATTTTAAGAATATCTTTATGAGATCCTGTCCTAAATTTGAGCTCTTGGAGGATACCGACTGTGTTTTTTCATCTTAATAAGTTCAGTGTCTGACATGCGGGAGGCCCTTTATCAATGTTGAATAGAATTGCATTCTTACAATTCACTCAAGCTTTGTCTTATTTGCACTGACCAGAAATCATGAAGAACTTCTCACTGAGAAGAATGGACTACATTGTCTGGACATTTTTCACAACCAGGCATGCCTCACAACCACCTCTGAACATTCTTTTGCCCCTTGGAGGCCCTTGTTGGAATTGGATTCAGCAGGCTGACATTCATCACATAAGCACCAGGACAGCCTTACATTTTGCCCAAGCCTATACCCTGGATCTCAGAGGAAGGCTCTCTCATTTCCCTCAGCCCAGTGGCTTCCCCATCCATGCTTCTCTTGTGCCTACATGTGCTTCCTGATGGCAGAGAAAAGATAATTATATGACAGACACCCGTGTGGGTCCTCTGAAGTACATTTCTGCCTTTCCCCCCATCACAATATTCTTCTGAGTGTCAAAATAAATGATAATCACCCTGTCACTCTCAGATGAACTAGTAAAAGCCCCTCCAAAGCAAATAAAAGAATTATAGGCTGCTAGTCGAAAGTCTCAAGTAAGGCTATCATTTTCTTTTGTCGAAGGACATGGCCACCAGCATGACAAGCTGATAAACAATTATGATTGTTCTATCTGGGTCAGATAGTCCCTTCCTCTTGGCTGCATTTCTCTGATTAAAGGGAGTGCTGCCTGGTGTTAGAACCTTAAGTGCTGGTGTTTGAAGTTTTGCTTCCCTGTGACTTCGAGAACAGCCACGCCCGTGAAGAGTGGAGAGTGGATCCCAAAGTGAGGGGCCTGCTTAGCACCTCAATGAAAGATCAAGCACCCTCAGATGTGAGAGGCTCTATAATACAGCTCACTCTGTTCCACAGGCAACAAAGCTATTCTATTCTTGAAATTTCTTTGACCTCATCCCAAAACATCTTCTTCACGTGATCAAAATTGTCAGATTCCTTTTTTAAAAAAACACATTCCCATAAGAAAATAGTATATTGAGACATGGACATTCAGATTTGTGTTTGGCCTCAGATTTCTGATAGCACAGTTGGGGTAACTGCATACTTTCCAGGGAGATGCATAATACAAAACCCAAGATGATCAGAGATGGCAGACGTCACCAAGTGAGCCCCCTAAATGTGACAAAATGGCACATCGTCAAAAAAGCATCCAAGTCACAGAAGGAGGTAGTGCATTCTGATGCCACATTGACAACCATGTCTGTAACTAAATGACCTAAGAGATGTATAGCAAAGGTTACTAAAAAGGGAGTGTGCCCATGGACTGCATTGTCCGACTTACTCCATGCACGTTTATTCCCACATCAGAATGAAAGTGCTTAGATGCCGGGCACCTCAACTTGTTTTGCCAAGTGGGAGGGACACATGCATATGGGCACATGTGTAGTTGGACTGACGCTAATTTGAAACTCAATATATTTCTCTTGAAACTCTAGGGGCACCTGGGTGGCTCAGTTGGTTAAGCGGCTGCCTTTGGCTCAGGTCATGATCCCAGGGTCCTGGGGTGGAGCCCTGTGTCCAGTATCCTGCTCAGCAAGGGGTCTGCTTCTCCTTCTCCTCCCTGGTCATGTTCTTTCTTGCTATCTCTCTCTCTCTCTCTCAAATAAATAAAATCTTAAAAAGAAAAAAAAGGAACCTCAGTTTGAAGGTGTTCTAGGCATCCTTGTTCCCAAAGTCCAACCAGCGTTTTTAGGTGTGGGATGATGATAAACCATCTAGTTTGTCTGGAACTGAGGGCATTCCGGGAGAGTCCCAGGCAAACCAGAATGAGCTTGTCACCAGCAGGCCACGGTTACTTTCAGACATAGACACATCTCCTGGCCATGACTGTCAGAGTACACATGTAGTAAGTGTTGCCAAATGTGACTTTAGTGGCACAGGCCACAGAACCCATTCCACTCACCCTGCCACACCACTCTGGGATTGCTTCCTGACTGTTCAGGGGGACACAGCCCAACTGTCCTCTACAGTCCTTAATGGTGAAGAAAGAGAAGTAGGTGTGCAAACTCAAAGCAGAGCAGGGCTAGAGGCATGGTTTGAGATCCTGTTCTTACCATTTACTAGCTGGGCCTCCTTGGGCAAATTCCTTTGCTTCATCAAACCTCAACCTCTCCATCTATAAAACTATTCCCCATAATGGGCTGTGTGAGCATCGAATGTATTAATTCAGTGCTTCTCAACCTATTACGATGATGATGATGATGATGATGATGATGATGATGTTGATGATGATGATGATGATGATGATGATGATGATGATGATAATTATCCACCTCTCCCTTCTAGAGTCTTTTTAGATGTTTTTCCCTACCAGCCATCCCCCGCCATGGATATCCTGTATATATATATTGATGTACTATGACCCTTTGGAGGGTCACAAACCATTGCAATATCCAATATTTTTAATGTCCCCCCAAGCACCAATTTACTCCTCCTTGGGGTGGTATTGTACCCACTGAGAATGTACAAATTAATGAATATAAAGTCCAAAGCCTGGGCGATGGTAAATACTCGAGAGATGCAAAGTTTTATTGTTATTTTTATTGACTGCTGCAATTTGTAACTCTGTTCTGGGGTGACCCACTGCTGTGTGTGATAGTGATGAGCGAAACCTTGTGGGGCCCAACCACTAGCAGAGCAACTCATACTAGTTCTAGGACTCACACTCAGCATCTGCAGAAGCAGAGATTAATTAAATTTTCCTAAGGAAACAACTCCTTTCTTCTCTCAGACAAGCCTAGTGACTTCTGTTGAGTGCATGCATGCATGAATCAGCCTCCTCTGGTCTTGCCGATGTTTCCCCATACACAGGAATTAATAGGGAAGCTGTCAAATGATTAGTTGACAAAAGATAACCACAGCAACTTGATAGGTATCCAGAGGCTGTCCACATTCTGCAGTGCGTGCAATCCTGAAAAGTCACCCATGTAATGAATCATGAATAATGTCTTATTTTCCCATTGACCTACATTAGCATTTCATACCTGCTTTATCTTCATTTGAGGGGGTGTCCAATTGGAAGCTGCGCCTCATAATTCACTTTAAGTTTTTCTGCTTATCTCTCAAGCACTCTATACACTGGTAGAATAGGAGAAAGAGGTTGGCTTTCTGCTCTGGGTGTGGAGACTATTAAAGAAAGCCCTGGAGGGGGGGAGGGAGCAACAGGGGACAGCAGGCTTAGACCTAAGGCAAAGCCTGGGAGATTTAGCTTCATCACTGTTGCTTCTTTGGGGGGCCCTTCCCTCTGTCCCCCCCCCCCCCATTACCTAGGGATTGTCATGCATCAGCACATATTCCTCTCACATTTTGCATATGGCGATCAGGCTGTGCATTAGATCTAAAAAGTTCTCGATGAGCGTTTTGATGAAGATGTCAATGACCTGTGGTCTTTCCTATGACAGCCTGAGGGTCTTCCTTATCAGCCCTGAGCGTGTGACTCTCTGACTCCATTCCAAGAGTGAGGGCAGGGAACTGGGCCAGGAGTAAGAAGCTCAAATGCCCACCGATTGCCCACATGGGTAACCTAACATGAGTAAAGCAAATTCAAGACGGTTGGGAGTGGTGTAGCCTGTGGCAAACTGGAGGGTCCATGTTCTGCCTCAGGGGCAGCTACCTTTTAGTTTAAGGTAATTGCTGCATTTCTTGAACATGAGTCTGGAGAAGTCAGATCTTTTGATTTTTCAAGAAAAGGTGGGAATTTGAATTTGCATATAAACTATCAGAATGTTTACACATTGGATACCAGTTTGAATTTTTAAAAAGATCACTGAGTGAGACGAGGAAGCCCAAACAAAACAGGCTATGGCTCACTAGTTTTCAGCTCTTGACCGTGACTGTCAAAAGAGCCAATTGTTTCCCTAAGGACAGGAACTAAATGTTGTTAATGTGTCCGTTGGTGATAAATTACAACTTAAGACTTACAACTTAAGTACGCCCCCTATAAATGGTACACCCACTATAAAGTTCGCCCTGCTTCCTTCTACCTCACTTTTGGAACAGGAAGTCCTCTCCTGTGTCCCACGACCCAGCAAAACAAGAGGCAGTAGAGACACTATGATACCACATTGCATGATGCAATTTGTGCATTAACTTACTTGATCCTATATGAACCATGGGAGGCATGTCATATACATGGGTGGGCCCATTGTACAGATGAGGAGATTGAGACTAAGATGGCCACACAGCTAATTACCCCATGAGCCAGGATCTGAACTCCTCTTTGCTAGAGGAACAATGGCCCAAACTATGAGTTGCTCTTTAGTACTCACTCTTCTTTTGTTCCTGATTTTAGCTGGCCACGCTGTGGACTAGCAGGACCAGATAGCTCAGCTTCTCTGGCAGCTAATAGGGCCATGGACTAAGGGTTAGACAATGAGTTATAACTACCAGTATTGTGTGTGATACTCCAGGTTAAGTTTCCTTAAAGGGGCCTCAATCAGGAAGTGTGACTTTTGTCACACCCCCTCTTCTCACTTCCTGCTACCTAGAATGCAGACGTGATGATGACTATGGTCTTAGTAGCCCTTTTTGGACCATGTCCTTTGAATAGAAGTTCCATGATGGGAAGGTAGAGCAGAAAGGCAGAACGGACCTGAGTCCCTGAGTCTCTGATGACCATGGAGCTTCCAGAGAAGCCTGGAATGCCTTCCTCCGGCTTTGTTTACATGAGCAAGAAATAAATGAGAGAAAAGTAAAATATCTTGTTTGGAGCTTGGGTTTGCTGTTCCATGCCTTTATCTTCTCTGATAAAGGCAGGAAGCAAAGATGGAAGAAAACAAATAAATATATTTTATTAAATAGTATTACCCTAGAAAGTAAGTTTTGTTGCTTTAGCCTAGAGCTAGATGACACTGTTCTGGAGAAAAGTAGAAATATCCAGGCAGCTCCACATGTATTTTTAAATATTTAAATTGGTTCCATTCATCTCAAATGCCTTGAATACAGAGACAGCTTTTCAGGGAGTAAGAATGTTTCATTAGTGGCCCTAGCACATTATAACTACACTCTCACGCTGTCTCTTCCACACTGACTGTGGGCTTAGCCATGTGACTTCCTGTGGCCAGTGGGACGCATGGAAACACACAAACAGAGGTGTGAAAGTGCTTGTGCATTGGAACCTGTTCTCCTGGAACCCAGCTGCCATATGAAGATATCTGGGCTCTCCAGCTGGAGGAGCCACATGTCTGGGAGCTAACGCTCCCTGGCTGACACCCCTCACTAACCATGGGACAGGTAAATTGAGGGCACCTTGGATCATCCAGCCCCAGTTGAACTTCCAGATGACAGTGGTTATGTCTACATAGGCCACCTTAGGCAGCATCAACATGAGAACCATCCAGCTGTTCCCATCCTGACTTGCAAAATTATGAACAAATAAATGTTTGTGTTTTAAGCCACTAAGTTTTTATGTATTTCGTTTTACAGCGATAGATAACTGGCAAAGAAGTATAAGTGGATTGATCGTCACATGCAAACTAGAGAAAAGCATACACTTAAAAAATTGAGTTTATTTTTCACGTGGGAGTTGCCATTTAAAATAACCAACTAGTTCAGCATATTCAGAGGGTGCACCAAAGTGAAAAGGGACAGCTAGCTGCAAGCCTCCCCCCCCAAAATAAGCAAGAATAAAATGCAACCCATTTCCCAAATGTTGGGCTTTGGGGCCACCAATGATGTCACCATGAAATCATGCAACATGTCAACCATTGAGCATTTCAGTTAACCAATGACTTTATTTCCCCAGAATTGCACAGAATCAAACTGGCATCAAGTATATATTCCCAACCAAGATTTGAGTTGATTAAATACCTTCAAACAGGAAGACAAGCCCTGTTCTTACAGACGAGAACACCTTAAATTTGAGACAGTTGCACGTTCCTCTAATAGTGGCCACCAGCGTCAACGTGCAGCTGTGAGTACCAGAGGCTGGGTTTGAAAGGCGATAGACTTCTCTTCTCAATTTGCCTTACCTCCCTGGAAGCTAGTTGATTTTTTAAGTACAAATTGACAGTCAAATACGTAATAAGTTATGACAAGTTGAGCAATGGTTGTCTCCCATCTCTTTTCAAAGGTTATTTATTTTTATGCCTCTAAAGAGATGTTGGTGACAGAACCACCTTATGATTATTTTAATCCTTTGGTTTCTCCTGCTCATCAGTCAATTTTCACGGCACCTTTGCCCTACTTTTCTGGCAAGCTGCTGCTGAATTGAGCTGTAGCAGGCCAGATTTTAGGCAAGGAAATGGGGTTTTGAGATGTAAGGTAACACATGGCTAAAACTGGGGACACTCCTGTTATGATTCTCTTTATTGGCTTAATTTCTTAATTTCATCCAGAATTTTAAGGTAATGTTTTTCTCAAAACCTTTTTAAAAAATTGTATTTAATCTTTTTATCTGTCATTTCTCTTTATGCAGCTCTTTTAGAAGGACCCAGGATACTCTGCTGAATTATCTGATCTTGCCTAAAATACTTCAGAAAAGCAACGTTAAGTGGAATCTCTATCCTTAATATCCCAAAATAAGAAATCTTTGTATAGGATTTGCATTAAGTAGCCAAAATTCTCAAATATGAAACTATATTATTATAAAACTCTAGGAAAAAAAACCAAAAGGAAATTGTGTATTTTCTTTTTTTGTTTAACCAATTTAAGGGATTGTTTACAAGTAATTTTATATTCTTAATAATTGTGGAACAAGGGACGCTGGATTTTCATTCTACAAACAATGCATCCCATCCTGGCCAAGAGCCAGGAGCCAGATTGCCAGAGGCCTGGGAAACATACAGGGGCACAGAGGTGCTCCATGGGCCCTGGGCATATTGGTCAGAGCTCCCTTCTTCTGCCAGCCAAGCCACAGTGCAGGGGCCTTTGTCTCCATCATTAGGCCTTCAGCTGCCACCGTTCGCAGAACTCTAGGCTCCTCAACAGTTTCATCCATATTAGGAAAGCAGCATCGCGTAATAGCACAAGAAGTCAAACCTGCTCAGGGGGCAGCACCTGTTTCCCTAGGCCCTGGACTCCCTGCCCTGGGAGACCTGCCCAAGCTTCACACTTATCTTCCAGCTTGCAACTCTTTAGACTCCAGAGAGCTGCCATCTTTCCCATCTCTGCCTTGAGTAGCTAGATCCTAGCCCGCCTTTTTCCTCTTTTTAATTAGACAGTTCTAATTTTTCCCTTGGACACCTAGGTCCCACCAGGTGTGGGTCACACACCAGTGTGACAATGAGGAAATAGGGCATAGGACCATGTGTGGCAACCCTGGCTGCTCATTTGAATCACCTAGGAAGGTTTAAAAATACTTCTGTTGCCTAAAAGACACCCTTGGAGATTCTGGGTCTACTGGCCTGGCACGGGGTCTGGAGACTGAATCCTGGGAATAAGTAGGTCCAGACATCTATAGACTCTGGTACTCTACTACTCACGGGGTTTGTGATCTGGGCAATATGTGCAAGCTCGCACAGCCTCCATTTCCCACCTGTAGAATGAGCACACATCTGTCACTGTGTAAAGTTGGTCTGCAGATACTTGTAAAAGATAGGGAGCCTAATAAGCCCATGGAATAATGCTCCACATCACTAGGCATCAGGGAAATACAAATCAAATCCACAATAAGATACCACCTTACACTGGTAAGAATGGCTAAAAATAACAAGACAGGGAACAACAAATGTTGGAGAGGATGTGGAGAAAGGGGAACCCTCTTGTACTGTTGGTGGGAATGTAAACTGGTGCAGCCACTCTGGAAAACAATGTGGAGGTTCCTCAAGAAGTTAAAAATAGAGCTTCCCTATGACCCAGCAATTGCACTACTAGGTATTTATCCCAAAGATACAGATGTAGTGAAACCCAGGACACCTGCACCCTAATGTTCATAGCAGCATTTTCCACAATAGCCAAACTGTGGAAGGAGCCACGATGTCCTTTGACAGATGAATGGATAGAGAAGATGTGGCTTATATATACAGTGAAATATCACTCAGGTATCAGAAAGGATGAATACCTATCATTTACATTGACGTGGATGGAACTGGAGGATATTATGTTGAGTGAAATAAGTCAATTGGAGAAAAACAATTATAATACGGTTTCACTCATATGTGGAATTTAAGAGTGCAAGGGACCATAAGGGAGGTGGGTAACTGAGTGGAGGAAAATTAGAGAGGAAGACAGACAAACCATAAGAAACTCCTAACTCTGGGAAACAAACTGAGGGTTGCAGAAGGGGAGGGGGGGAAAGGGATAGGGTAACTGGATGACTGGCACTAAGGAGACCACATGATGTAATGAGCATATAGTGTTATATGTTGGCAAATTGAATTTATTTATTTATTTATTTATTTATTTATTTGCAAATTGAATTTAAATTAAAAAAAAATAGGGATCTGATTGAGGTGGTCTTGCAGAAATTCCACAGAGAAGAAAATGAACTTGTGGACCTACTACATGCTTCCTGGGAATTCTTATGACATCCTTGCCAGGGTAATTAGCTCATTTCCTTTTTCTAAAGAAGAACAAGAAGCTCAGAGAAGTCATTTAATCTGCTCAAGATCACTGCTGTCCAGCAGCTGAGTGGGGGCACACAAAAGGCTATGAAAGTGAAGAGGAGCTAACCTCCTTGAAAGACTATTCAGGGCCCTCAATCATACGATTCGCCCAACAACTCACTAGCCCTATTTTATGGAGAGCGAAGCGGAGGTGGATGGAGGTGAAATCACTTGCCCATCGACCAGGTTATGCACCAGGCTGGGCCAAGATGCCTGTTCCTCCCACTCCTCTCCAGCACAGCTCCTGTCGCTTAGGCATTTCTAATTGCATTTTGCAGGTGGAACGATTAATTTTCAAGAACTCTCCCTGCAGACCAGCTATAGAACACCTTTGCTCTGACCCATTAGAGCTTGTCTGGGGCATCTCGGAGCCACATCGAGTGCCCAAGGGACAAGCAGGGCCTGCATCCCCCAGTTGTGATGCATAACAGATGATCGAGGATCCTGGAACTGCACCTGTTACGTAAATCACCTGCCTGAAGTCACAGGCATGATCAATGGAGGGGCTCAGGGAGGTTGGCATGGGGGTGGGAGGGCTGGTGATTACCGCATTTACAAGATAAAAATGAACCGGGATGCTGAAATACGGCACTGCTGAGACTTGAGAGTTTGTGTTCAATGGGAAGAAAGTGCCGGCAAATTGCTAGCAGAGCTGTAACGTTGCTGATTTTGCAAACATGTGTTCTTCAACTCGATAAGTAAATACATATTGGGTAACATGGTGATGCTGCAAGCTGTTGTTTTATGGCTGGAAAGTCAGCTGCCTGTGATTGATGCTCGCAATGAAAGTATTTATAAAATAACACTGAATTAGAAGGAGTCACTTTATGAGTCTGGGGAAATGGATCTTTTATGAAGAATAAAACTTGATGAAGGAGCTTTATCAGGGTCACACAAATGTGAAATTAAATGTGCTGGGATTGAGATCTAAGAAGGAGCCCTTTGGACGTGTGGGCTCGCAGCCTGGGGAAGGGGAGGTGAAGCTTCTCCCTGACGCTTATTTCCACTTGGTGTCACATGGAGCTGGAGAGTCATTTCCACGCACCATACTCATTTCTCTCCACGGTGAAATGTCACTTTTGAAAGCTGCATTACCTCTTCCAGACCGTCAGGACACCACTCAGGGAATACCTTAGGCGTATAAAACTAAATGATGTACATTTGATTCACCCTTTTAATCCACCGAATGCCACAGAGCCAGGCACATAGTAGGTGCTCAGGAAATATTTAGTCACGAAATGAATGGAGAATAGAACCAATAATATCCAGCTCCCTTTGTACAAATATTTTCTCATTTCATTTGTGTTTTTAAATGGTTTTCCCCATGTGCACATTTCAGCCTCCTAATGGTGCTGCCTTTCCAGATTGGAATGTTCTCTTCTTGGAAATAGGGGACAGGCCAAAGGTATCTACTCCCCAGGCTAAGAGCACCAATAGGTACATAACTCAGATGTTCCCCTGCATAATAATGGTCCTCATCTGAGGGGGTTGTTGGGTAGATGAAATGAGTTAAAAATCTGTAATATTCAGCTCAGGGTTCTGTGTTCTTAGAGAATGTCACTGTTTTTACCAGATGAAGGAGGCCTGGCTCAGAGGCTCTGCTTTGATTAAAAAAAAAAAAAAGTAGGAGGGAAGTCTTAGATGAATGCAAGATTAGTGTGAAATGGTTCTTTTTTTCTCAATGTAATCTTAGATTACATATAAATATGTATAAATGTGTATAAATAGAGGTAGACTACTAAGGTAAATAGAGGTAGACTATATGCATAAATAGAGGTGCACTACCAAGTACAAGGAAGGTGATCATCATTTTAACTCAATATTTTTTAAAATTTTTATTTATTTATGATAGTCACAGAGAGAGAGAGAGAGAGCCAGAGACACAGGCAGAGGGAGAAGCAGGCTCCATGCACTGGGAGCCCGACGTGGGATTCGATCCTGGGTCTCCAGGATCGTGCCCTGGGCTAAAGGCAGGCGCCAAACTGCTGCGCCACCCAGGGATCCCTTAACTCAATATTAAGCCTCAACAATATTTCAGTGTCCATGCCCTACACCAGGTGGCTCAGGGATAATGGAACATGGCCCCTCGTTGTAAGTTGTCAAACTGATCTTAGCCTTTCCCATAGCCTTGTCTCTCCTTTCTGAAATGCTTCCTGTTGGCTAAGGTCCATTTGTAGACTTCCAGTCTAGCCCTGGAAAGGGCCAGTTGAAAGAGCTGTCTACCAATGCCCAAGGTTCTGACGTCCTAAGTAAGGCATGCAGAGGGAACGCTGTGCTGAACATGGGCCACCTGCATTTCCTGGCTCCTTAGCCCCTCCGTCCACCTTCAAAGTCAGTGACACAACACTGTCCTATCTCTCTCTGAATCTCCGGCCTCTGCTTTTCTATCATCACATCTCCTTCCCTGACTCTGACCTCTTGTTTTGTGGCAGAGAGATCTGGAGCAGGGAACACACAGACGGCTGACAGAGAAAGTGAGTGTGCAAGCAAATGTGTATTCACTATAGCAAAAGGCCTGGGAGATCTGAAATGGGACATCTTGTGCTTCCATAGTTGCCTGTTACAGAGCAGAATCACCCAGGGACCATTCGTGGACATGTAAAAGGGATTTATGACAATGGTGTGAGTCTAACCTGACCTCCCAGAAAGGCTTTCTTCATAGCCACCCCACCCCCCACCCCCCGGCCCATGTCACCTCAGGGCTTGGAGAGACCACAGCTGCCATGGCAGTGAGTGGCATACCCTTCATAATCTGCACAACTCAAGAGCCTCCTACTTTTCAGATGTTGGATACGATTTCCTCATGGGGTCAGTGCTGTCCCCAGCCCAGGAAAGAAGGCTCTCTGCCTATGTATTGGGAACATTCTGTACAATTCCACTCTGCTCTATTGTGGCCACTCTATGGCCAAAGTGTTGCAACAGGACAGTGGATAGTAAGATGAGGACAGCCCTGGTCCTCAGCTGGCCCACATCCCACTGAAGGGCACAGGGGGGCTTATGCACAGAGCTATGTGTGATGCGTGCACCAGGCAAAAACCACATTCAAGGCTGCTCGGTCTGAAAGCATCGGGGGCTGAAACACTGTGGATCTCACCCTTGGTGTTAGGTGACTTGAGAGTGTCCATGACTCCCAGCTGAGATTTGGGGCAGGGACAGTCTCCACTGCCTCCTCCCGCATTACCCACTATGGAAGGTCTGCCCCCTGATGCCCCAAGGACCACTTAGCATCAAAGTCTTCAGAGCATGAACTTCCACAGGACAACCTGCCTGTGTACTGAGCCTACAAAGGTATTACTGCCTGAAAAGCAGCATCCGTGTGGCGCTTGCAAACTCTCGCTCCTGCTAGGAGAGTGGGTGCATTAGACATTTGGAGGAGCTGGGAACTTTGGGGCTCTATTTGCAAGCCATGTTGGAAAAGCACTGAGTTGCAAGTCTGGAGCACCCAATCATACCAACCCCTGCCTTTCAGACTCCTAGACATTCTGCTTCTCCTGAATTTAAGCTCATAAACACATGCTTGCACCAGGGATGGCCCAGTAAATCTGGCAGGTATCAGCATCCAAAAGGCTCATCTCAGGAGAGAAAAGTAACATCAGAGAGGTTGTCCTGCACAGTCCATACATCCTGGGCAACTCTTTTACTGGAAGATGCACAGTGAAAAGCCCACCCTGTGGGTCCTGGAAGACAGAAGTCAGCAAGCAAGTGGGTGAGAAATCAGGGCTTATCTGCAGGCAGTGAGTTTGACCAGGGACAGAAGAAGGGGAGAGGGAGCCAGTTAAACAAGGCGTCAGAGAGAAAGGGAGAAGTGGAGAGGCAGTGATCTGAATTCTCTCACTGAACACCCAGGAGATGTGCATACGGTGCCCACAGTGACCAGGTTCCTGTTCCCTCGGGGCTTGTATCCCAGTGATGCTCGTGGCTCTGCCTTCACTGACTATGGTTTTCTAGGGCTGCTTAACAAAGTAGTCCAAACTGAGCAGCTCCAAACCACAGAAATGTACTCTCTCGCAGTGCTGGGGGCCAGGAGTCTTAAATCAAGGTGTTGGCAGAACCCTGTTCCCTCTGAAGGGTCCAGGGGACAATCCAGTCCCTGCCTCTTCCAGCTTCTGGTGGCTGCTGGCATTTGTTGTCTTGTGGCCGCATTTCTGCGCGTGCTGTCCTCATATCCCCTCCTTCTCTGCTTGTCTGTGTCATCTCTCTTTGCCTGCCTCTTGGAAGGACCTTTGTGATGACACTACCCTGACCACATAATCCAGGGTGATCTCCTCATCTAAAAATCCTTAACTTCATTGCACCTGCAAAGGCTCTTCTTTAAAAAAAAAAAAAAATTTACAAGTTCTAGGTGCCAGGACCTGAGATCTTTGGGCGCCACGATTCAGCCTACCACACAGACTGCTCTCAGTATGTGGGGAAGCCATGCTGAACCCCAGAGCATCAGCCTGACCTCCATGGAGGTTCTGTTTTCATCCCCATGTTGTCTGTGAGGGGACAGTGGTGACTGGCTTGAGGTCATGCTGCCAGCAGCTGGTGGAATCAGCCTCGGAGTCTGTGCCAGACAGATGCTCTACAGCCAAGGCCAGGCCGGGCAGAGGCAGACAGCAAGCCTGGGGGCAGCCCCAAATATGAGAAAAACACATGAATCTATCACTTGAGGAATGTTTCAGGATCAGTTTCTCAAGAATTAATCCAGTGAAGAACTGCCGCTGGGCCTCTGCCCTCAGAGGCCGTAAATCATGTTCTTGGGGTCAGCTAATGATGGACACATTTTCCAGGCTCAATCCCCATAGACACGTGAGCGGCCACCTCCTAAATCTCAAGGTTTCTGATCTCGCGGAAGCTGTGTTATCTTTTTGGAAACAGAGCATCGTGGCTCAGGAAGATGAATGTGTGACATTGGCTCATGCTTAAGCTCTATCATGGGCTCTGCTGGATTTAGAGGGAAAGAAATAGCTCTGTCACAGAGGACACATGCTTTATATTTTTATAAAAACATGGACAAGACAAGCTTTTCCTGCATTTCTTCCCAATCTTTAGAGAAAGAAAAATGTGCACAGTGTATTTTTTTTTTTCCTCTTTGAACCATAAAACGTTTGAGCAGAAAGAGCTTCAGAGTTAATCGAGTGCAAGGGGCTTGATAAGAGTGCTCCTTGGATATCAGCTGCTATGGATTAGATTTCTTCCTGGTACTGAGGAACAAGTTTTAGGGAAAGGGCTAGAACCCTCCACCCCCACCCTTGGCTTCTGTCCTACTTGGATCATGGCTGGAGTCCCGGATCATCTTGGTCCCCATGGCTACCGGAGAAAGAGACACATGAGAGGCTGTCAGGAGGAGAGGGGACAGTGGGCAGTGTAGACAGTGCGACTTGCCATATGAGCATGAATTGTAGGAATTGGATCTGTCTTGCCTGGGGTCCTAAGTCTTCTTTTTAAGAATTAAAGAGAAAAGATACAAAGAAACAAAGACAAGAACTCACCTAACTTGATATGGAGGTGTCCTAAAATGGGGGCATGTTAGCTTCTAATACTC
Source organism: Canis lupus dingo (assembly GCF_003254725.2). Classification (NCBI taxonomy): domain Eukaryota; kingdom Metazoa; phylum Chordata; class Mammalia; order Carnivora; family Canidae; genus Canis; species Canis lupus. The sequence continues at coordinate 68,890,391 of NC_064247.1, forward strand.
GAATGGTGTCATGTTCAAACCCAAACGGACTGATTCAATGTGAAGCCCGGTTAGGACCAGTGCATGCGTCGTGGGGAAGAAAGAACATGGTTGTGTAGGTTGAACATGAGCAACCATTGCTGACCCCGTGTGTGTGTGTGCATGTGTGTCTGTGTGTGTGGGTTGAAGGCCACTTGCCTTGGGGTGTCAGGAGGGAACCCTGCCTTGTAGGAGAAGGAGCTATCAGACTACCACTGGGGGCCCTCCACTTGCAGGATTTGTGGTTCTGGGGGGTACACAGAACCAAGCCGGTGGTGTTCACGTTCACGGTGCCGAAGGGGCCTGCAGGGGGCAGAGCAGAGTTTGTTAGATGCCTCCTCAGCTGATAAAGCTGTGGATTTTCCCGACTGCCAGGCAGAGAGGGGGGAAAGAGGAGCAGGAGAGGCATCTGTGCTTCTAATCTCATCCTCTTGTTCCATAGGAAGGCACCCAAGGTCACGTGCAGACCATCGATTAGCTGGTGGGGAGGTCTGCTCGGTGTTCCCAAGAACGGCCCTGACGCTACGGCCACATGAGCATCAGGCATCCCCTTCTCCCCTTACCTCTGAGTCGCTCTTATCAATTAAAAAGGCAGCTCCAAAAAAAATAAATAAATAAAAAATAAAAAAATAAAATAAAAAGGCAGCTCCCATTGACTTGAGTCTTTACATAAGCCCTTGTGGAAATTTCCATCTTCATAAACCAGTTGCGTGGCTTGTCTGTTCCCCACTCCTGAAAAGGGTTGATGTCTCATCTACATCCATGGGGACCGAATGCTTCAAAGGAGCCACTCCAACTAAATTCAACTACTGTTTCCTGGAGCCTCCTGCCCTTGGCCTATCTTATCTCACTCACGCTCTCAACCAGGTGAGATGACCCAGTTCTGTTGCTCCTGTCTCCTGCGAACTTTCTACTGCATCCACTTCTCTCTCTTCGCCGACGGCCGTGAGCCCGTCTTCCCTCTCCGCCAGGCTCCAGCCATTATCCCATCTTTTCTTCCTACAACTTAACCACCATCTGGGATGATATCAGCTGTTTAGATTGCTGATTGCTGATTCCCCCTCCCTTCACCAGATGCAACGGGGACCTTATCTCCTTTGTATCACGTGTGTTTGTGGAACCAATGTTGCCATATCCGATTTCTAAAATGAGCAATCGTGTCACTCCCAGACTCAGTATACTTCAATGGATTTTGCTGGGTATAGTAAGAATTCTAGAACACAGCATAAAGGACCTTCAGGAGCTGGCCTCTGTTTAGCCCTCATTTGCTCTCCCCACAGACTTGTCCCTCCCCATCCTGCCATATTGAATGTGGTGGCCATTCCTGCTGTCAACAGATGCCTCCAGTTCTCCTTCTGGTGCATGGAAGGGCTGTCCTCGCCTTCTCTGTTGGGTTTAGATGTGGCTTATGACATGTGAGCACAAAGAAGGTGTGTCCCTTTGGAATGGATGCGGTAAGAGATGCTGTGTAATGTGCCAGGCTGTCTCTCCCTCTGCACTGCCATTGCCAATGTTCTAGAAAGTGGTTGCTCTGCTCTGTCAGAATTCAGAGACAGAGTGACAGGGAGAAGTACCCTTGGACAGCCTGTTTTGGACATAATCGTGAGAAGCAATAAACCAAGCCCCTGTTCTTTCCCTTGTGCAGGCTGGAAGCCACATTATAGCAGCCCCTTTCCTAGGGGTGATGTCAGCAGAGATGGGTCCTGCCAAACAGATCAATGTTTCATCTGCAGGATGCTCACTGCCACTTGTAGGAACTGCAGGGCAGGTGTGCAAGGGACTGTACTTGAGCGTCTGCCCTGTGTGCTCCACTTTTCCCCTCAGTTATGGGTAAACCAAAGTGGCTTCCTATTTCCTCCTGTGACTTCTCTTTGGCTATTCTCCTAGACTCATGGAAGCCATGAAGTAGAAGGGACATTGGAGCCAAGGAGTCCACCTACTAAGCACAACTGAAGGAAGAGGGAGTTATCCAATCTCTCTCTGAACACTCCAGGGACCCAAGCTCACACCTTACAAGGAAGCCCATTGCTTTTTTCAGCATCTCTGATTATCAGTGTGGTTTTGCGCACATTGAGCTGGAACCAATTTTCTGGAAGCCTGTAGTTCTGCTCTGGCTCTTCCAAATCCTCCTCTGATGGACTGAAAACTTGTATGCTGATATATCTTTCATTACTAGGCACCATCCTTCGAACTTACTGCAATTTGTCAACTTCCTATTCAAATTCAGGTGCTAAGAGCAAAAAATGCAATGCGGACTGACCCTTGCTGGGTATGGGAGGGAAATCATTCTCTGAGCAGATATTTATACAGAAGATTTCTTTTGAGATTGCGATCAACTAAGACCCCAACATTGTTATCACATGAATTGCTGTTTAACATAGAGGATCTCACCTTGATTTAGTGACTGGCTTTGAAGAATCTCAGGCAAAGACTTTACACTCATTTCTGTGACATGAAATCATCAGTTTATGATCGCACTGTGTCCCTGATTTTTAGGAAACCTGATTCAGTTATCTGAGATATTAGCTAGCCCTCATCTACTCTGTATGATCCATGATTTTGATAAGTTATTGATACAGATGCTGAATGAGATAAGATTAGTGCCCGACAAATGTCATCTAACCCATACTTCTCCTTTTAAAATTATGGATTATTTCCTACATATACAGGAATATATGCAAACACACATATGTGTACACATACACATACAACATACAGCTGGCACAAGAGACAATACAATCACACTTCTACCCAGCACCCAGCTTAGGAAGTACCACGTACAATGCCACCAGAGCCTCGAATGTTCCCCTCTATCCCACCCTCCATCAGGATTTCTTTATCTCTTAATCCACTGTTTTGCTCCATAGTTTTACTCCTTATCTGTCGCTAAATGTTTTTTCTTTTCTTTTCTTTTTTTCTTTTCTTTCCTTTCCTTTCTTTTCTTTCTTTTCTTTTCTTTTTGTTTTTTGCATTTCTGAATTCTCTATAACTGGAATGGTACCATATATATTTTTCTGCAAATTGTGTTTTTTTTTTGTTTTTTTTTTGTGGCACAGTATGTTCTGGAGATCAGCTGTCGGTGCTGCAGCGTGGCTGGCCAGATGACTGTGCTGTCATTTATTCTGTTCGCTTCATTAGTGAGCACACAGATGTTCCCTGGTTTTGCAATGGCTAGCCATGGTGTTGGGGAACAGCCTGCCTCCATGTGTCCGGGTGCACATAGGAAAGTGTCTTGCAGGTACAGACCTAGGAGTAGGTACCACATCTTCAACTGCAGCAGAAATAATGACAGACTGTCCTTCAAAGCCATTGCTCCAACTCATGCTCCCAGTGGCAGTGGATGAGGGGCCCGATGTTTGCACTTCATTACCAATCAGGTAGGCATAAAATCACATCTAATTGCAGTTGTTATTTGAATTTCACCGATGGCCAATGAATTTGAACTGATTTTTAATGCATTTTTCATCACTTACATTTCTTATTCTGTGAAATGACTATATCTTCCAGATCTCTAAAAAGAATTTCTTTTTTTTAAATTTCTTACTGAGTTTAGGAATTCTTCATACATTCTGATTACTTTCTCTTATCAATTAAATGTGTTACACATAGGGACACCCGGGTGGCTCAGTGGTTGAATGTCTGCCTTCTGCTCAGGGTGTGATCCTGGGGTCCTGGGCTCCCTGCAGGGAGCCTGCTTCTCCCTCTGCCTATGTCTCTGCCTCTCTCTTTCTCTGTGTCTCTCATGAATAAATAAATAAAATCTTAAAAAAATAAATGTGTTACAAATATCTTCTCTAAGTTGTTTTTTGTTGTTTCATTTTTTAAAAAATTCTAGTTAGTTATTTAAATTCACATATAGTGTAATATTGGTTTCAGAGTAGAATTTAGTGATTCATCATTTACAAACAACACTTAGTGCTCATCACAAGTGTCCTCCTTAATCTCCATCACCTGTTTAGCCCATCCCCCCTCCTCCCTGCCCTCCAGTAACCATCAGTTTGTTCCCTATCGTTAAGAGTCTCTTATGGTTTGTTCTCGTATCTCTTTTTTTCCTCCCGTATGTTCATGTATTTTGTTCCTTAAATTCCATATGAGTGAAATCATATGGTATTTGTCTTTCTATGACTTATTTTGCTTAGCATAATATACTCTAGTTCCATCCATGTCATTGCAAATGGCAAGATTTTGTTCTTTTTGATGGCTGAGTAATAATCCATTTTATATATACCATATCTTCTTTATCCATTCATCAGTTGATGGACACTTGGGGTCCTTCTATAGCTTGGCTATTGTAGATAATGCTTCCGATAAACATCGGCAGGCATGTACCCCTTCACATCTGTATTTTTGTATCCTTTGGGTAAATACCCAGTAGTGTAATTGCTAGGTCATAGGGTAGTTCTATTTTTAACTTTTTGAGGAACCTCCATACTGTGTTTCAGAGTGGCCACACCAGTTTGCATTCTCCTCAACAAGAGGGCTCCCCTTTTTCCACATCCTAACCAAAACCTGTTGTTTCCTGTGCTGTTGATTTTAGCCATTCTGACAGGTGTGAGGTGGCATCTCATCATGGTTTTGATTCAAATTTCCCTGATGATGAATGATGTTGAGTATCTTTTCATGTATCTGTTAGTCATCTAGATGTCTTCTTTGGAAAAATTTCTATTCATGTCTTTGGCCATTTCTTAACTGGATTATTTGGTTTTGGGGTTTTGAGTTTGATAAGTTCTTTATAGATCTTGGATACTAACCCTTTATCAGATATGTCATTGGCAAATATCATCTCCCATTTCATAGGTTGCCTTTTAGTTTTCTTGACTGTTTCCTTTGCTGTGCACAAGTTTTTATCTTGATCAAGTCCCAGTAGTTCATTTTTGCTTTTGTTCAGAGATGTGTCTAGCAAGAAGTTGCTACAGCCGAAGTCAAAGAGGTTTCTGCCTGTGTTCTCCTCTAGGATTTTGATAATTTCATGTTTCACATTTAGGTCTTTCATCCATTTTGAATTTATTTTCATGCGTGGCATAAAAAACTCGTTCAGTTTCAATCTTCTGCATGTGGCTGTCCAGTTTTCTTAACACCATTTGTTGAAGACACTGTCTTTTTTTTTCCCCACTGGATATTCTTCCCTGCTTTGTCAAAGATTAGTTGACGATATAGTTGTGAGTTCTAAAATAGTGTCTTGAATTTTTACCTTTTAAAAAATGGTGTGGGATTCCTGGGTGGCGCAGCGGTTTAGCGCCTGCCTTTGGCCCAGGGCACGATCCTGGAGACCCAGGATCGAATCCCACGTCGGGCTCCTGGTGCATGGAGCCTGCTTCTCCCTCCTCCTGTGTCTCTGCCTCTCTCTCTCTCTGTGTGTGACTATCATAAATAAATAAATAAAATTAAAAAAAATAAAAATAAAAAATGGTGTTCTCATTTTAAAAAAATTCCTAAGATTTCATAGAAGAACTTGTCAGGAGTTAGACTGAAGTCAACATACATTATGCTTTGGGTATACTTCTTTTTTTGTTTTTTTTGTTTTTGTTTTTGTTTTTTTCCAGTTGAGTAACATTACTGAAAATTATATGCTCATGATCCATTTTTATATTAACTCATCCTACATTTTTTCTAGAATTCAAGGGAAGTTCACATTTATGTAGTTTCTAGAACCTTCCTTTTTTATACCTCAGTTGCTTGTCTCTCTTCCTGTGGCATAGAGACCTTTAATGCAGGCTTTTTCTTCAGCATTTCCATAAAACCATTATAATTTTCATAAGCTTCTTCCCCCTCTTCCTTAGTAAAATGGTCACAAATCTATGATGGTCAGCCATTTTTCTACAGCTCTGGCGCAGCACAGTGAAACCAAATTGAAAAGTTTAATTAGTTAGCTTGCTTCAAAATAAAAATGCAAATATAAAAGTTTTCAACTTTACCTGTTTATGAGCCAAAGGCAAAATTAATTAAAGTCAATGGACAAAAGTAAATAAACATTTTGAAATAAAGGAAATAAACATTCTGAAGTACGAGGTTAAGGCTCACGAAACATGAGAGAGTCAATTATTTATAGTCATGTGTTTCTGCCTGATAATGTAATCATGTCTCCTCTGTCCTCTCTCCCATTGGAACACATGCCAAGAAGAAAGGTTTTAGAGCTCCTTCAGGGGAAACAGGTGATCAAGATGGGTTTCTTATCCATAGTACTGCCACATCCCAATGCTAACAAAATCTATTTTGGACAAAACGCCAGTGGAATTTCTGAGTTCTGTTATTTTTATTACGATAAGTATTCTCCCCACCCCTTTTAAATAAAACTGTGAAATGGGAACACAATTTTGCTGTGTTCAAAAAAAGAGAGAGAGATTTGCTATTGGCCACCGTGGTATTCAAATTAGATTTATGAGGGAGAAAAAACCAACAGTTTATATTGGGATTGACAGGAGAGGTGTAAAATAAAAATAAACAATGTATGAAAAATGGTCACTTCGTAGTCTGTAAATACAGCTTTTGCATGGTGACATTTTCACTTTTCAATACTATCCTGGGGCAGCCCCTGGCAGCTGTTTTCTCACTGCTGAACCATAGTGTAACACAGAGGTCTCATCAAACCCAGATTGGGTCAGGGGAAGATGTGATGGTGTTGGGGTCTGGGATCAGGGGGCTAAATGTCAGCAAGAGATAGTCCTGTCATGGGGAATCTAGCCATTAGGGTGGAAGGGTGCCAGTATGTAAGGAAGTCCACAAATGAGACCCATATTTGATTACTCAGGTTTCAAAAAAGAGTTAGAAACCTGAGAATGAGAAATGAGTGCATTACAGTGTTACAGGGCTGTTTTTAAAAAGAAAAAATTTAAATTGTCATGGAAACATGACCATAACTTTTAGGGGGGAGAGAGTGAGGGGAGACCAGTTATAAGATAAACTGCATTCTATAACTCCATGGTTTTGTGAAATCAACTCTAAACAAAGTAGAGCCCTGTCTCTTGTCTCTACAGATGTATGATCAGATAAGAAAGGGAGAATGCCCAGAGAGAATGCACACAGTGCCAAGCGTGATGATGATGGGAAGTGCTGGGGTGGGATTACTGTGTTTTGAGTTGTTGTCACAAGCATAAGTTAATCAGGCCCTTTAAAGGATTGAAATAAACAAGTAGACAGTAGGCTTCTGGGTGGCTCAGTCAGTTAAGCATCTGCCTTTGGTTCATGTCATGATCCACGGGTCCTGGGATGGAGCCCTACATCAGGCTCCCTGCTCCTCCTTCTGGCTGCAACTCCCCATGCTTGTGTGTTCTCTCTCTCTCTTTCTCTCTCCCCATTTCTCTCTCTGTCAAATAAAGAAATAAAATCTTTAAAAAATAAAAAATAAAATAAAAAAGTAAACAGTTAAGTAGATGGACCAGCAAAGCAAGAGCCCAAAAAACCAGGCGTCAAGAGCCAGAGGGAAAGCAGGTCTGGGTGTCTGCCAGGATCCAGCAGGAGCAGATGTGGCAGGGACAGGCCTGCAGGTAACCTACCCCCTCCCCCGCCCGGGTTCCTGAAGCTGCTGGCTGGGTAGGGCTGGGAAGGAACATGCACCCTGGGGCTTGGAGGTGGTGGGAGAGTTTCAACCTCTAATGGCCTTTTCTGTTTCTTCTCCAGGCCAGGCTAGCCTCACTCTTCTGTCCAGTAAGGACTCTCAGACCTTCCACCAGCTGAGAAGCAAAATCCCTTGGTGAATATGTCAAAGCATACATTTCGGGGTGCTGCCTCAGGCCTGTCAAATCAGAATTTGGGGGGAATTCCCAGCATGTGTGTTTTAAGACATTTCCCCAGGTATTTCAGATGTGGAAGGTCTGGCAACCACTGGCTTGGCCTGGCCTACTGGGTTCCTCTTCCCCAGATCAAGCCCTACATTCTTTCCTCTAAAACATAGTCCTCCTCTGCTATACCTTTGCTTACTGTTACTGGTAAGAACATCCTTGTTGAGTATAAGACATGATGATGTTGATGATGATGATGATAAGGCCATCCTTGTTGAGGATAAGACTGATGATGATGATGATGATGATGATGGAGAAGGAAGAGGAGGAGGAGAGGGTAGTCATGATAACAACTGTCATTTATTGAAACTCTTTGTGCCAGGAATGGGGCTAGCTGGCAGACACCTACTTTCCCTAATTGAGGGGCAGAGTAGGTGAGGGAAGCTTGGGGAGATTAGGTGACAAGCCCCAGGGGCCATACAAGGCAGACCTAGGATTCGAACTCAGGTCTACCTGCTTCGAAGCTCGTCTTGCCCACTCTGCCTCACAGACTGCTATGGCAATAGACATTAACAATATTGCTAATAATGATCATCCCTAATATTTACTGAGCACTTAGGAAGCTGGCCCTTATGATGAGGGTCTCAGGTGTGCTGCTCGATTTAATCCCTAGGACACCCCACAGTGTGTGCTGTTACCAACACCATTGACTACATGAGGAAGCTGGAGAGGTTACTATCAGCTTGCCACGGCCACGCAGCTAGTAAGTGGCAGAGGTGGGGTTCGTGCCCAGGTGCTTTGGCACATCCTCTGTCTTCTAGCACCAATGACATGGAACCCATAGGCCAAATCAGACCTTACCAGGACCTTTGTGATTTCCCGGCCTGGCTCTTTCAGATTCTCTCACGGGTATTTGCAATACATCTAGTTACTCACTATGCATTGAATGTGCCCTGCTGTGGGTTGGTGCAAATATTCCTCCCAGTGTCTGAGTGTCCTTCCTCTCATTAGCCTACTTGGGAAACTCTTGAAAGTGACTGAAGTGTCTATGCTTTCATGAAGCTGCCTTTGAATCCACAAAAGGATGAACCCCCATTCCATGAAGCCACCATTCCCGGCACATTCACACTCTCTCAGCCCACTGAAACTGATCACTTGGGTGGCTTCTCACCAGATTTTGGGTTTCCCCCAAGTCAGGGGCTGTGTGGACTCCTTTCTGTATCCCCAACTCCTGACACAGGGCTCCACTGCTCTCAACTGATCATTCTCTTTTTCCATGGCCCTGGAACCTCTGATGTAGTTAAACTTTCAAGACAACTGGAACCGCCACATCCTGACTTCCCTGTTTTGCCCCATGGTTTCTGGAGAGTGTCTGCCCTGGTGGCAGTTGTGTGTACAGCAGGACCCGGTGCCTAGCGCATAGTCTGCTCCTCATCAGTGCCAGGTGCAGGAAGGAAGGCAGCCGCCCAATCTCTGAACAAGCCAGCACCAGCCGCTGGAGCACAGATGGAAAGGCCCAAAATGACTGCAGCCTCCCTGCAATGGTGGAGGTTGTGTTTGTGAGCCCTGCTGTGTTTGTGAGGATGTAACATGTTCCTTCCTCAACACGGTCGAAGAAACTAATTGGAGGCGTGAGCCTGTCATTTTTTTCAGAGCTCTGAAAGGTGAAATTCAATTAGTGGTTTGTTTCCAGCTAGTACAGAGGAAGGAAAGGAGACTTGTCCACAGGGAAAGCAGAGCTGCTGACAGGAAGGGATGCTGCCCTGGGCCTGTACTCCACAGTGACAGAGGACAATTGAAGAGCAGGTTACCACTGACGGAAAAGATTCTGTGGAGGGACACATTGCAAAGCTGGAGGTTTTTAGCCATCCAGAGATGTGCTGCTACCAGAAGGCTTTTGGGGGAAAATGCAAATGGGAACAGTGAATGGCAAATGAAAGATCTTATAGTGGTAGCTGGAGTTCCCAAGAGGGAAAATGGAAGGGCAAATGCTTAGAGAAGAAAAGAAAATCCAGAAAAGAGTGTGCTAGAGTACACATCCAAACCTGGGGATGGGAGGGATGGCTTCTGAAAGCCAAAGAGAGACAAGTACATGAATGAACAAATACTGGAGAAATGAGTAGGGTAGGAGATGCATCCCAGACCCCCAGGGCAGACTAGTATTCACACCAGGCTTCCTGCATTTTAGATGCTCAGGAAGTATTTGTTGTTGACTAAATGCCCAATTCCATCCATTAGGGGCAGGTTCAGGGGTCACAGGTGGGTTGGGTTGTACTGCAGGTGGATGGGAAAGCTGAGCTCTGAAGCCAGAAAAACCAGGCTCATGTTCCAAGTCCATAACCTACTAGGTCTGTCACCTTGAGCAAACTCTGGAACCTGTCTGAGCATCAGTTTACACACGGGAAAACAAGCGAAGAATGGCTCCTGTTTTATAGGTCACTCTTGAAAATTATATAAGCCCAAGTATTTGCGAAGGCATCACCATCACACCTGCTACATAGAAAGCACTCAGCAAGTGTTAGCTGCTGCTACTGCTATTATTAGCATTATTTGGCTTGGAAAATGCATCAGACATTTTAAAAAAATTATTTGACAGAGAGAGAGCCCGAGCATGGGCCAGGGGAGGGGCTAGGGGAGAGGTAGAAGCAGAGTCCCCACTGAGCAGGGAGCCCAACTCGGGGCTCCATCCCAGGACCCTGAGATCATGACCTAAGCTGAAGGCAGATGCTTAACTGCCTGAGCCGCCCAGGTGCCCCTGCATCACATTTTGAAGAAAAGCAGTGAAAGCCAGTTTGTACAATAAGGAATACAGATTCTCTTATGGATGCATAGGTATTTGTTTGGGAGTCCTGGGTGGAGAGCAGGGGAGCTCTGAAAGTGGATGCTCCCTAGGACACGGGTTTTAGCAGGTACTAAAACCAGTTTTGGAAAACAGTTGGTGGCATGCATCACAAAAGTGTCCCTAACTCCTTGTTCTTTTCATCCTACTCCAATCATTCATTGATTCCCATGAAATTCAGAAGAAAAGGTGGTGGGGAGGAAAGGATGATCTGCTTTCAGTGTTCATTTTATCATTATTTACAGCAGCTGAAGAGAAGAAACCTCCCCAGGTGGGGGATTTCAACATGAATTCTTGGAACTATCACCATGAGAGGAACTCAAAGGACCCAGAGCAGATCCAGGGACACTCAGCACCATTGTGTGTAGTGACAGCATGCTGTGAGCAGCCTAACTTTCCACCCAAGAGGGCCTGATGAAGAACCCTGGGCTTGCCCACCTCGTGGACTATCATGTGGTGGGGACAAAGAACAAGGTGGGTCTGAATGCAGCAACAAGAAATATTACTGAGCCATAGTAAGTGATACGAAAAGCAAATTAAAAACACTATGTCCTGTATAACCCCATATATACACAATGTTTCCATTTTGTTTGTAAATGTGGACAAAAATGTCTAGAAGGACAGAAATCAAGCCCATACAGAGATTACCTCTGACCAGACACAGGGAATTTGGCATGAGGCAATAATGATGAGAACTTGGCTTTCATTATTATAGTCTGAGAGGAGTCACCTGCAGGTGATTATGTCCTACTTTAGATATTTAAGAAAAAAAAGAATCAATAAAACATATTCCAATTCCACATATGGCTTCTTAAAATACAGTTTTTGCAGCTGAGAAGGACTGGCGATCAATGGCTGAGATGTTCAACCACAGGAAAATGGGCAAATAAATTAGGTTCAGCCACTTGATGGACCATTATGTAGTCATTAAAGGTTGTAATTATAATGACTGGGCAGCAATCTGGGACGTGCTTATGATATAGTAGGTAGAAAAGTAAAATATAAAATGACGTATACAGGATGTCGGTGGTCACAGAAGAAAAGATGTAAAAACAGCAATGTCAGAGTGGGACAGTTAGGGCTGAATTCTCACATTTATCCTGAAAAGGTATTTTTAGAACTAGAAAAGGTGAGTCAAACTGCTGATTTGATTTCTTCAGGACTTACTTGGGAGGGTGTTGCACGCGTACAAAACAGCTTTCTTTTGAGTAATGTTCTCAGACACATGCAAATGATGCCCAGAAATGTATATAATTTAAAGGTGTCTTCCGGTGAATCTCATAAAAAAGCAGATACCCTTTCCTCTGATGGATCATCACCCCCCCCCACCACCACCCCATGCCTGTTCTGCATGGGTGCAGCTGCCCACTGGGGCTTCTTTTGGAGCATCTGCCAATGTTTCACAAAGTACTTGGATTGGATCAGTTTCTTCCCCAGACAGCTACACTGGCATGCCCAAGTGCCTCAGAGGCCACTGCAGATAAAGTCGCAAAAGTAAAGGTGAGAAGATCTCTATAACCCAGGTCCTCAGAAGGCACCTGCACACATGCCTTGCCTGGGAAAGTGGGAAGCACATGCAGCGTGGAGCCATTTTGAACTGGAAGCATAGATTTGTGGTAGGGCCGACAATCATGAAGTATAAATGCAATGAAGCTCCCAGGCTTACCTGGGGGGCTATGAACCCCAGTTCTGACAGATGTACAATGGATAAAGGGTTTCCTTTCAAATGTGCTTGGGGATACAACAGAGAACTTTCCTCTGGTTGTTTTGCAACACACCTCTGTGTCCGAAAGCCTCTGAAGACCCCACCATTAGACATGCATATTGTAAACTGGCCTCATGTCCCGAACCTGACTCAACTGACTTTGCGTCCTGCGACACCCATCAACGCTACGGTAATTACAATGATTAAAGCAACTGTAATTTTATTAAGTGCTTATAGCGTGCCAGGCACTATATTAAGTACTTTTCCAATATTATTTTATCTCTCTTAACAATTCTGTGTGGGTTGTAATGTTACTCCTATTTTTTGAATGAGAAATGAAGCTCAAAAAATGAAGTGATCTTGGTCAAAGGCACTGCACTACAAAGTAGCAGAGATGGGTTTCTCAGCCGTGGATGGGAGCCCTCTACTACAGTGCAACTCCGTCTGGTGAAATGCTGGCAATCCTGGAACCACATGAGGGGAATGCATTTATTTCTTTTTAATTTTTGTTGAAGATTTTTTTAATCTATTAATGAGAGACAAAGAGAAGCAGAGACACAGGCAGAGGGAGAAGCAGACTCCCCGTGGGGAGCTTGATGCGGGACTCCATCCCGGGACCCCGGGGTCAAGCCCTGAGCCAAAGGCAGACACCCAACTACTGAGCTACCCAGATGCCCCAAGGGGAATGGACTTTAACACTTGATGTGAGAACAAGTTTTTCCCCTTCCAAAACCCACCCCTGATATCACCTCGCCTAGGAAGACTTTCCTAAGCATTTCAGACAGAGAAATTATCTCCCCCACAAGCCACTGCTATTGTTCTGCATCACAGATATATTTTCAGATATATGTTTACTTTTTCTATTTAATTGCAAGCTTCCTTAAATACCTTGTTCGTCTTTGTGGGAACCCAAGGAACCTAGTTATTATATATTATTACTTATAAGAATTGCTGGGCAGGGTGTAAATACTACCCCCTCCCCTGTGTAAATAAATAACAGCCACAGAATCAACCAAATACAAAACTTTCCAAGTAAGTGCAGTGCCACAAGAAACAAAAATCATAAATGCCTTTGTCCTTAGACAACTGAAAACCCATTATAAATTTCCTTACTGCCTGATTACAGAATGTCTATCTTTATTCCTATTTTCACAACCTAGTATAGAGCTTGGCACTGAGTAGACAGTTAATGAACACCTGCTGAAAAAACTGAATGAGTAAATGAAGGAATGAATCATCTTATGTAGGAACAAGGCTTTGTGAAACTGATTAGGTGTAGCTAAATCCCGAGCACAATAAAGCAGGAAACAGCCTCACCTGATTATTGGCATACAACCAACTGTCACAAGATTGATTCTAAACATTAACTTTTAAGAAAATATTTCAAAGAAATGTTTTTTCTTTACTCTTAGGAGCAATCCTATTTTTGAAACCTCCTGTTGGAATGTCTCCTGTCCTGTGATGGAACAGTGGGGAGGGTGTGTGACATCAGGACTGGCTGGGCAAATGAGCCTCCTTTTGGCACAAATAGGGAATCAGAAATATCAGCCCTGACACTCATGGATCTACAGGGACAAGCCAAGATTAAACGGAAGAGCAAAATCCCTGAGCTGGATCCAATTTATATACACGCCAGATGCACTGAAATCTTCCTTTTTAAATTAACCTCAAACATAAAAATTTCAGGTTTGAAAATGATAGAGGGCAGAGACACAGAAATAAGAAGGGGTTCTTCTCTGTGTTAGAAGCATGGGATAGCTTGAAGTCCACGTTTCTCAAAGCGGAATCCCAAGACCAGGCATCACCAGCATCACCTCAGAGCTTGTTTGAGGATGCAGATTCTCAGGTCTCAGCAGACCTACAGACTGGGTAACTCTGGGGCTGGGGTTCAGCAATGTGGATTTCAGAAAGCCCTTCTGATCATGCTCAAGTTCAGGCAAGTTTGAGAACCACTGTTTTATGCCATAAGCTCTCTACCGAATTGAATACAGAATTTGGTTTTCAAAATTTTTTCTTCGATTTGATCAAGATAGATATGGCTGTTTTTGGCATTCCTATAAAATACACGAAGCCTTTGTAATGAATCAGATACTATCTTTTGTACAGATCGTCATGAGGATCCCACCTGGAAGAAAGTTGCCCCTCTGGTCATTTCACAGATGAGCAAACGAAGGCCCAGACAGATTGAGTCACATGTTGCTAGTCTAACCCAAGAGCCCATAGAAATCTGACTCACAGAACATGCTCCTCACCATTCAATGGCTCAGTCTTGGAAGAACAGACTCCAAATGCCTGAGACAGAACATCTAGGGTTGTGGGTCTCATAGGCGTGTTTTTGGGCCTCACATAATTTCCCTGCACACTCTGTCCATCTCCTTGGCAAAGCATCAATCACAGTGGGCTGTATTCACATCTGTCTTTCCCACTAGACTTAGGGACAGAGCTGGGGTGACATTGATCTGTGCCTCCCTAGTGATGAACAGTGAGGGAGAAACCATCTGTCTCTAATCCACTAGCAATTCAGGTGTTGAATGCTCTTTGTATTAAAGGTCTTCTCACAATAAAAATAAAATAATTAAAAAAAAAACCTCATCACTTACACGGCACTTTCCACACACCACGCTCTAGCCCGAGTGAGCTTCACTTTCCCTGCAGCAGCTCATTTACCCTGTAAAACCACCCTGCAAGGTTGGTACCAGCATTAATGTACCCATTTGACAGGTGAGGAAACCAAGGCACACAGAAGATAAATGACTTGCACAAGATCACAGAGCACGTGAGTTGCAGCCAGAGCCCCGTGGCCACCACAGTTCTCTGCCAGCACCACGAGCAGATGGAGGAGGATGTGAGAAGCGGATCCTAACCTAAAAGACTTCAAAAGAGCAGTTGGTAAAAGTGAGATGCCAAAGACTAGAAATCTAGGCTCATAGAGACTACAGGAGAATTGATTTCTGTTTTTTGTTTTTGTTTTTTAAAGCTTTTTATTTATTTATTCTTGAGAGACAGAAAGAGAGAGAGACACAGGCAGAGACACAACACAGGTAGAGGGAGGAACAGGCTCCGTGCAGGGTGCCTGATGTGGGACTCGATCCCGGGACTCCAGGATCATGCCCTGGACTGAAGGTAGGTGCTAAGCCGCTGAGCCACCCGGGCTGCCCTGTTTTTTGTTTTTATTTATTTATTTTTGTTTGTTTGGTTTTTGTTTGTTTGTTTGTTTTTTTGTTTTTTGTTTTTAATGAGAGTTCAGGATTTACTCTCTTAAGAGCTCTCCTATGTATCATACAGCATGTTTATTATAGTCCTCATCACATCCCTAGTTATTTATCTTACAACAGGAAGCTGGTTCCTCTCGACCAACCTTCCTCCAAGTCTCTTCCCCTACCCCACCTCTGCTAACCACAAGTCTGATCTCTTTTTCTGGGTTTGGTTTGGTTGCTTTTTTTAGACTCCAAATATAAGTGAGATCATATAGTATTTGTCTTTCTTTGTCTAACTTACTTCACTCCAAGGACTGTGTTGTTACAGATGGTAGGAGTTCCTTGTTTTTTTATGACTGGGTAATATTCCATCGTGTGTGTATATATATATAGATTTATGTCTACATATATCTACACATATCTCACAACTTCTTTATCCATCAATCCACACAGGACTCTGAGGTTGTTCCCATATCCTGGCCATTATAGATAACGCTGCTCTGAACACGGAGGTGTGGATATCTTTTCTAGGTAGGTTTTATCGCCTTTGGCTATATTCTCAGAAGTGGAATTGCTGGACCATATGGTAGTTCTATTTTTAATTTTTTGAGCATCTTCTGTACTGTTTTTTGTAATGGCTGCACCAGTTTATAATCCCACTGATAGGGCACAGGGGTTCCCTTCTCTCCACATCTCCATCAGCATTTGTTATCTCTTGTCTCTCTGAAAGTGGCCATTCTAACAGGTGTGAGTGATATCTCACTGTGGTTTTAACTCACATTTAATTTCCGTAATAATTAATGATGTTGAGCATCTTTTCGCATACCCATTGGCCTTTTCTATAACTTCTGTGGAGACATGTCTACTCAGGTCCTCTGTTTATTTTTTAAAATGGGTTGTTTTTTTGCTGTTGAATTGTTCAAGTTCTTTATATATTTGGGATATTAATTCCTTATCAGATATATGGTTTGCAAATATTTTTGCCCATTCCATGCTTGTCTTTTCACTTTGTTGATGGTTTCTTTTGCTATACAGAAGCTTTTGAGTCTGATAAGCACTTGCTTATTTTTTAAGCACACTTTGTGTGCTTATCTGTCCTATCCAAAAAATCATTACCAAGGCCCATGTCAAGCAGCTTTATTCCTGTGGGTTCCCCCCGCCCCACCCGGGAGTTTCTAGGTTTCAGTGCTTACATTTAAGTCTGTAATCCATTTTGAGTTAATTTCTGTGGGTAGTATAAGATAGGGATCCAGTTTAATATTTTTTACATGTGAACAGCCAATTATCCCCTCATGTATTGAAGAGACTGTCTTTTCTCCATTGATTGTTCTTGGCTCCCCTGTCAGGTAAGTATTAGTTGATTGTATGCACTTGGGTTTATTTTTGGGCTCTTGACTCAGTTCAATTGGTCTGTTTTTATGCCAGTACGATATGGTTTTGATTACTTTATAGTGCTTTACATCAAAAAGTGTGATATCTCCTGCTTTGTTCTTCTTTTTCAGAATTTCTTTGGTTATTTGTTTTTTTGTTTTTGTTTTTGTTGTTGTTTTTTATTTTGTCATTCCATATAAATTAGGAGTGTTTTTTTCTCCTTATGTAAAAAAAATGCCATTAGAATTGGGATAGGGATTGCATTGAATCTGTGTCTTGTGGTAGCATTAACATTTTAACAATATTCATTCTTCTAATCCACGAACATGGGATACCTATCCATTTATTCATCTTCTATTCTGTCATCAATATTTTCTAGTCTTCAGAGTAGAACTCTTTCACATCCTGAGTTTAATTTATTCCTGACTATTTTATTGTTTTTGGAGCTGTTGTTAATGTCCTCAATTTGTTGTTTCTGTTTTTATTTTGTAAAATTCACTGCTAATGTATATTAATGCTACTTATATAAATAATGTATATAAATGTTACTGATTTTTCAATGTTAATTTTGTAACCTGCAACTTTGCTGAATTGATTGATTAGATCTAACAGGTTTTTGGTTGAGTCTTTAGTCTTTTATATATATATATATATATGCATGTGATCTGCAAATAGAAGCACTTTGACTTTTTCTTTCCAATTTTGATATATTTTATTTCTTTTTTTTGCCTGATTGCTCTAGCTAGAACTTCTGGCACCATGTTGAATAAGGTGGTGAGAGTGGGCTCCTTTGTCTTATTCCTAATCATAGAGAGAAAGCTTTCATCCTTTTACCATGGAGCATGTTACCTTGGACTTGCACATATGGTCTTTGCTGTGTTGAGATATATTCCTTCTATGCCTAATTTGTTAAAAGCTTTTTATCATGAATGGATGTTGAATTTTGTCAGATGTTGTTTTCTACATTTATTGAAATGATCTCATGATTTTTTTTCATTCCATTAATATGATGTATTACATTGATAGATTTGCATATGTTAAACCATCTTTACATTCCAAAGATAAATCCCACTTGATCATATGGTGATGCATATGTGCTTTTTAATGCACTGCTGCATTCAGTTTGCCAGTATTTTACTGAGAATTTTTGCATCCATATTCATCAGGGATATTGGCCTGTAGTTTTCTTTTCTAGTAATCTCCTTGTCTGATTTTGGTATCAGGATAATGCTTACCTCATAAAATGAATTTGGGAGTGTTCCTTCCTCTTTTTTTTATGTCTTTTTTCCTTTCTCTCTCTCTCTCTTTTGGTTAGAGTTTGAGAAAAATTAGTGTTAATTCTTCTTTAACTGTTTGGTAAAATTCACCAGTGAAGCCATCTGGTTCTAGGCTTTTCATTGGGTGATTCTTGGTTATACTGATTTAACCTCCTTATTAGTAATGGGGTTATTCAGATTTTGGATTTCTTCTTGATTCAGCCTGGGTAAGGTGTATGTTTCCAAGAATTTTTCCATTTCTTCTAGGTTGTTCATAGCAGCCTCTTATGTTCCTTTGAATTTCTATGGTATCACTTGTAACATCTTTTTTTTTTTTTTCATTTATAATTTTGTTGATTTGGGTCCTCTCCTTTCTTTCCTTGGTTAGTTTAGCTAACGCTTTGTCAAATTTGTTTATCTTTTCAAAGAATCAACTCTTAGTTTGCTGAATCTATTCCATGGTTTTTCTGTTTTCTATTTCATTGATTTCTGCTCTATATTGTTTCCTTTTTTTCCCCTAACTTTGGATTCAGTTTGTTCTTTTTCTAGTTCCTTGAGTGTAGAGTTAGACTGTTCACTTGGAATCTTTCTTGCTTCTTAACATAGGCATTTATTGCCATGATATGAACTTACCTCTTAGAACTGTTTTTTTTGGGGGGCAGGCTGACTCAGTTGGTTAAGCATCTGACTTTGGCTCAGGTCATGATCTGGGGGTCCTGTGATTGAACCCGAGTCTGGCTCCCTGTTCAGTAGGGAGTTTGCTTCTCCCCCTCCTTCTGTCCTTCCCTCCTGCTCACACACTCTCTCATAAATAAATAAATAAATAAATAAATAAATAAATAAATAAACAAACAAATAAATAAATAAAATCTTTTAGAAAAGAACTGTTTGTGTGTGTGTGTGTGTGTGTGTGTGTGTGTGTGTGTTTTGTTTTGTTGATACATGGAGTGACATTTACAGAGTAAGCACCTTCCCAAACAGTCAACATGTTCTGGCTCTGTATCAGAGCTGTGCCTGGGGCTTAAGGATACAACAAAGATGTGTACCAAGGCAGGACGGCCAGGTCTCCATCTTGAGTGGTCAAGTACTTCATGATTTCTGTCTGTTGGTTGTTTTTCTGTTGGTGCCTTCAGATCTTTACCATTACCCTCATCATTTACTTTTATTGACCATCCTCTCATCTCGGGTCTCAGAGAAACATCTAGGGCACCTATCCCTGATGGCTTGACATTCTAACTGGGATGACACATCATAGATCAGTATAGATCATTGTAGAAATAAACTGCATCAGGACTGGATCATTTTGACCCAATAAATGTAAGTAATTTGAAATGTAGGTGAATACGGAAGCTGTAGCCTACAGAGCACACACACTTTGCCCTTAACCTCTTCTTGATGCTCTGGAATGAACCCCACCTTCCCATTCCCGAGGAGAACCAGCTGTGAACCAGAACTTGAGGGCATGGCTCTTCAGCCTACTTTCCTTACGTAATCCCCTCAGTCTCTACTCTTCACTTGCTGTGTTTCCAGTATCGATAGCCTGCAAGTCACCAAGTCCTGTGCTGTTTCAGGAGTGCTATTACCAATCCACACCCCCTTCTCCTGAGAGAACCTCTCCTCTGTTCCTTCCCCCTTCCTTCTCCCTCAAGCTCATCTCTCCCAGCTGGGCCTTCATTCAGGAATGGATCTATCCCCTTATTCTTTCTCTACCACTTTTCCCTGGAAAAACTCAGTGTTTCTATAAATAATGATGATGAAGAAGGAGAGAATGGTAATAGTAATACTGGTTAATATTCACTGAATGTTTACCAGAAGCCAGACACTCTTTTGTAGTGACCCATGGAATATTCATCACAGGTCTCAGGGAGGGCACTGTTATCTTTCCCCTTTTACACATAGAGAAATGTGAAGCTCAGAGATATTAAGTAACTTGTCCAAGAACACACAGCTAGGAAAGAGCAGACCAAGATTCTGGGACTCTAGAAGTTGCACTTTAACTAAATGTTTTGCACATACCTGCTGCACCTTTTCCCCATTCTTGGCTGCTCCTCCAAGCTAGCAGATAGTATTCTGGTTCTCTGTGTTTGCATGCCTAGCTGCTGTTGTGCCCATATACCTACACCAATTATTTTCCTGATTATCTGCAAATGAGCTTTTCCTTACTGACTTCTCCATATATCAGTGACACCATGATTCCCTCATAGCTTGTCTTGGAGCTTGGCATTTAAAAAAAATAACCAAAATTTACTCTAGGCAAACTCTTGTCACAGCATGGGATCCAAACGGATCTCCCAAGTGGGACCTTCCTTGTCTTGAATGAGAGAACTGGGGTCTGGGGAAGTAGAGCAACCTGCAGAGACCATAGAGTACATCAGTGTGAGGGCTTTTGCTCTTCATCCTATGGACACATAAGTACCATTGAAGGTGTTTGAGCAGGGGTAGTTCAGATGAAATCAGAGCTTTAGGACAATGAGTCTCATGTCTGTGTGCAGGAAGAAGGCAGATTGGTCAAGTGCAAGGTGGTCAAGGTGGTGGAATAGAAGGTGGTAATAGAAGCAAAACCCCTTGACTACTTTCCCACAGCCTGGCTCCATTTTAACTCAGACATTTCTTCCATCTAACTTCTTATGACACAAATTACTACCAGATTTTTTGTGGGGCCATTGAGCCTTGTGATTTTGGTAATGGATTAATTTTTTTTCTTCTTCTTAGCCCCCTTCAATATAGGTACACTGTCACCAGGTGGCAGTAGTGTATCACTAAAGAATGGGCTCTCGCTTGCGAACTGGGCAAACTGGGTCCAACTTTCATTTAAAAGTCCAAACAGCATAGCTTAAAAACTCAGGGCAGAATTTGTTACATTAATTTGTAATAAATCCTTCTGTGGTTTTTCTTCCAACATTCAGAGAAAAATAACATCTTTGCTAATTTTCATTTTCTGCCTCTCCTCTCCTTCTCTGAGGCTGGAAATGATTTATTTTATAAAACTGGAGGCATGGGACTCTAACACCAAATGGTGGAAACTGATCTCAACAAGCCACTTCCACTAGAAAAGGCTGGGCTGACCCATCTATCTCTAAGCATCTAGGTCTAAATTTAGTTAATGTTCCTCTCTGTGTATTTTTATGCCTAATAAAAATATTTGGGGAGGGGGTGAGAGGAGAATAATTCATTAGAAAAACTGGTAGTTGCATTTTTGCACCAATAGGCACAGATATCCATGAATTATCTGATGCCTGGATTCATTTGCAGGAATCATGTTCCCACTACTTTGGTGTCTCCCTAAGTACCCACATCAATGAAGACTAAGATTTCTGAGTTCTATTTCTAGACTTAATGTTCCTCTCTGCCCTCCTTCTGACAATTTTTGGGATGCTTACAATAGCTTCTAACTGTGAAGCTTAGAAATTTCAACCATTCAGTTTTATTTAGCCATGTGATGAAGGCATCCATTCTGAATTCTAAAGGCAAAAAGAAAGCACAGACAGGGAGAGGAAAAACATGTTTATCTTTATCTCCAACAAAAAATGTGTGGGGAGAAATTAAAGCCAAGTGTGAAAACTCTTTGACCCCTTTGTGGGATGTTCATGCAGCTGGGGAAAGCTATCTGTCTTGAATCTTGGCCTCCTCATCTCTGCAGCCAGGTGATAAAGCTGCCCACTTAATGACAGAGAAATGTGTGCAAATTGAGGTCAAGTGTGAAAATGGCAGGATCTGATTTTCTAGCCCAGAAATTCATTTTGGGGAAAACTGAGGGAGGCTTCCTAAAATAACTTTTCTTCCTTCTATATAACAATGACTCATCTGGGAGAAAATAATGCAGTGTTAACCTTGAAAAAAATTAACTTGTCTTAGCTTCAGTTTCTTCATCTGCAAAATGGGAACACTATTACCCATCTGTTGGTGTTGTATAGGGATTAAATGAGAAAATAGGAGCTGGCATGGAAGGAGTTCGCCCATGTGGGTCTAATCAGATCCCACTGTCATGGAAAATATTAGTTTGAAAATTAAATTAAGGTTATAAAAATATAATTAATCCCAGGGAAGCAAATCCTTAATTAACTCACATGGTCTCATTTGAAACAATCCCAGCCCTTTGGATTAGAAACATGGGTGAGTGTTGCCAGCATTTCTTAAGAGCTTTAATTTCTTACCTGAAATCTGGGGATAGAGGTGTTTTGGGAGTTTTCCATGAACTTCTCTTTTCATCAAGGAAAACTCTGACTCACTGATTTGGAAACCTGTATGTCTCTCCATACATCATCTACTTCTATCACCATCTCTAGGGACTCAGGGTTCTAACTACCAAAGACACTTAAAAAGCAGCTAATATTTCATTGGAATTTTATGCCTTCAGGCAAAAATAACCACAAGCATATTCTCAACAGAACAGAATATTGTGAATGAAACTGAAATTATTTTGGTGGACAGAGATTCAGACCGGTTCTAGCATACTTTCCAAAAGATCTGCTACTCACATTTTGGACCATTGCTTATTATTATTAAAAACAATATCCACAAAGGCATGGATGAGGACCATGATAATTCCCAGGCACTGTCAGACTGTCAAGGGAAACTGCACAATGGGGTGGACAAGACCATGACTTTGCTGCCTGATGGCCTGGTTGTGGATCCTGGTTCTGCCACCCACCAGCTGGGCAACATTGGACAAATTATTTTAACCTTTGGGTCAAGATTTTAAAAATCTTTCCAGGTGACTCTAATGTATAGTGAAATTTAAGAAGTGTTGTCCTAGGGCTTAAGGAATTTAAGGGCAAGTTCCTTAATGTCTCCTAGCCTCAGTTTTGCCATCTATAAAATGGGAAAATCACAGCATGTAATGTACCCCATATAAAGGTGCTGAAGGCTGAATAAGATAATGAATATTTAGTGCTTAGCATATTACTTGATACATCACAAGGGATCAACAAGCGTAAGCCTCTACCATCACTATACCGTCATCATTGTCATTGTTGTCACCATAATCATCACTATCATCCTATCAGTAACAGCAGCACTGTTATTATTAGTGTCTTCATTACTGTCATCCTCACCATTGTCATCCTCACCATGATCATCATAGTATCATCATCACCTTCACCACCACCATCACCACAATCACTGATACTACCACTAATACTATTACCATCATTACCACTATAAGCACCATCACCATCACCACCAACATCACTACCATCACCACCATCACTATCATTACCACCATCATCACCATCACCATCATTATCATCACCACCTTCAACATCACCACCATTAGCACCATCACCATCGTCACCACCACCACCATTACCAGCATCACCATCACCATCATAACCACTATCCTATTATCACCACCACCACTACCATTACCACCTTCAACACCACCACCACCACCATCATTATCTGCTTTGACAGTAGGTGCCATTGATTCCTTTAGGGAGCTCCAGCATGCTAGGTACTCAACATGATAATCTTGAATTCTTCATTCTTTTTTATATCCTTTGGGAAAGTGAGTTACTAGCAATCTATAAAAAGTCCTTATGAGCTAAAAATGTTGGTTTCACTCCATTTAGGCAACAAATGTATAAATTAAACTTCTTCATACCACTCTACATGCATTGAAAATGTGTTGTTAATCATGGCCATGTAGGCAGGTGTGGTGCTCCAAGCTTGCTCCTTCTATTAATTCACTTGGGGCCCTAGTACCTATGGAAGGAGGGACCCCTGAGCACTTTCACAGAGAGATGGCCTAAACAGGGCTGAAGTAGTAGAAATGCAGATAGAGCTCCATCAGCCATTCTGAGCATTAATGTAGGAGTAGGTCACCCACTATATCAAATTCTCAGCTTTGGATGAATTCTTTTTGCATTTGGCATGGAAGGTGATAAGTATTTTCTGAGCTATTTTTCAGTTTCAGGCTTCAGTCTGCTGAGATGAAATATGCAGATCGAGCCTGGAGCAGCTGTAGCACTCCAGAGTGGCTGGTATTTTGGTGGGCTTTATTTTAAAGTCTCTGACAGTTCAATCTCACTAAATAATTCAGCTGTTTAGGGAAAGCCATATGATCCTAAAATAAGTCCCTGAAGGTCAAGAATATAGGTTGAAATTTTATTTATTTTTGGGTGAATAGCATTCGACAAAATAACAAAAATGTCCCTTGTAATATCTCTTCCTTTACATCTTTGAATGAAATTACCAAGCGCACATCACTGGATGTTCATTTAAAAACATTCTACATCTTCTCCACGCATTTCTGGCAGAGTATTAAGCTAACTTTCTGATTTCACTGTTCCCAATGAAGTTAGAGATTCTAAAGAATAATTTCAAAATGCGGCTTTAACTTGAGGTGTCACTGATCATTTGGAAAGCTCTTTGTTACATCTAGCCCAGGAAAATACAAGCCTCATGTCATGGAAAAGCTGAAGTATTGACTTTATAAATCTGTAAAGAAAAGGGGAAAAATGCCATGTAAAAGTTTTCCAGGACAAAGCTGAATCTTGCTCATCCATCATCTGTCTCTTCAAGGTGACATGCAATCAAGGAGCAAAGCATCTGCATCCAGGAAGATACTGGCCAAGGATTTCTTTGTGCTCCTTGAAGATGGGTGCTTTGCTTGAGTCATCAGATTGACAGCTTCAAAATAGCTATTCATGGAAGTGGAAGACCGGACTTGAGGTTGCTTGGGCAGATCTCATCCAAACTCATAGAATCCTACATTCTTTAAGGCTGGTGGGATGCTAATATTTGTCTACTTTTTTTTATTATTATTTTTTATTTTTTTTATTTGTCTACTTCAAATGTCTCCTTGTCCCATTTTACAGATGAAAAACTGAGGCCCAGAGAATAAATGATGTGTGTCCATTAATGCACTCAATTAGTAACAAAATCAGAGTTAGGACAGGGATGACCTCGGGGCATGGGGAGGATACACATCTGGCCTGTATATTCCTCCGACCTGCTGACAGGTCTAGGTATAGCCATTTTGGTTGCATACCAAAAAAAAAAAAAAAAAAAAAAAAAAAGTTTGGCTTCCACATTGTGATCTGACTCTTACTATGTGCCCTGGGCCAAATCCTTCAAATGCTCTCAATTCCAAATGCCTTATATTTAACGCCCCACTACCAATCCCCACATCATAAAGATATACTATCATTGAAATTCTACATTTAAAAATATTTGAGCAAAGCCTAGTATGCAGTAGTACTTAACAAAGGCTCATGCACAGACTTATCTCTTCTTACGCCCTCAAGCATATTCTCTTGGACAGGGTGTGGGGAACCTAGATTTTCCAGAGCTGAAGCATCATGAAATCTGCTTGGGTTCCAGCAGGCACTCCCATACTCTGCAGATATACTGTTCCCAGTTTCATTGAGGAACACACAGGTGTTTAACCATCACACTTTTCACCAGTACCTGGTGGCAGCCTTGACATCAGAGCCCTTCCAGGACAAGCAGGCACCTAGTGAGGCACCACTGGTAGCAGCAGCCTAACTCCAAAGAAGAGCATGGAAACATTTATGATACATTTATCTCTTGTATCATGGGAGTTATTCATTTTCCTTTCTGAAAATTTATAAAATATCAGTGATCAAAAAGTGAGAAAATGGGTTCTGATGTTCTTTTTGTCAATTTTAAATGCATTGTGCAGTTTTTCTCAAGTAGTTAAGTAGTTATCTTTTAAGTAGATGTGTAATACTTCACAATTCATATATTCCATTACTCAAAGTATTGAGCAACTGACAGAGCATGATTACCCACTAACCAGAATGGGGAGAAACAGCAGGTAGACCAGATGACTAATGGCCATGGATGTGTCATCATTTAACTTGTTTCTTATTAAAAACATTTTGTTTCATTAAACAATTTTTTTCCTGATTATAGAAATACATTTCTGATTAAAGAACAGATAATAAAATTGTGACGTGCATCTTTAAGTATATCATGAGATTGAATTCCTAGAGGTGTGTACAAACACAGGTTTATAGATGTTGATGCAGTGCAGGCTGTCTAGGATATCGACCCTCAGGTAGGTCATGGGCGCAGCTCACATTATCTTCCTTGGCAAACACCTCTAAGTGGACAATTAAGAAAGGCAACACAATCATGCTGGAAGGACATCAGGACTCCTCACTTCCCCTGACCATCTATCTCCTGACTGTGCCCTAACACAGGAGGAATTTCTAATGTATAGTCTCCTTCCCCCAATATGGTGAGTCTCCATTTCCACATGCTTGGGGGCAATAGGATGGAGGAATGTTCTGGGGCTTGGCCCCTGCTTGTCTCTTTCAGCTCTGCTACTAACTAAATTTTTAGATGTGGGCAAATCACTTAGTCCTGGTCTGGGTTGATTCTTTTCTGTGGAAAAGAGATGACTGGGTCAGACCAATAATCAAATACCTTTCAGTGTTATCAGGCTAAGAATCTATAATTCTGTGTCCCCGCATTCCAAGTCTACTGCATGTTAATGACAAAAGCTTTGTGTCACTTCTTGTATCACCTCTCCTCTACCTTCCCCAACCATTCTCCATCCACACAGGGAAAATGGCACACTGGTGTTCAAGCTCCTTTGCACTTAGAACATTTGCAATGCCTGTTTGTTCTGTCTGGCATAGTATCTCACTAAGACCTTCCCTGGGCTAAGCTGTTTTGGGTGTCAGGCTCTGAAATTGCTATTGTCTGTGCCTGGAACATGCATCCCCTGTTTCTAGGTGGCATCTATTTCTTCTTGTCTTAAACATCACTTCCTTGAAGAGGACTCATCTGACCACACTGATTCAAGCCGACTGCCCTTTGGGTCACTCTTAACCATGCTATCTTATATTATTTTCCTCTCTGCACTTAGCATCAAAATTATCATGTTGTATTAACCTATTTTTTGGTAGAATATAAATCGTCTTCAAGAAAGGACACCTGGGACTGACAATGCTCACTAAAAACTTGTTGAGTGAATGTGGGCAGGAAGAGAAAAGCAGCCACTAACATCCGGGAGCTGGCCTGGTGCCATCAGCTAGATGTTGGCATTCTCCTGGTGGAAATGAACAACTTTGCAGAAGATTGGCATTGGACAGGGCCTCTGTGTGACCAAGATGGGTGAATGAGGACAAGAACACGGCCACTCTGTCATCGAGTGTGAGCGTAGACCCCTCCCTAGCCAATATGAGTGATGGCTGCCTCCCTGCTGATTATGGCTGTCACCTCATCTCAGTCCTGTCTATAGATAGATTTAAAGTTCCCAGTCACAGAATTACCCCTGCATCCCAGCAGCATCCCATTCAGAGCAATGCGCCACTTTTATGAACCTTCCCCCAAGGCAGCTAATACAAGCCCCAATTCTATAAATCTCTCTTAACAAGGGCACCCCACGGTTCCCCACGGTATGCTCTCCCTCCTTGCAATGAGCTATAAACCCACTCGTTTAACTACAGGTGTGTTCCTGGTGATCTCTAACTGGAGGGCAGTGACAGTGGGAAAATAATTATAAATAGTGGCTTCTTTTTCTTACGTAACTGCTATGTGCCAGATGCCGCTGTTTCCAGTAAAACAGCCTTGGATTGTAGGCATTACTATTACTACTCCGATTTTAAAGTTGAGGACACTGAGCTCAAATCTTGTAACTACCTTCCCAAGGTCACAAAGCAATTACAGAGAAGCTGCAGTTGGAATCGTGCCTTCCTGACTTCAAAATTGTGTTTTTCTCATTATTGTAGTGTTCCTTTTTCTCTATTTTTCCTTTAGCAACGATGTTGGTGCTCTAAGCTAGTGATGAAGATAAACGTGTGGCCTCTACTAATTCTTCCATTTACCATGATTACCATTCCTGATGGATATTTCAGGTTTTCAATCCTCTGTGAAGGTTTGTATTTTAGATGTCTGCTCTTCCAATGTCACTGCTGCATGGAGTTTCTCACACAATCTCAAACATACAGAATATGTTCAGCATCAGAAGAAGTATTTTCAGACAATTGTTCTGCCATTTTGGGGAGTACTATTGTGAAATGGAGAAAACATTTAAAAATATAGAGTTGTGGGAATGATAGTCCACATGCAGGCTTTAGTATAAGAACTCATTAGCTTTCTGTATTTTGTATTACTGCTCTTTAAACAATGGTTCTTGGCTGGGTGCCTGGGTGGCTTAGTCAGTTAAGCACCTGACTCTTAGTTTCATCTCGAGTCATGATCTCGGGGTTGTGAGATCAAGCCCTCGGGTAGGACTCCACACTGAGCATGGTGGAGGTTGCTTAAGATTCTCTCTCCCTCTCCCTCTGCCCCTGCCCTCCTTCTTAAAAAAATTAAATAAGCAAATAAATAAAAAAATATCCCATCTCTTGTGTTTGAAATCTGACTGATGAATGAATTTGAATTTAACAGTTTCCTAGATACTTCCCCAGAAATTAAGACTCCGGTTGTTAGTAAGTGAACAAATATATCTCTTGACTCAATAGATCATTATTGAGAGTCATCGTGAACATGGCTCTGTGCTAAGTGTTTTCACCCATGCCATCTCAAATACATTCATTTCAAGTGTTTAAGTTTCTGAATGAATCCATGGGAAGATAAGAAGTTAGCAATATAAACCTGGTGTCGCTTGGCTCAGGCAATATTCGGTAGCTTCCATTCCCTTCCAACCTGTGATCTGACATCTCCAAGAACCAGAGATCATTCCTGGAGTGGTTTGGGTTGATGGAGCATGGTAAATACCAAAGTCCAAAAAATTTAGTGTATCTGATTCTAGAATGGTCTTCAGGACAAGTCCCTGATGCTCTCCTCTGGACAGCTTGATGCAACAATCCAGGGTCTCAGATGTGGGTATAGGGCACCTTTTGAGCCACCATGGGGTTTTAAGCAGGATGGAAGCAGGTTTTGAGGGGCATCATCAGATTTCTATTTCAGAGACTGCCTGAGTTGCAGGAGGTAGTGGGACAGGGTTGGAAAGCGGGCTGCTGGGAGACCACTGGTGGGGCAGACAGCCTCAGAGGGTGGAAGTATGTACCACACGCAGATGGAGATGGGACCAGGTAGGAGATACTGAGGAGCAGATGTGATGGGGCCCGGGCACTGACTAGCTACCTTGGAGTGAGAAAATGAGTTTCATAGAATAAATACTCTTATTTGATCTGTTAAGAGGTTGAGTTATAGGTTGAATCCTACATTAATTTCTATCTTTGTTGTTGTTGTTAGAACATGTAAATGTGAGATCTAACTTCTTATCAAAATGTTAGATGTACGATCGGTATTATTAGCTATGGGCACAATACTGAACAATATGTCTCTGGAACCTACTCATCTTGTATGACTTGAGCTTTATACCAGTGGAAGAGCAAGCCTCATTTCCCCCTCCTCCACCCAGCCCCTAATAACCCCCATTCTGCCCTCTGCTTTAGGAGTTTAACTATTTTAGATACCTCACGTAAGTAGAATCATGCAGTATTTCTCTGTCTGTGACTAGCTAACGTAGCATAATATCTTCCATCTTTGTTGCATACAACAGGATTTCCTTCTTGGTTAAAGTTGAATAATAACAGTCCATTGTATGTATATACCACATTTTTAATATCCATTCATCTGTTAATGGAGATTTAGTCCTGTACTATTATAGATCAGAGCATATTATATCAAGCGGATCTGGGGTAAGTGGGACAATCAAGAATGCCCCCTTTTCTTGTTTTTTGACTTGGTGTGCATACTGGAGAATCACATAGATAGGTGGGTCACTGGGTAAAGCCTTTACTTTACTAATCCAACATGTGAATTAAACTGAGCATGTTCCCTGTTCTAAGTGCTTTGTGGATATTAATTCATTTGATCTTTATTATATCTCCATGAGTTAGGGGCTATTATTCTCCCATATGACACATGAGCAAATCGAGGCACAGAGGGGTCACATAACTAGCACAAGGTCACACAATTAGTAAGAGTCAGCTTCTGGACTGTGCTCTTAACCATCATACATCACAGCATCCTGGAGACTGAGGTCGGGATCACCTCCTGATGAAGGCCAGTTGGCTGGTAGGAAAGAAGCGGTACCTCAAGGACAGCCAAAGGAAAATTAGTTTTATTGTTTTGACTTTGATTTAATTTGGTCCCAAGTACCATAATCAGTAAAGTTTCATTATCCTAGCATCTTACCTAAAAGAAAAAAAAATACACCCCCCAAAAGGCGGTGATTTTCTGATGGAGGCTTTCATGGAGTTTAAACATAATTATTTTAGGCCTGTTTATCCATAAAGAGCCCTACCGATGGCACATGATGATTTATCTCTATGGATTAAGTGTCACAATTGAGGAGCTGTGGTCTAAATCATACATTCACAGCAGACCTTGAAAGTCTCTGGAAGGTCTCCCAGAAGCATGCACTAAAGTCAACCAAAGTTTTCAAACTTTTCTTTTTATTATCATGTAGCTGAAATTACACGTGGACTATGTTATTCAGTTATTCACTATTGATAGGCATTTGAAGGCACAAAGTTCTTCCAAAGATCAAACTTTATCAGTCCAGTTTAATCTAACAAATTCACCATTGAATTATGAACCTCATACTTTGAAGAAAAGAGTGAAGGCTTCCAAGACAAAGAAAATAGCTGAGTACTTGGGTATGTTGGTATTCATTGTTTGACACTTAAAAAAACTCCAAACAGATCCTCGAGAATAAACATTACTCATGGAACCTCATTGTAAGTCCCAATGTGGAGAAACATATGTAATGAAATTTCTCCAGAATAAAATAATGAAACAGATTTGCAGGTAAAGAGCATTATTACATTCTTCCTTATATTTTTTAATTTGGTAACAGCCCCTCTGGTGATCTCTAGAGCAAATCTTCTCAGCACTGGCACTATTGACCTAAGGGCTGGATAAGTTTTTGTGGTGGGGCTATCCTGTGCATTGTAGGATACTGAGCAACATCTCTGGCCTCCACCCACCAAATGCCATTAGCACTCCCTAGTTGCGACAACCAAAAATGTCTCTGGACACTGTCAAATGTCTCTAGAGGGAGTAGGGAGAGGGCAGCAAAATCACTCCAGAATAGAACCAATACTCTAGAATATGGTTCAATTCAATGGATTGGCTATAAAAACCTGTTCAGTAAAGGACTATTATTGAGGTCTTATGAGGCTACATGTTCACTTACTTAGCAAGTATTTACGGAGTGCCTATCATATGCCAGGTGAGGCAAAAGTCTAGCAGGAAACTGCAGTGAACAAAATACAGCAAATGTGGGCTATAGCTTAACGATGGGGTAAAGGTTCATTTCATTATTTTGACATCTCTTATAGGTAGGTAAGATTTGTATCTAGTCAAAAGGAAAAAATCTAAAACAAAATAGAATACTTTGCAAGTAGCTCACTAACAGACATAGTTTGTTTCATTAAATTAAAGTGAAATTTCTCTCTAATAGAAAAATCTGTATGTAGACAGTCCTGAGCTGGTGTGGGGATCTTTAATCTTAGAAGCACTTGATTCTTTCTATCTTCTTGCTTTTCATGTGGGCCCTTCATTTCCTAGGCCACTGCTTATGTGCTCACCTTCTTGCCCACATTTTATCCAACAGCAAGGAAAATGGGAATTAAAGCATGACAAGGGATAAAGCACCAGCATTTTATAACAGTAGATCCCTGGAAGGAGCCACGTGGTCATTGGCCCAAACTCAGTCCTCTGACCACCTCTGGCTGCAAGGGAGGCTGGGGAATGTAGTCTTTGCTCTGGGCGGCCATAAGCTTCAAGAAGCTTTCTATTCCTCTGGAAGAAGGGGAAAACTGATTGGAAGTCAAGCAACAATTTCAACTCCAGTCACCCGGAGGCATTTCCTTTTCCTCCGCTTTGTCCTCTCTACTGACATCAGCTATACAGAAGTTTTAAAGAATTGGCATAATACCACGTCTTTGTAAGACCACCAGATACTCTTGATTCGAAATTCCATTCCACTTGGTATGCTGGTAAATGTCTAATAACCAGCTTTTCTCAGTTGAGGGTGGGAGGTATGCAATCTGATTTTTAAGTTTGCCAATTTGTGTGGTGTAAATACCCCCACCGTGGCCAGCTGATTTCAAATTACTAGTGTATCTGAAGGTGTTACTGGAAAGAGACATATACAGCTGGCTTTCATGGGTACAAGCTGGCTCTAGCACAACTCTACTTATGGAGAAACACTCAGCACTGTGTACAAAGTAAACTCTCTGTAGCTGCTTTTATTAAAGAATTAAAAATACATGACACCCACTGACATTTCATTTGTTCCCCACATATTTATTGAGTGGCGTACGATGCGCCAGGCCTAGGAATGCCACTTACTGGGGGTGAAGTGGTAGACAAAAATGACAAGCTGCCTACCTTCTCATCACACAGCTTACACTAAGATGAGGAAGACTGACAACCAAACATGACAAGAGTAAATGTAGAAGGACATCAATATGGGGAGAGGGAGAAACAGAGAGGTTTGCCTTCACCTAGGGGGACAGCCAAGGTTTATCAGCTGAGCTGAGTCTGGAAGCTGATCAAGAGTGCCCTAGACTTGGATGGGAGGTACAGGGAAGAGCATTTGGCAGAGACCTCACAACAGGGCAGGGAGAGCATGGCACATTCCAGGAAGGCTAGGGTGCAGTGCAGTGGGTCCCAGAGAATCAGATGAGATGGAATGAAAGAAGAAGCAATGGCTGGACCTTTTCATAGTTAGACACTTATTTATATTTCAGAAGCACTGAGGAGACCCAGAAGGCCTTGAAGGGAGTACCATGACTTCAGTGTTTGGGGAAAAGATCACTCTGCCTACACCAATAAGGGGGGCTTCACAGATGGAAGTGTGCCAGTTATGAGGCTCTTCTAATAGTTCAAGAGAGAAATGATGGCTTATGCGTGGCTTGGGTGGTGGCAGTGGACACAGAGAGAAATGGACACACTCCAGACATATTAAGGAGTGGTACAAACAAGGCTGGAACATTGGAAGGTTCTGGGCCAAATATGGGAAAGGACTGTGTCTATGATTACTATTTTATTTCTTACTTTGATCACTGGTTGGATCCTGGAGACTTTTATTGAGTTTGGGATGAAGGGAGTGGAGGAGAGATTTTAAGTTAGATTTTGAGCATGTGGACTTGAATCATTTGATATTTCAATGATCCTTATGGAAAGCATTCATACACATAATCTCCATCATATCAATGGGTAAGTAAGTTCAGAGCACATGCCATAAAGCTAGTGAATGGCACTGCTGGGACTTGAACTCGGGTCCTACATTGCAAAGTTCTATAGCCTTCCCATGATATCACAAAAGGCTCTAACCAGGTCCACCTTGAACCTGTGGCAGAGTGAGTTTAGTTACTGGAAAATCCTCATTAACCTGAGCTGCAAGGTGGGACCTCAGTTTATGTACAGAGAGGACTGAGCTATTAATGATACCCCTTCAAATTGCTTTGAACAATTTATTCTGCATTGGACTAATGAGCCCTGCACTGCACTTCTGGGAAACCTCTCACCTTGTAAAATAAAGTCCATCAGATCATGCTCTGAATATTAACCTTGCTAGAAAGAAAAGAAAAATAAGCAATAGAAAAGATTGATTCCCCTCCCCCCATGCAAAGAAAACACTTTTCAATGAGCCACTAAGTGTAATTCATATTTTTAGATTAAGGGAATGTTTTTCACCGAGAAAAAAAAAAAACATTGCAAAGTATTGCCAATATCATGATGCCAAGTAATAAAGGCATTTAAACACTCTCATCTCCTGCATGGTTCTTGCATAAACCAGTGTAATGTGACATGACAGGAGCTAATGGTATACTCAAGGAATCTACATTAGCCTAAGTTTGCCATATTTGTCATCATGTCTACACTGCTGGACTTGGAAGGGGTCCCCTTCTTTTTTGCCAGACTAATGAATCTTCTGGTAGCAGTGTTCCTAGATTGAAGACTTAAAACTTAAAGGAGAAACCACACCTGGTCTCTGACCTAATGAAAATGGAAACAAAGAGCTTCTTTTAGTCATAGGAAATGAAGCCAATTTCCTTTGATAAAATTAACAGGTGCATGAAGAAAACAATGCATGATCTTATTTATACTGGGTCGGTGTGGTTTGTCCACTGGTTGTATATTTTTGCATCAAGAATGCCCCTCTGTTCACATAGATGTAACAAAGCATTTCCACCCCCTTCTGATTCATTGGGCCACTTGACAAGCCTAAAGAGAATGTGGGATAAGTTCTATTCCCCCATTGTACAGATGAGGAAAGTAAGGCTCCAAGATACTGGACAACCAACTGATCGTCACATCCAAATTAATAAAAGATCCTGCGCTAAAACTCAAAGCAACCCCTTTCTGGTTCCCAACACCCTTCCATAAGTTAAATTCCAGGAGGGCAGAGACTTGATATGTTTTTGTTCCTTGGTATCTGTCACATAGTAGGTGCTAAATAAATATTTGCTGATGGTTTCTCCATGCCTTTTATTCCCTGAAGCATGGTGCAGTGGAGCAGCAAGGGAATTGGAAAGCAGGATACCAAGACTTCCCCCAAGAGCATGGATAAGTGACACAACTTCCTTAGCCCTTGGTTCCTTTTATACAAAATGAAAATAATTCTTACCAGCCCTGTGAAGATGAGCCATAAGGATCAAATCAAATGCGGCAATGAGGGCTTTCTCCAAATGGCACACAGTTAAGGTGTCCTGGTTGCTTTTAAAGTGAAGAAAATACCCTCAGTGACCCTATGTGCTCTTCTTGATCAGGTATGCTGCCTCCTAGGCTGTGTGCGAGATGCAGCTGCAGAGACCCAGTTGCCCGTTTCAGGCAACTTGGCTACCAGAACTTTCTCGGGGGCCTTTGGGCAGCTTATGGTATTCATATGAGTCTCAGAGTTGACTACACATTTCTTCACCCACAATCACTGCAATATATGGTGGTCTCCACAGGCCAGAGCTTTCCTTGACTTCAGGCTACAGCTTTTCCATAAAACTCAACTTTTGCCCACTATACAGCTGTGATCAAGGGAGTGGGGATCCGTGTTCACTGTTCTCTGCACTGGGGGAAAATATCTCAAGTGTAGGTCCATACTCTCTCATTTGGAGTTGTTTCATTTGGGCATATTTCTTAACCTTCCTCAGCCTTAGTTTCCCCAACCATGATAAGGAAATACCAGCTA
Organism: Canis lupus dingo; assembly: GCF_003254725.2. Lineage (NCBI taxonomy): Eukaryota > Metazoa > Chordata > Mammalia > Carnivora > Canidae > Canis > Canis lupus. Next base: position 68,925,620 of record NC_064247.1, read on the forward strand.
CCACTCAGGTAGGTTATAGGATTAGATGATAACAGGTGATATAAGTGACTTATGTGCCCAGAACAGCATGAACAATGACCACCACAGCTACCTATGCTCTGCGTATAGATCTGCTTATCCCAGCAGCTGATTTTGACAATCCATTTTTCATTCAGCATGCAAGACAACCTGGTGGATAAAACAGAGCTCTAAGTGGACTGGGATCCTAATTTGCTTCCACTCTGTGTTCACTGGGAGTCATACATTTCCAAATGAGTGAGCAGATTATACCCACAATCTGACCATATCTCATCAGGAGTTCTGGTTCCACTGCAGTCCAAAGGACTACCCTTTGGGTCTGGGTTTGACCCAAACCTCCATATTGGTTTCTCTGCTTCTGTTCTTGCCTCCCTCTTCAGTTGGCCTCTCAACACAGTGGCCAAAGGATCATGCTAAAACATAATTTAGACCATGTCTCTCTTCCCTTTAAAAGCCTCTAATGTCTCCCCATGTCACTCAGAATAAATCCAAAGTTCATGCAATGACCTACAAAGACCTCCATGATTTGCACACCTCTGCCCTATTTCTTCTCTGCCACTACCTTCTGCTACAGTCCTGGAATGAATAAAGCAAGTGATAAGGAGACAGGACCAGAATGGTGAAAGAATTCCAAGCCAAGCTTGCCTTGGGACAGCTGAGTTGGTTCATTCAAATGATCTAAGTAACAATTGAAAGAACTGGTGTTTAGATAAAGTTGACAAGAAGAGCATGATAAGCATTTTTTTTCCTCCAAATATCTGGAATATGGAAGAGGAAATAACAAAGTAGAAATATGACTATTAGGTAGGAATATAGGAATTTCAGATCAATGTTGATGAAGAATTGTGTTACAGCTTCAATTGACAATGAATGGAATGAACTCTTTCATGAGGGAATAAATTACCCACCATTGGAAATACTTAGGCAGGGACTAGAAAATTATGTGGGCAAAGAGAGAAGCAAAATTTTAACATCAGAATGCAGATGTGATGAGATTATATTGAATTCCCCTTTAATCCTAACAGTCTACTAGTTGTAACATTAAGAAAAAGGGGGAAATAAATAAGATCAACTACTTTAGCCCCAACAATTCTGAAACAACCCAATGTCAAGAAAGAGTGTGTGTCATTGTGGAATATTGCAAAGATATTGCACAAGAAGATATTGCAATATCTTTGCAATATTCCACAAGGAGCTCTCTGCTCAGACCAAGTTACTGAAGCAAAATACTAATTCCTTAGAAATGCAATCCAAAATCGGCAACCTTCTTGTTGACTCACCATCTGACAGTGAGCTGAGGAAGGGAAGAGTGAAAGATCAGAGACCACTACCACAGTAGAGAAGTAGCTGATGGCCAATCCTAATTGAGGAAAAAGGAATTGTTCTAATCACCATGTGACACATGAGGTCATCTGGCAGGAAGCCAGGTCATATTCTTGTATTTATTTCCCTCATGCTCCTTTCCCTTTCTTTTGGATCATTTTCAATGCTGTATATGAATGTGTGAGTGTATCAGTATGTGTGTTCCACTATTGTCTTTTAGTGTATAATTCAATGGTTCATCCAACCAATTTGATGGCTGGTCTACTCTGCACGTGGCATAAAGACACAATGATGAAAAAACTGCAGCCTGCAGGTGCTGACCTCTTTCATTTAGCATTGGCTATCAAGAGGACAGATTTCATAAAGAATCCTGTTGTGTTTGACCCCAGTCAAAGAGGGCTTTAGAGAAACCAGCCTTTGGACTGATCATGGAAAATGGGCCTCTCCTCCCATAAATGAGATAACTTCAGGTCACGAAGTGATTTTACAAACATAACGGAGGCCCTTCTCTGAGAGCTGTGTCTGCCATAGTGTATGGAGAGTACTGAGAAGTCCCAATTGACCCAGACTGCAAAACCCTGTCCCATTACCAAGTACATGTGTGCAAATGCCATCTTCTCAAGTGAGAGACTCTGCACATCCTTCCTTCTGCAACTGTCTCACTATGTGATGAAGAAAAGACATTTGCTTCCAGGAAACATTTTGAGAGCGTACATTTGTGCAGGGAAACTGATGGTATAACAAATCCCTAGAACTGTTTTCTAAGGATAAATGCAAAAGATCGGTCCAGTGCTATGGTTATTTTAACAAATAAACCAAGAGTAGTGGCTGAACACATTGGAAAATAGGGAGATTTGAAACAACCGATTTAACCTGAAAACAACAGAATCAATGCACCAAATAGAATTCCCCTAAAACAAACAAATGAATATGTGTGGCTTGTTGCACAAACAAGGCAAGAAGAGAATATCAAGCAGATGTAGAATCTCGTCTGTTCCCTTGTCTTACAGACTGATTTCCAATATGTCTACTTATTTTTCATTTATTCAGCAAATATTTTAGAATATCTCACACACCTTCTAGGTGCTGAGCACCAGAAGTTCTGATCTTGTAGGCTAGCGCTTATTTTCATGGCTTCTTCAGGGAGTTATTTAACAAGGCATTACAAATCATGACATATCACTGTCATCTCCATACCATGCAGCACTTTGTTAAAAAGCAGAAGTCTATTCTCTAATTTGACAACATAATAAGAAAATCTTGTTTATGAAAAAAAAAAAACAAATCGAAAAACAACCCAGAAAAATATTGAAGTTAAGAAAAAAAATCTTACCACTGAGGTCAAATGAATGGAGACTTATAGCATGTTTCTAATGCTTTTAAGTATAAAAAATGAGTTTCCCATAATAGCCAACTGTTTTTGCTTCCTACTAGTTTACAGTGTTTCCCAGGCACTGAATCCCCTTGAGACCCATGGAAGGTCATAGCAAGCCCAATAATAAAACTCATTTTCCCCTCACAGGATAAATACTTGCAGCCCAAATGTGGCACTTTACCTCTGTGAAAATGTGGATATCTAGCCACTGAAACTTTCAGATCAACCTTATAAACATGAACGACTCTGCTCTGTGTCATGCACAAATAGCAAATACATTGGAGTGCATTTCTTCTGAAGGCTTCAGTTTGGGCCAGGGAGATTGACCAGAGGGCCAGCCATAGCTCATTCTGGCCCTTCTGTCATGTTTCACAAGTGAAGTGACACAGATCTGCCAAGGCTGTCAAAGGCTCTTGACAGACTCTAAGAAACACCTTTGTGACCCTGAAAGGAGCCGTGGAAGCTTAATCATTAATGTTATTAGAGGAGCAGAGATTCATACTGCTACAAGTGGGCCCTAGTCAACTAGACAAAAAGAGGTGGGGGGGAGGGGCCTCTGAGCACCAGCACTCAACTGCACACAGACCTGGCCAAAGTGGGAATCCTGAGGGTGGAGAGGGCTACTGTCCCTGCATGCCTTCCCATGTCATTTGTTGGTGTTGGCACTTTGTATGAGATTTCCTAGGCTAAGATAACAAATTGCCACAATCTTAGTGGCTTAAGGCACATTAGATTTATTATTTTATAGTTCTAGAGGTTTGAAGTCTGAAATGGGTCTTATGGGAGGTAAAGTGAAAGTGTAAGTAGGGTTGGTTCCATCTGAAGGCTCTAGGGGAGAACCCATTCCTTGCCTTTTCCAGCTTCCATAGGGTGCCCCCCCGTTCCTTGGCTTATGGTGGTATCACTCTGACCTCAACATCCATTGCCACATCTCTTTATCTGACTTTGGCCTTCATATGTCCATCTTATAAGGACTCTTGTGATTATACTGGGCCACCTGGATAATCCAGGACTACTATCCCCATCTTATTTTTTTTCTTTTTTATTTATTTATGATAGTCACAGAGAGAGAAAGAGAGAGGCAGAGACATAGGCAGAGGGAGAAGCAGGCTCCATGCACCGGGAGCCCGATGTGGGATTCGATCCCGGGTCTCCAGGATCGCGCCCTGGGCCAAAGGCAGGCGCCAAACCGCTGCGCCACCCAGGGATCCCTATCCCCATCTTATTATCCTTAACTTAATCACATCTGCAGTCCCTTTAGCCATATAAGGTAATATATTTTCAGATTCTGGGGATTTGGACAAAAACAACTTTGGGGGATGATTATTGTGCCTACCATACTTTAAGAGCCAGAAAGGAGAAAACAGATGGGTTGTGTTACCAAGGAGTTTAGATCTGATAGGAAAATGGAAGAGGTTCATAGTCATTGAGGGCTTAGGGGAGAATAGAGACAATCAATGACTCTAGAATACATGAACCCAGGAGGCTGGGAGATGAGCAAAAGGAGTGTGTGTGTGTGTGTGTGTGTGTGTGTGTGTGTGTGTGAGAGAGAGAGAGAGAGAGAGAGAGAGAAAGGAGAGAGAGAGAGAGAGTGAGAGGGAGAGAGAGAGAGAAAGGTCTTGCTAAAGTTAAAAAGCTGGCTCTATGGGGGGAGAAAAAGGGATAAATAGAGGTCATGGTCCAGGAGGAGATTTAGGGGGAGAGATATTGGAGATATTAGCAAGGTTTAGAATATGAACTGATGACCTGTCTGGTCTAGTGAAAGGAAAATTATATATATATGAAGTCAAGAATCTGGTCCTTCAAATCACAGGCTGAAATCACTCCAATGATGAAAAGAAAAAGGATAGACAGGAAACTATGAGCCAGGACCTAGGGTTCTAGAATCACAATGGATGGATGAGAAGAGAACAAGTGGCCTGGAGGTGTGGAGATAGTATAATCACATGACATGAGCTTCAGAGGAATTATTGAAAGAGGTTGATAGAAGAAAGGTTCTTCTAAGGGAGCCTTGAGGATGTTGATCTTGGGTTTTAGTTTTGAAATACTGGGGCTGAGAGGATGGGAGGAAGAACCAATTCCACTGAAAAAGAAAAGGGAATAATTTTCTCTATTGCACTTATCATTTAATACTTATATTTTATTTTTTAAACCTTTTTATTTTACAATAGAATGTAAGCTTAATGAGAGTGGTTCAATGCTGTATCCGTAGTGTCTATGACAGTATTGCGTACATATCAGATTTTTTATAATGAATGAATGAATGAAATGGAAGGAAGAAAGAAAAGAAAGGAAGAAATAGACAGAAAAATAGCTAGCTAGCTACAGGGGAGAAGGAAAGTAGATACATTCACACCCTTCAGCTTAGTTGGGGAAGGCTAAGTTTCTGTAAAGGTAAGAAGGTAGGATGTGTTCTAGAGATTGAGAATAGAAAGCTACAAAAGCTATGTAGAAGGGAAGACAAAGGAGAAGAATGAGAGGGAGGAAGTTATTTTTCTGGGAGCTAATGAGATATTTTGGGGAGTGCAATCTAGCGTGAGGGCACAGGACCTGACCGCCCTTCTCTGTGAGCAAGGAGTGAGCGAGGAACAGTGCTAGGAGCTTGTTTTATTCAGGAACTGACACCTGGCAGAGAGTGGATGCCCAGGGACAAGTGGCTGGTCAGAGGAGCAGAATCCTGAACAACTTCAGACCAGACTCTCACTCCCAGGTAGCTTCAAGCAACAGCTAGATGACCATCTTTTAGGGATGCCCTCAGACTAAGTCAAACATTGGCTGAAACTAGTTATTAGATGTCACCTGGGGCTCCTTTCGATTCCTAAATCATCAAATGGCCAAGGAGAAATCATCTCCCCTCCTCCCAATTTACACTCCAGCTGTTTCATTCATTTTAACGATGGGAGAGCAAAATGACCTTTTGCAAATATCACCCACAGCTTGGAACTCGATTGGCAAACAGTGGAGTCACAGCTCTTACTTGACCCGGGCTGTAGGCATGCAATGGTGCGATAGCAGACCTGAACCACTTAGGGAGGAGGAGTGGCTCCATAGATTTAGTCTCCTATTACTATGGCAACCTTGAGACTTTTGTTGCAGCTAAAGGTTAAATGCAACCAAGTGTTCATTAGGATGTTCCACTAATGAATGAGACCAAATCCTTATTTGTGTGTAAATCAATGGCTATGTGGGTACAGGGGTGAAGAACAAAGGGACAGTGCACAAGCCAGAGAGTGCTAACTGCCTAATCAACCTTGGGATTAAAATTGGTCTCCAACTGGTACAATGGCTTCATCTGTAACATGCATGAAATAACTATAATTGAGAGCAAAAAAATCAGACACTACATAATACTTCAAGAGCATTTGTCTATAACTGAGGATTATTTTTTCATTCTTGCAAAACCATTTTTGAAAATGTTTAATTTCTTCCTTTTTATCTTTGCTTGGCCTTCGTGATACTTCCAAAACTAAGAAAATAGCCAAATAATATTTATATTTGTTTACCCCAGTTCATGCAATATGTCATCCAGCTTTACCTCTTATAACAGCAGCTTCAGAAAGAAATAGCGAGCAAGAGAGGTTTGCAAAGTGGGGGTTGTGGTAGGGGCCATAGCAATCCAACTGGTTTGTGCAAATGGAATTAACTGACAGAGGCTACAAGGATGCTTTTGTGATGGAGCTTTGGGCCATGGCAGACACAGAATAGATGGTAGCTGCATGAGTAAGAGGTAGGCTGACTTATAGCTAGTCTATATTAAATATTTCCCTCCCCTTAGTTGTACTTCTGAGTGAAGTTTTCATTCATATCTTTTACTTGTGGGTGTCTTGTGGTATAGTCATGGTGCTCAACCAGGTTCCAGCCTGCCTTAGGATGATGAGAAATGGGGGTGGGCAAGCAAGGTTTCCTTGCCTCCTTATCTTGATGTTTCCTGGAGTCGTAAAGATTGTCAGGGACACCGCAGGTGCCACTGGAGAAGAAGCAAAGGGATTCATGGGTCAGAGAAATATATTTTGACCCAATGTATTTATTAGGCCTTCATATACAATCATCAATGAAAAAGAACTGCATGGCAATAGGTACAGGGCTATGACTGCAATAGATGTTTATGGGGGTATTTATAATCCTCTTCTTCAGGTAGCTATGTAGGCAGATCTGTGCAATTTTTTTTTTTTAGATCTGTGCAATTATAGGGATTCTGAAAATTGTTTTTTTTAAAATCAGTTTTAAACCTTTATTTCAGATTTTCAAAAAGGCTCATCCAATCTAGGCTTTTTTCCCCCTCTGACAGGGGCACCTGTCTATCCTGGTGAATTGCCCTCTGGGAAATCAGTTCTAAAAGACGAGGGGTCTAGGATTACTGGCATTTCCTCCTAGAGGCAGAAGATAGATCATTCAGTCATGGTGCTATTGAAAGAGTAAGGAGTGTTAGCTCCTTTAGGCTTTTTTTCCTTTTTGTGTTTTTATAAGAATGGAATAAAATGAGAACTTTCAATAATGACGCAGATAAAAGATGCTCTCTCGGGCAAACATTTATATGTCATGTTGAAAATGCCTGTGATGTTTTAGAGGCTGTTGAGAACTCACATAATTCTTAAACCTTACCCATCAGCAAAGAAGAGGAAACAAAAGAGATTCTTGGGGGACCCCTGTTATTTCTAAATGCAGGGTCAACATAGGAGAAAATAAAAGAAAAGAAAAATTTGTTACCAAGGAATTTGTGGTTATATGCAAATCTATAATACACATGGTAGAAGGACATACTGAATTGAAGAATGAAAGAAATGAAGCTTTATACAATGTGACTTCTCTATGTTTAACTTTTTTTGTAACCCTGGAATCCAGCACAGAGCCTGACATGTAGTGGGCATTCAGGAAATAATTGCCAAGTTCTCAGGCAACATCCTCATGCAGCATTTCTGTGTGTTTACTAGGTTCCAAGTACTATTCTAAGCATTTTGCTCATGTATTACCACATAAATCCTCAAAAACAGTCTTATGAAAAAAGTACCATTATTACTATCTTTTAAATATGGGACAACTAGGGTTCAAGTATACTAGATAACTTTTCCCTCCTTCTACCTTCCTCCCCCCACTCTTCTTTCCAACATTTATTGAGCACCTGTATTTCTAGGTACCATTCTAGGCAAGAGGATGTGGAAGTGAACAAGACAAAAATCCCTGCCCTCATGGAGCTCATGTTCTAGTGGCTGAGACCATTCAGCAAGTAAGTTGCTGATTGAGGACTTGTACCCAGAGGATCTGAATAATATACAAGCAATATGGAAAATTATATAGCCCGGTGTGATTCCTTAGCTATTTCAAGATGTATTCTGAGTGGAGTAGAAACTCTTGTTGGGCACTTTAGGATGTCTCTGCCCCAAAAAAGCATCTGAAATGTGCCACTGGATGAGTAGAGACTCTGGTTTTGTGTCACTTCCTACCACATGTTCTGTATATTCTAGTGGTGACTATTTCAAGATCCTAAGAAAGATGAGTCTTGAACTAATTTTACCATCAGTCTTTGGGCTAGAAGATTTGTGTGTGCTGTCATTCAGAAGCTATCTGACTGAGCTGTTCGTGGCATGCATTCCTCCAATGTAGGTGGGCAAGGTAAGACTCCCTTCTCTGGCGTTTTATATAGGTTAACTGAGACAGTGCTGCCTCTGTGCCATTACTGTACTCAGCTCTAGAAAAGGCTCTGCATCTGAAATTCAAACGGATGGTTGACTAAAGAAGGCAGAAGGCTTATTCTGTTTTCCGATTCCTCCCCAGTGTCAACACAACAATCTTGGAATCTTGTTCCCACAGTCTTCAGCAAGTGGTGAGAGGAGAAGATAGCCTAAAGTCATTCCACCTCAAGAAGTCTAGGTTTCCAGAACAACTCATCTAAGTCCTGGCATCTCCACTTGCTCTTTGACCTCATGAAGAGCAGTGAATCTAGGTGACATCTTTTCTTCCTTCTTGTCTTGCCACCATACTGAGTCTTGCTGTGGGTATTGCCTGCAGTTGATTTGTTAGAAATTCTGGTCATGCCACTCCCATTTGCAGGTGTTCTGGAGGCTGTTGCATTGACTGTTCTTGGCCATGACTTTTAGTCCTTTTAATAACCAACCTGTCTAGGAGGAAGAGGGTGAGTGAAATTAAAAGCAGTCATGTTAAGATGTCCCAGAACATCGGGTTAGTGACTCACCCGTTCCCTACTGAGCAGCCTTAGAAATATTTTCCCCTTTCTGACTCCATGCCCTGGTTTTCCATTTGGAGTTGGAAACATCAGCTCTCCTGAGAAACACTGAATGATGAGGTCACACTGAATCTGTCTGGTACCCAATTATCTCCCCGGTTGTGAACTCACTGCTTCTGGTTTCTGTTCTCACCCTCGTTCATGGGCCACAGACAGCTTACTAAGTGCCAATCAGAATGGATGCCATCCTGTACCTGGTCCTTACTCAATGTTTCTAACATTCATGAGCAAGCAACCTGGATCAAATAGTAGCTTGGTTATTGTCCTTTCTAGGCACCAGGGAAAGACACAGTGATGAACAAGACAGATAAGATACTTGCTCTCCTAGTAGCTACATTCCTGTGGGAGAAGATGGATAACAAACAAACAGGCAGAAAAAAAATCAGGTAGATACGTGAAGGCCCATGTAAAGAGTTAAAATGAGATAGCATGGATGGAAGTAACAAGAACTTTCCTTTTCTATTAGATGGTATAACAGTAAGGACCCCAAAGGAATTATGTGGCACAGTGGCACACTCAAGTAGGGTTACCTTGAGAGAAGTGTATGTGGGGACTAATTAATTGTGGCAAGAATATAGGGGAACCATAAGGCATAGTTATAGCTACCATTGTAGACCTTGAAAGGAATGGTTGTCAAAGAATGGGAGGAAGAGGGCAGGGAAGAGGGGGAAAGAGAGAGGGGAGAAAGAGAAAAATAGGGCAGAGGAGGAGGAGTGGGGGAAGAATAGAGAGAGGGTTGGAAGAAGGCTGCTGGATAGTGGCCAAGATCTGTGGTTAGGGGACATAACTAGGCAGCAGTGACCCTACACGGATGAAGCTAGGGAGAATGATGTGTGTTGGCTCAGTCTTATTCCTTCCTCCCATCTTCTGATGGCATTCCTTATTGGCTGAACACAACAGGAAGCCGAAGGTGAGGGAGCCCTGTGAGAACAGTGCAGATAGGCCACCCTCCTGGAGCACCTAACAGGGTCAGCAAGGGTAGAGTGCATCTGGAAAGCAAATTTCCAGCACATGTAGTCAAGGTGGCCTGTCTGATAAGATATTTAAACTGAGGCCTCAATGACAAGGGGATGGCCAGCAGATGAAGATGGGAAAGGAGAATATAGAGGGAGGCCGAGAGGACACCCAGGGCAAGGGCCCTGAACAGGATGCATTAATGAGTGCAACAAAGAACATGTAGGTGAGGGAAGCTTACCATAGAAGGAGGATGGTGACTGGGAGGTTGCTTCTGAGCCCTGGTAAAGAATGAGGATTGCCCTATGGGCAATGGGAAGACATTCAAGAGTTTCAACAGGAAGTGTCACCATCTGATTTGTGCTTAAAAAGATTTTTCAGTGTAGACAACAGACTGTTGCTGTAGTAATCCTGATGAGGGATGATGGCAACTAGGATTAACACAACCATAGATGGGATGGGAAAAAGATTTGAGATATATTTGGGGGTTAGATATAGAACATGAGGAAAAGAAAGGAAACGGGATTCTTTCTCAGTTTTGTGCACTTGCAATGCCACCAGATATGCACGTGAGAGGTCATGCCAGCAAACAGACATGTGATTTCAGAGGTCAGGGCAGAAGTCAAGCATTAATCCTTAATTCATGGATCACTTTAGTGGCAGAGTGACTCAACTTTTTTCAGCTTCTTCATTTAAAAAGAAATGAATAGGTCTGAAGAACTGCAGTTTTTGATTAGACACCAGAAAGAGCTTTAAAGAAATTTCTCATAAGTATTAATTAATTCCTGCGAGAAATTAAAATCTATTCTGTTTGAAATTATAAGCATTAATACTGTAAAACCTCAGCTAATTCATCATCTTGAAGACTTGTCTAGGACATGATTTTTTTCTGAAACCATTGGCTCACATTAGAATCATGGATGCTCCAGTTCTTCATGACCACAACTCACTGAACATCTCCTGAACATAATATAAAATGGCCCTGGTTTTTAAATTTCTCTGTTGAAGAGATTTTTTAGCCAAATGATATAACATCTTGAAAACAAATTAGTTTTACACAGTTCAATATAACTTATGGAAAGTAGTATTGTGGAAAAATTCTGAGGTGCTAGAATATCTAATTGAAAAGGAAAATGACCTTCACACTATACATAAATTCTCAGCTAAGTAGCTCTACTATAAATCCACAAAATTTACTAACTTCTCTGAATGATTGATTCTTAAAAATAAGACCTTTACTCTAAATGAGTCATGACCTAATTTTTATGTCAGAAAAACATGAGCTAAATGCATGTTCATATGGTAATAGTTTTTAACAAATAAGAAATGCTATCAATTCTAACAACTGAAATATTGTGGTTGAGAATCACCAATTTTTTTTCCTGATTCTATGAGAAAGTGCTCTGGGTAATCTTGACTATTTTATTAGCCTGCTTCCTTCCTACTGCACACTAAGAATAGAGCTCAGAAAAGCCAGAGACTTCTGTAGTCTCTTTGGTATGTAGGAGTGGCTATGTGATTGGTCCTGGATAATTAAAAGTCATGAGAAGTCTGCAGAAATTTCTGGAAAGGATTTTATTCCCTGATAGAAGAAGAGAGGATCTTGAACCTTCTCTCCACTGCCTACTTTCATCTTGTTCCCCTTCAATGGACTCTTGATGTGTCTGGAGTTGTGGTAGCTGCCTAGCAACCATTAGGCAACAAATACAAGGACAAAGGCCAAGATGTGGAGAATGATGAAAGGCAAGGGCACAGGGAGCTTAATTTGCCATGACATGATGAGATGCTGAACTGCCCTTGGCTGCCTACCTGTATCAGCTTTATGTGAATTCCCCAAAGATATTTATTGTACAGTCTACTGGGGATTGGATTCCTCTACCTGAAGCTCAATGTAGCCTCAACAACCAGCCCTGTTCTTGGTTTTTATTCTTCTATTGGCCTCACTTATCCTGGACTCTCCTGGGATTTTTCTTCTCTGATACTTTAAAATTTTATTTAAACTCAATTTGCCAACATATAGAACACTGAGTACTCATCACACCATGTGCCCTCCTTAATGCCTGACACCCAGTTACCTAATCCTCCCAGATTGTAACCCTTTGTTTGTTTCCCAGAGTTAGGAGTCTCTCATGGTCTGTCTTGCCCTCTAATTTTTCCCCACTCAGTTAGTTATGCCCTTTCCTTTATGGTCCCTTTCACTATTTCTTATGTTCCACATATGAGTGAAACCATATGATAATTGTCTTTCTCTGACTGACTTATTTCACTCAGCATAATACCCTCCAGTTCCATCCATGTGGATGTAAATGGTAGGTATTTATCACTTTTGGTGTCTGAGTGATATTCCATTGTATATATATATATATATAGACCACATCTTCTTTATCCATTCATCTGTCGAAGGGCATCATGGCTCCTTCCACCTTTTGGCTATTGTGGACACTGCTGCTATGAACATTGGAATGCAGAGGTCCTGTTGTTTCACTGCATCTGTATCTTTGGGATCTCTGAAACTCATTGTAACCAGTTCCTTTTCCTTCCCTCATCCCACAGTCTGAGTGCCCCCTCAGTTTCTGAGAGCAGCCCTCAACCTCACTCCCCTTCTCATTCTCTCTTATTAATTCTATCTACTCCCACAGCCTTTACTATCGCCTATGTGTAAGGAACTTCCAAATCTTACTTATTTCCTTAATAATCATGATATAAACCATAAAGCTATAATGGGTTCTTTGGGGTGGGGTCATCCAAAGAAAGCTTCCACCCATGCTGTAACAGTGTGCTCTACAAGGCAGGGGACAGCAGGTGGCAGGAACTGGTGGGACTCATTTATCAGATATCTCAATTTTCTGAACAAAGAATTCACTTTCCATCTGCATCTTCGGAAATGGAAAGTGTGCAAATGTTCAACTCCAATTAAAAATGTCCTAACTTTTTGTTGTTGTTGTTGTTTTGTATTTTTCCACTTCCCCTACTTCCTTCTTCAATTGCTGCAGTGCTTCCTGTTGTTATCTTCATTTAGGGAACTGACAATGTGACTGTTTACTCTTCCTTCGACTCTTTCATAATCCTTGTAGCATTATATAATTTTCATTTTCTCCTATCCTTTTTATGTTTGCATCATGAAAGAAAGTGAACATAAAGTGACAAATCTATTGATGACAACAGAATGAGGCACTATACCTAATGGAAGACAAGAGGCCCTTGGTGGAACCTCCTACCAAGGCTGAAGGCATAGCAGTCCCTGAGACAGTGGCAATAATGTTAAGGTATGTCATTACATCAGCACCTAAAATGTGTTGAGTGGTGTGCACACATCATGTAGAAACCCTTGAACAATGAACCTGTTTGAGAGAGAAGAGTCTACTGACATATTCTTGGAGGCTGCATCCCCAGATCTCTTGGAACAATAGCCTTGCCGGGAGCTCTCCTTGGTGCTGAATTATTTCTTAATTAACCAGTGTTAATCTCTGCCTAAAAGTAGAGACTTCAACTACTTCTAGTTTTCCAAATCTGTGTCCACCCAACCATTCTGCTCCAAATTACACACTAACTGACTTTAGTTGATGCCCTCACTTGGTGGATACTCAGTGATGTTTCTAATCATCTGCACAATTCTTTGGTAGGGATGTGACAGCTCAATTTAATTCCTTGAAGGTGGGAGGTTAAGCTTCATTTTAATTTGTAACATTTACAGAATAGATCACTAGCTCCATGCTCTGACCATACCAGTTTCTGTTCTATTATATATATTTTTTATTCTGTCCATTGGTGGTAGGAAATTCACTGTCCTCTATTTAAATATTCTTTAAAATGGATGTCTAGTTAATCCAACTCCCAAGATGAAATTGGAGGCATCGATTCTCTCAAGCTGGAGTCTAGGTATGTAGTATTTGGAACTAAAAAAAAAAAACCTTTTACAAAAGATTGGACTATTCAGAGAAAAGAAATTCCTGTTATTATATAGAGCTGAGTGTGCAATACAGTTTATTTGGATTGGAAGTAAAGCATCCAATAATTTTAGGTGGCTCCTCACCTGCTGGGAAGAAATAACCAGAGAAAAATGCTTTTTAAAATATATATTTCCTAGTATATAACCACCATATCAGTATCCCTAGTATCTCTATGGGAATGCCTTGGGTTAAGTTATCAGTGAAATCACCTTAGACAGTTCTGTGGGTTTGGGTCAGCTGAACAGGAATGGAGTTGAGTGACTTATCCTCTGTGTAAAAAATGGTACAGCCATGATCCTGTGTGATGAATGGTCCAGTGTTAAAGCATTGGTGGGTAATGCCAGGAGATGATTATCAGTATCAAGGGATGGCCCAAATGTTTTCTTAAACTATATCCTGACTGTTTCAGCCTAGGAATGCATCTTGCCCTCCCTGCCCCCACTTCCTGTGTGACCTTGGGCAAGACACTTTACCTTTCAAGTCTTCATTAACTTTATTGGTATAATAGGAATCTAACAGCGCTTTAGCTTAGTGCGCAGTGATAACCACAGTGGTTGACAGATGTTACTAGGTCAATAAATGTTAGGTATTATTATTGGTGGAGTATGGCAGTTTCCCTGTAATGCCTGGTTCAATTGCTATCAGTATAGAACTTGGAATCCTGCCCCTAATGTCCCCTCATCCAAGCAGAATGTGGTACATCGTTGGTACTTAGAAGGGTAATTGACCACACATATAAGACACCATTACCATTAGGAACTGGGTATACCAGTAGTAGCAGAAATGACTGGTTTGTTCTGCCTCTGTTCTCCCTCCCTTTCTTCCATAATAATATGATTTTCAACCTGATATATGGCTATACAGAATATTTCATTTTCCAGATTCCCTTGCAACTAGTTGTGTTCATGTGATCAACTTTTGCCCAATAAATTGTGGATACAATTATCATGTTCAATGTCTGTGTTATTCCTTTAAATGGGAGATAGTTTCCCCTTGACTCCTTCCCTCTCCTGCTTTCTGGAAGACGGAAGTGGAGTTCAGCCATCATGGACCATGTGGATGAGGGCACTAGTTAACACTAGCTGAACAATACTGAAGCAAGCAAGGTTCCAACCCCATTGGGCTACCATCTTTGCCTTAAACTTCTCTGTCACTAGGCTGCTCCATGAGAGAGGAGAAAGACACATTTCTATGTCTTTAAGTTACTAGTATTTTAGGACTCAAGCAGCACATTTGAACCCATAATAGCTAATATTTATATGCATTACATGATTAACCTAATTAACTTTTATGTGTATCACATGCAAAGTAAGGCCCAAATAGTTCATCCATCCATCCATCCATCCATCCATCCATCCATCCATCCATTTATCCATCTATCCATTTATCCATCCATCCTTCCATCTATCCATCCAGTATTTATTCTGGTCAGTAAGGATAGGCATTAGAGAATGCAGTGATGAACGAACCTCTGGCATGCCACAGATGACTTTTCATGATCTGGCCCTAAGCTTCCTTTCCAGTTCAATATCCTGCAGTGTACTCTCTCATTTCAAACATCTGGGCTTTTGTAAGCATATGCTTGGTCTGCCAACAAACTCCTACTTCAACCTTCTAAACTCACTAAATACAACCTCTGTGAAAATCTCCCTATGATCTTCTGCATCCTGCCCACAAGGTAGGATTGATTGCCCCTTCATTTGTGTGTCCATAGCCCTTGGGATGTCTGAACTACATAAGGTTCCATGTGGAACAGAGGCAAGGCACGACTAGATTTGATACCCAGCACTTCCCCTATTAACAGTGAGCTCCAGTACTTTACTTAACTTTTTTTTCATACTCATTTTCCTGATCTGAAGAGATAAAAACAGAATTTACCTCCTTGAATTGTGGAGGGGTTTAAATGAGAATCCACACACTGAGAGTTTAGAACATGGATGCAGTAAATAAATGTTTATAATTACACTAGGACGTACTCACTGAGCTGCTGTTATCCATATGCTTGGATTTCCTACTATCCTCAAGGTCCTCTGAGGTCAGAGATAACACCTCAAACATCTTACTGGTATCCAGTACCAAGTATACTACCAGGCACATTGCAGACACAATGGATGCTTATGGAATCTTCCAGAAAGTGAATCAATAAATGAAGGACACCTTTCTGGGTTTAAATGAATTAACATGAAACATATAATCTGGCATCTCCTAGACATGTCTGGGAAGGATAAGTACAAGTCTTCCATAGATGGCATTGATGAAAAACTAAATGTTGTCTCAGTAAATCTCTGAATGGAAACAAAAGTCTGACCATAGAGGGTTGAGCAGATGGGGTTGCAGCTGACCACAGGTTTCATGGAGGGAGAAGGGCCAGCCAGCGTCACCAAAGAATAGCTTTTAGGAAAGCTGGTAGTTGCTTCCTTTGGCTCCTGTTCCACTCACTGCACTAGGGCACAGCATGCTGCTTCATGGTTTTAGAAAACACTGAAGTGTCATGGAGGCAGTTAGAAGTTAGGTGGCATCTGCAGGTGTCTTATGAATTTAGGGAACTTCTGCCATTCTCTATCAGAACAGAAGCATCTGCTGAACATTCTCCATATGACACTTAATTTACCAAATGGGCCTGGAACTCCCCAAAGAAGGAAAGTAACCTTCACAGAGAGACAAGAAGGAGAAAGGAGACCCTCCATCACCCCAATTTGACCTGTGAAGTCTTTTCCTGTCATCCTTGTCTTTCCTACTGTCACCTGGTGAGTCACTTAAAAGAGCTATGACAATGCCCTAGCTCTTATTACCGTGAGTCTCTCTTCTTCCTTTTTTTTTTTTTTTTTTAAACTAATTCCCTGGAGGCAGAGATCATAGGCCAAGTTCTAACATCACTTCCTCTTCAAAGGAGTTCTTGGACAGAATCTTGGTTTGTATAGATCCAATCAAATGCCCATGACATTGGATCAAACCCTACAGTGTAGCTGCAAGTCTGCCCCTCACTCTCCTCATATTGTCCTCTTGGCCCCAAGCTGCAGAAACAACCTCCTGACTCATGAGAATGTAAGAAAGCCTGACATTTTCTTTTACCTTTCAGAAGAATGGAAACTACTTTTTTGATTTAGAAAAAAAAATCCAGTGCTTGCCATGGACATTATAGTTTTCCAGGATGCCTGTATTTATTTTAGGCTATAAATTTCAGCAAGTAACAATTACTGGATACTTACAATGTGCCGGGATGAATGCCTTTCATAATTAAAAAAAAATCTTGCCAATAGTCCTATAAAGATAGAGCTGATCCAACCTCCCATTTTCCAGATGTGGAAAGTATAGCACAGAAATGGGAGCTGACTCACTGGAAACCATACAATTAATAAAGAATAAAACTAGTATTTAAACCTTAGCTGGTGCTGAAAAGCCATGTCCTAACCCCCATGCTCTACTTCATGATTGAAAAGAAAGAAGTGTCTGGCAGAGGCCTCAACAGAAAAGATACACTCTCCCTGGGCTTTGAAGGGTATATAGGAATTTATAAGCTGAGAGGTAAGGTGGCATGTCAGGGTTGAGGGGGGGAAATAGCTATTACTCCCCCCTCTCTCTCTGGGTGCCTGGAATCATCTTATTATAAAACAGATATTTTATTTCAGTGATATCATGGGCCACCCTTCAAAGCAGAGAAGGATTATTTAAAGAGAATAGAGAATCTTGATTGCCTATATGCCAGGAAAAATGGGATAGGTCTTTTGAGTCTAGTTCTATAGATCTAGAGCCTGTCTGCCTCACAAGAAAAGTCCCTGGTGATAGGCCTGAATCTGTGGCTATTGAAATTTCTCTAGCTGCTGCAAAAATATTGAAACATACCTATTCTTCTTATGCATTCAAGTGTTTCCTGTAACCCTTTCCTTAATGTTATGAAGCCAATGGCTCTATTCCTTTTCTTCTCCAACCAGTGACCGTGGTGTCAGTGAGGAGAGGGCACCATGAAGGTGCTTGGCCAGGTGGCGAGCACGGCGGTGTTACAGCAGGCTCAGCAACAGAAGAGGGTTCAATAGTCAGTGGCAGCAAGAACACAGTGGGGAAAGATAAAAGACATATTTTGAGCATAGCACATGCTGACCGGCAGATAAAGAGGAAGGGGACATAAAGGTGGTCTCTGGGAAGGGAGAGAAAATAGGAGAAAATGGCTATTGAGAAAAAGGAGAATGTTTGTCAATTTCAACCTCACCAGTTGAGCCAGGAGGCACCAGAGTGAAGCAGCCAGAAGTGTGGGTCTGAAGATAGACTGCCCCACCACTTAATGATGTGGACTTGAGAAAGCTGTGTATCTTTGAGCTGATTAAGTGACCTCTCTGTGCTTCTCATCTGTAAAGTGAGAACAATAATAGCAGTTGTTTCACAGGATCATCTTAAGGATGAATAAAATAATCCATGCACAGGACCCAGGAAAGCTTAGCTGATGATATTATTGATTTAAAAAATTGCTAAATTTTATTACAGCTAAAACTTTGAGAGTATTTAACATGTGTCAGACACTGTCTTAAGAGTTGTACATATTATTCAGAGTAACTAACAAGAAGAATCCTGTAAGATTCACAACAATCCTATAAGGCAAGTATTACTTTTATATATGTTGTACTATCAGATAAGTTAATTTGGTGGCCCAGGGATACACAGCTAGTTAGTGGCAAAGCAGGACTCAAACCCAGGCAGTCTGACTCCAACATCTGCGCTTTCATCCATCTCTCTGTTCTGTACCACTTTGCAAGCTATTCACAGTGCCTGAAAGATGTCTGGGTGGAGATGCTAATAGGAAGTTGGAAATTCAGATCTGGACACTCAAGAGAGTGGTCAGAGCTTGAAGTTATTCCTTTAGGAGGCATTAGTAGGGATGGTATAGTTTGACCTGTGGGCATGGGATTTCCACCCAAGGAGAATAAAAAGCGTTACTGAGTAATGGGGCCACTTACACAAAGATTGCTATATACAAGCTAGTGAGGGATAGCCACAGGTGAGCCATATAAGGGGTAGGAAAATAAGGAAGATACTCAAGAAGACATAATTGGTCTTCCGGAGAAGCCAAAACAAATATGAGTAGTAGTTATTATATTTAGCAAGTAGGACATTTTTGGTAACTTCTTGGAAAGTACTTTCATCAAACCAGAGCAAGTTAGCAAGTGGGTATTTGTTAGGGAAATGAACCGCTAATGTTCCTGAAGTTTTCAAAGGATAGAAAGAGGGCAGCAGTAGGCAGA
The DNA here is from genome assembly GCF_003254725.2 of Canis lupus dingo. NCBI lineage: Eukaryota > Metazoa > Chordata > Mammalia > Carnivora > Canidae > Canis > Canis lupus. The sequence continues at coordinate 68,944,715 of NC_064247.1, forward strand.
TGAGGTGGGCAAACCAAGGGACACCCACTTTGAGGATGAGGGGGGAGGATAGCTTGCTTAGGGGCCACGTGAGGGGGTACCACTTCTTTTTAAGCTTCATATGCATTAATTCTCTTGCCATGACTTTCCCCAAGATCACTTCATCCCTCTCTCCAGTTGGGGCACATTACATGTTGCACAGTGAAAGTTATCCCATTCCATTTACAAAGAGAGCTTGGCAAAGCGATGGTTAGCTGTTTGGTGAGGAATGAAAGTTGCTCAGTCTTATCATGATGTAGTATAGAAAGAGCAATGATAATAATTGCGGGGGGGAGGGGGGTTGGATTCTCTTTTTACTGCAACCTGAGGCAGTGATCACATTAAAGCTAAATACCCTTATGGGCTGTTTTAAAATATCTCTGATTTGAAATCTGAAGCAATTTTATGGAGGGACCTATAGATGGAAGAGAATGTACATTACAAAATTGAGTGGATTCTAAAATAATTTTAGACAAAACACAGACCAATGTTCTCTGCATCACTGTGCTTCTGTGTTTGACTATTACAATAACGTCACGCTAAAACACTTCCAATTAAATACTGATTGTGAAATGACATTACAACTGTTTGATGCTACGATGTGTTAAGTAAAAAAAAAAATCCAAACGTAGAATTGTATATGCACAGTGAAATAAAATGCCAATATATCAAAGAAAAATAGTAGCTATGTATGATGACAGGCTTATAAGTGCATTTTTTGGTTTCTTTTTCTTTTTCTTCCAAATGTCTCTGTTGGTTATATAACATAGTTACGTTTCTTTTAAAAGGAGATAATATGAACTATAGCATCTTTTATTTAAAATTTCCACTGTTTATAGTTCTGGGAATTTTCTAAAGCTGACGTTCTTACCCTGAGTTCATGGATGTCCTGAAATTGTGAGCAGATGGCTTACAGGCACACAGGATTGTTCAGCTTTCATCAGATCTCAAGGGGACTCATGGCTTACAGTAGATAGGAGCCATGGACAACAAACATTTTGAGCAGTCTGTATATTCCAATCATGATGTTTGACTGTGACGAACAGATGTGTCTCCCTTGGCACCCCTGTGGGGGTTTTCCTTTGGGAAGCCACAAGTAAAGACAGGACAACCCATCTCCCATTCCAAGGTGGTTCCATGAATGTTTCAAAAACCTTTATGTTTGTAGGCATACATACAGTGTGAAAAGGAGACCCATCATTCCACATGTATATGTGCATTTAGCTCTTTCTTAAGTGCTCACTGTTGGGAGGATACTCCAAGTGACATGGTCATGAACTTGTGGCTCTACTTGCCTTCCTCTGCTTCATTCAGAATCCCCCACAGAGATTCTGTTCTTATCTCACTGTGAGCAGCATGAAGGGGCCCTGCAGAGAATGTGGTTTTGGATTCCTGGTTGGCTCCCTATGCAGAGTGAGTCACAGGCTCAGGCTTCTCACTTATAGAGTGGGGATGCCACTACCTACTCTATGGACTGGTTACAGGGATTTAATGAGAAGGCAGATGCCAGCATGCACATGGATACAACCATGTTAGCTTCCTTCCCTTATGCAGGATTCCCTTGCATTACCATACTATATTTGAGCATCTACTATTGTATGAAACAGTGTAGTAGGTACCAAGGATACAAAGGGATAAAAAATGGTCTTTGCTGCATCATATTTGAAACATCGTATTGAAAAGTAGCATGTGTTACAGAGATTAGAAGATGGCGGCAGACCCTAGGCTTGCCTCCTTCCATGAATAGAACTACATAACTATCACATCATCCTAAGTACCTCCAGAAACTGACCTGAAGACTGGCAAAACAAACTCAACAACCAGAGGTAGAGAAGAGGCTACATTGAAGGAGGTAGGAGTTGTGGAGATGTGGTTTGAGGGAGAAATAAATTATGGCCACTGCAGCCACAGTTGCAGAGAAGGGTGAGACACAGACAGTGCCCAAGGAAGCACAAAGGGAAAATGAGTCCCTATAACAATTACTTGGAAAGTGAGAGGGCCCAAATTCTGTGACTTCTAGCAACTAGTGGGGCATAAAGCCTGGAGTTTTAAGGGTCAGTGGATTTGGCTACTACAAAGCCTGGAGGGCACTGGGGCTGCTCTGGGAGAAAAGGTCTGCAAACAACCAGTGGACACACAGCATGGAAATAGTGATCTGAAGAGTGCCTAGGGCACAAGCAAGGAGGTTATTTGCTCATCTTGGAGCATGTCCCAGAGAGGCACCATTCACAGAGAGACCCCTCCAGGAACAAAGAAACTGGCTGGTGCCATTTACTTCCCTCATCCCTTAGCATAAATACAGAGCCACTTGTGAGAACCAGAGCAATACTGAGGACACTCACTACCTAACTGACTTACACCAGGCCCCAGATCCCCAACACTGCAGCGGAACCATCCTTCTCAGCGCTTGCCTCAGTTTCAGTAGGGCAGGCCCCTCTCACAGAAGACCAGTCTAAGGCCCTGCTCACACTACATCTCCCAAAATGGGAGTTTTGTAAAGTTTTGTAAAACCTTGGTTCCCATGTTGGTGGTGACAAGTCTCATTTCACAAGCAGATCAGAGCCTATCTCATTAAAACTTGCCACATTCAGGCCAAGGATCAAACATTGCCCACAACAGGCAAAGAAAGCCTCTGCAGGTGACTGGCCTGAAGGATAAAGTGGCCAAGATAAAACAGCAGAGCACACACAACGCATATTGGAGACACTCCCAGCATGCCAGGCCCTGAGGAACAAGAGACATCATGCAGCAGTGCACTAGAGGACCTCTTCTTCATAAGCCCATTACTGTCAAGGACAGGAATCATAGGTGAGTTTCCTAACACAGAGAAATGGGTACACAGGCTTTGACAAAATGAGAAGACAGGAATTTTTCCCAAATCAAAGAACAGGACAAGGTCATGGCTAGATCTAAGCAAAACAGCTAAAAGTAACATGCTTGACAGAGAATTTAAAGCAATGACTATATGAATACTCACTGGACTTGAGAAAAGAGTGGAAGATATGAGTGAGACCCTTAACACAAAGATAAGGAATAACATAGCAGAAATAAAGGACTCAAAAAAAAAAAAAAGAGAGAAGTACACTGGATGGAATGAACAGCAAGATGGGAGAAGCAGAGGAATGATTTAGTGACCTAGAAGACAGAGTAATGGAAAGTAATTGAGAACAAAAGAGAGAAAAAGAGAGAAAAAAGAATCATACAAAATGAGAATAGATTTAGGAACTCAGTGACTCCATCAATCAACATTTGTATTATAGGAATCCCAGAAGAAGAGGCAGGAAAGGGGGCAGAAAATTTATTTGAAGAAATAGTAGCTGCAAACTTCTCTAATCTGGGGAAGGAAACAGATATCCAGATCCAGGGTGTACAGAGAACTCCCATCAAAGTCAACAAAGTAAATCCACATCAAGACATATTGTAATTAAAATGGCAAAATATAATAATAAAGAAAAAATATTAAAAGCAGCAAGACAAAAGTAGACAGTAACTTACAAGGGAAAGTCCATAAGGCTAGCAGGAGATTTTTCAGGAGAAACTTTCCAAACCAGAAGGGGGTGGGATGATATATTCAAAGAGCTGAATGGGAAATATCTGCATCCAAGAATACTCTATCCAGCAAGACTATCATCCAGAATAGAAGGAGAGATGAAGATTTTCCCAAACAAACAAAAATTAAAAGAGTTCATGACCACTTAATTAACCCTGCAAGAAATAGTAAAGGGTATTCTTTGAGTGAAAAGGAGAGACCAGAAGTGACAGGATAAAGGTAGGAAATACAAAAGCAGTAAAAATGAATATCTCAGTAAAAAATAAAAAATCAATCAAGGAAGCCGCAAAGTAAGGGGATGTAAACTATAAAAACATATACCTAACACATGGGGAGGAGAGAAGAAAAGAATGGGTTCAAAGTTAAACGACTATCAAGTTAATATAGACTGTGATATGCAGAAGAAGTTATATAAAAACCTAATGGTAACCATTATCAAAACCCACTAATAAACATGTAAAGAAAATAGATCCAAATATATCACTAAAGAAAATCAGCAAACCATGAAAGAGAAACACAAGAAGGGATCAGGGAAAAATCTTCAGAAACAACCACAAAACAGGTAATAAAAGAACAATAAATACATGTCTATTAATAATTACTTTGAATGTAAATGGACTAAATCCTCCAGTCAAAAGACATAGGGTGACAGAATGGATTAAAGAAAAGGACACATCTATACGCTGCCTATGGGAGACTCATTTAAGACCTAAAGACACCTGCAGATTGAAAGTGAGGGGATAGAGAAACATCTATCATGCAAATGCATGTCAAAAGAAAGCCAAAGTAGAAATACTTATATCAGATAAAATAGACTTTAAAAAAAAGACTGTAACAAGAAACAAAGAAAGACACTCTATAATAATAAAGGGGACAATTCAACAAGAAGATATAACAATTGTAAACATGCAGCCAACATAGGAGAACCAAAACCATAAAATAGTTAATAAGAAACATAAAATTAATTCATAATAATACAATAACAGTAGGGGACTTTAACACCCCACTTACATCAATGGACAGATTATCTAAACAGCAAATCAACAAGGAAACCATGGCTTTGAATGACACCCTGAATCAGATGGATTTAACAGATATACTACGAACATTTCATCCTAAAACAAGAGAACACATATTCTTTTCAAGTACATATGAAACATTCTCCGGAATAGATCGTATTTTAGGCCACAAAAACAAGTCTCAATAAATACAAAATTTAATTCATACTATGCATCTTTTCTGACCACAATGATATGAGATTAGATGTCAATCACAAAAACCCCCCAGAAAGACCACAAAGACATGTTGGTTAAATAATATCCTATTAAACAATGAACAGATCAATCCAGAAATAAAATAAGAAATAAAAATATACAGGGAAAGAAATAAAAATGAAAATACAGTGGACCAAAGCCTCTGGGATGCAGCAAAAGCAGTCCTTAGAGGAAGTTTATAGCAATATAGGTCTACCTCAAGAAGCAGGAAAAATCTCAAACAAAAAACCCTAACCTTAAACATAAGGGAGGTAGAAAAACAACAACAAACAAAACCTAAATCCAGCAGGAGGGAAGAAATAATAAATATTAGAGTAGAAATAAAAGATAAAGAAACTAAAACAAACAAACAAACAAAACAATAGAACAGATTAATGAGGGATCCCTGGGTGGCGCAGCGGTTTAGCGCCTGCCTTTGGCCCAGGGCGCGATCCTGGAGACCCGGGATCGAATCCCACATCGGGCTCCCAGCATGGAGCCTGCTTCTCCTTCTGCCTATGTCTCTGCCTCTCTCTCTCTCTCTCTCTCTGTGACTATCATAAATAAATAAAAATTTTAAAAAAAGAACAGATTAATGAAACCAGGAGCTGTTTCTTTAAAAAAGTCAATAAAATTAATAAACCTCTAGCCAGACTTATCAAGAAAAAAAAGAAAGGAATCAAATAATATCACAAATGACAGAGGAGAAATAATCAACATGGTAGGAATACAAGCAATCATAAGAGAATATTATGAAAACTATATGCCAACAAATTGGACAACCTAGAAGAAATGGATAAATTCCTAGAAACACAAAACCTACAAAAACTGAAACAGAAAGAAATAGAAAATTTGAACAGACCAATAACCATCAAAGAAATTGAATCAGTAATAAAACATCCCCCAACAAACAAAAGTCCAGGTCCAGATGGCCTCACAGGTGAATTCTATCAAACATGTAAACAATACCTATTCTTCTCAAACTATTCTAAAAGAGAAAAGGAATAAAGGGAAACTTCCAAATTCATTCTATGAGGCATTACCCTAATAACAAAACCAGACAAAGAGCACTCAAAAAAGTACTACAGGTGAATATCCCTGATGAATATAGATGCAAAAATCCTCAACAAAATACCAGTAAACAGAATTCAACAATATGTTAAATAAAGTTATTCACCACAATCAAGTGGGATTTATTCCTGGGTTACAAGGGTGGTTTGATATTCACAAATTAATCAATGTGGTACTTCACATCAATAAGAGAAAGGATAAGAACCATAAAATCATTTCAATAGACACAGAAAAAGCATTTGACAAAGTACAACATCCATACATGATAAAAACAGTCAATAAAGTAGGTTTAGTGGGAACATACCTCAACATACTAAAGGTCACATATGAAAAACCCACAGCAAACATTATTCTTAATGGGGAGAACAGCCTTTCCCCTAAGGTAAGGAACAAGACAAGGATGTCCACTCTCATCACTTTTATTCAACATAGCCTGGAAGTCCTAGCCACAGAAATCAGACAACAAAAAGAAATAAAATACATCCAAATTGGTAAGGAATAAGTAAATCCTTCACTCTTTGCAGATGACATGATAGAAAACTCCACCAAAACATTGCTAGAACTGATAAACAAATTCAGTAAAGTTGCAGCATACAATATCACCATAAAGAAATCTATTGCATTTCTATCCACCAATAATGAAGCAGAGAAAGAGAAATCAGGAATCAAACCCATTTATAACTGGATCAAAAATAATGAGATACCTAGCATAAACCTAACCAAAAAGGCGAAAGACTTGTACTCTGAGAACTATGAAACACTGATGAAAGAAGCTGAAGATGACACAAAGAAATGGGAAGAGGGATCCCTGGGTGGCGCAGCGGTTTGGCGCCTGTCTTTGGCCCAGGGCGCGATCCTGGAGACCCGGGATCGAATCCCACGTCGGGCTCCCGGTGCATGGAGCCTGCTTCTCCCTCTGCCTATGTCTCTGCCTCTCTCTCTCTCTCTCTCTCTGTGTGTGTGTGACTATCATAAATAAATAAAAAATAAAAAAAAGAAATGGGAAGAACTTCCATGCTTATGGATTGGAAGAATAAATATTGTTAAAATGTCTAGACTACCCAAAGCAATCTACACATTTAATGCAATCTCTGTCAAAATACCAACAACAATTCTAAAATTTATATAGAGCCACCAAAGACTCAGAACACCTGTGTGGCTCATTGGTTGAGCATCTGCCTCTGGCTCAGGTCATGATCTTTAAAAAAAAAAGAGCCACAAAAGACTCTGTTTAGCCAAAGCAGTCTAGAAAAATAAAAGCAAACCTGGAAGTATCACAGTTCCAGACTTTAGGTAATATTACAAAGCTGAAGTGATTGAAACAGTATGGTACTGGCACAAAAATAGACACATAGGTCAATGGAACATAATATAAAACCCAGAAATAAACCTACAATTATATGGTCAATTCATCTTTGACAAATCAGGAAAGAGTATCCGAGGGGAAAAAAAAAACAGTCTCTCAACAAATGGTGTCAGGAAGTCTGTACAGCAACATGCAAAAGAATGAACCTGGACCACTTTCTTACACCATACACAAAAATAAACTCAAAATAGGGGTGCTTAGGTGGCTTAGTTGGTTGAATGTCTAACACTTGGTTTTGGCTCAGGTCATGATCTCATGGGTCGTGAGATTGAGCTCCATGTTGGATTCCCCACAGAGTGTAGAGTCTGCTTGAAGATTTTCTCCCTCTGCCCCTCCCCTCACTCTTGCATGTACTCACTTTCTCTCTAAAATAAACAAATAAATCTTAAAAAAAAAAAAACTCAAAATAGGTTAAAGACCTAAATGTGAGATCTGGAATGATAAAAAATCTAGAAGTAAATATAGGCAGTAGTCTCTTTGACATCAGTTGAAGCAATTTCTTTCTAGATATGTCTCTTGAAGCAAGGGAAACAAAAGCAAAAATAAACTGTTGGGTTACATCAAAATAAAAAACTTCTGCACAGTGAAGGAAACAACCAATAAAACTAAGAGGCAACCTACAGAATAGGAGAAGATAAAGGGTTAGGATCCAAAATATATAAAATACTTGTAAAACTCAATACCCTCAAAACCAATAATTCAATTAAAATGGGCAGAAGACATGAACAGACATTTCTTGAAAAAAGACATACAGATGGCCAACAGATACATAAAAAGTTGTGCATCATCACTTACCATTAGGGAAATTCAAATAAAAACTGCAATGAGATATCACCAAATGAACAACATAAGAAAAAATTAACAACAGACATTGTCAAGGATGTGGAGAAAGGGGAACCCTCATGCACTGTTGATGGGAATGAAAACTGGTACAGACACTCTGGAAAACATTATGGAGGGCTCTCAGAAAGTTAAAAATAGACCTACCCTATGATCCAGCAATTTCACTATTCAGTATTTATCCAAAGAATACAAAAACACTAATTCAAAGGGATACAAGCGCCCCTATGTTTATTGCAGCATTATCTACAATAGCTAAGATATGGAAGCAGTCTAAGTGCCCATCTGTTAATGAATGGATAAAGAAGATGTGATGTATATATGTGATGGAATATTATTTGGCTATAAAAAGAATGAAATCTTGCCATTTGCAACAATATGGATGGATCTAGAGAGTATAGTGCTAAGCAAAATAAGTCAGAAAAAGACAAATACCATATGATTCTACACATATATGTAATTTAAGTAACAAAACAAATAAGCAAAGGTGAAAAGAGAGAGAAACAAACCAAGAAATAGGCTCTTAACTATAGAGAACAAATTGATGGTCACCAGAAGGCAAGGTGGGCAGAATAGATGACATGGATGAAGGAGTGCACTTATCTTGAGAAGCACCAGGTGATGTATGGAATTGTTGAATCACTATACTGTATACCTGAAACTAATATAACAACGTGTGTTAACTAACTGGAATTAAAATAAAAATGTAAAAAACAACAAAAAAAAAGAGAAGGATAACAAGAAATAAAAGGTATAAAATTGGAAAAAATATAAAAATAGCACGTGTTAAGTGATAAAGGAATTATAAATGTCTCAATATTTGATTGAAAAGTGTATTCATTTTTTTCAAATATTTATTGAGCACTCACTATGTGCTATGTCATGGGGCACTAATGACTTTGCTGAGAACAAGAGAAACAAGTCCTGTACTGTCACAGGGCTCTCAGCACAGCAGTGGGGAAGCCAGCAAAACACCAGGCAACAGTGATACAACCTAGATGCTCTCAGAAAGTGGTAAACATTATCAAGAAAACATGTGGAGGGTTTGACACAGTACAGCCAAGTGGGATGCTAACTTAGGTGGGGTAACCAGAAAAGACCTCTCCAAGGAGGTAACAGCTGAGACCTTAATAAAGACTTTGCTCCACAGAGATCAGTGGATTTAGATCTGCTTGCTTTAGGCTAAAGGAGCACCAAGGGCAAAGCCCCTGGAACAGGAATGAACTTGTCACCACTGAGCTGTAGAAAGACCCAGGTGTGTCCAGAGATGCTAAAGGAGGGCAGGAGAGCAAGCTGTCACTGTTACGGAGGGACTGACATGAATCAAGTGACTGGTTGGGTGGGGAGAGGAAAAGGATATATAGGCATGAGTTGACTTTCAAAAGTCACTACTGTGTAGCTGGGCAAAGACCAGAAGCATTAATAGATGAAAAGACTGATTGGATCCTAAGTGGCTACTGCAATCCTGATGTTTCAATACCTGTAACTTATCATCATCGTGGATCTAGGTGATTGAATTGGGCAGTACTTGGTGGGTACTCAATACTATGAGTGAATTCCACAGGAAAAGTCAAAATGTTGGTGCTGAATTGCCAGTGACTCAGGTGCTTGAATGTGATTAAATCGAACCTTCTTTGTAATACATTTCAAAAATATTCAATGGCGAATAAAGAAAAGAATTTCTTAGAGTCTTATATATAAATGGAGCATTTATAAGGCAACCCACAAAGACGTAAAAGAAAAAAGAAAGAATATCGTATGATTGCATTGTATAACTAGAGCTTACAGAAGATCCTAATACAAAATATGGAGGCTTGTATTGCATTCAACATACTATTTTTTTCCCTCCTTTCTCAAAGGCCATTAGCCAATAACCTTTATCCTGCTAAACACTGAAATTACAGTCTGGCATTGTCTTGGTCCATAGATTATGGCCAGACACTATGAAATGCAACATGACTTTTCATATTTGGTTTATTTTCTTACATTTTCAGAAGATGGAAGGAAATTGCAGTATAAAAAAGCATTTTTTTAAAGTAGAAGAAATAAATAAATACTCCACACATGGATGTAGCTTTGATTCTGTTGGTAATTTGGATAGCAGTGAACTTTGTCTATTTAGAAACCCATGAAAGACACAGGCGCTGAATCCCATTAAGAACTTGGCATCTCAGTGCTTCACTTTAGCTGATAAAACCATGTGTTCTACATGGGTTGTGTTCATAATCTTATTACCTGTTAACAGGATTTGTGCTTGGAACTCCCAGGGACCCCTGCACCAACTCACTCATATGCCCAATGTCAAATGTATTTTGACAACAGTTGGTTCAGAAAGAAAATAAGACCCACTAACCTGCTTAAGAAGCCTTTAAATATCTTCCAGAAACATTTCTCAGCTTGTAATTCAGAAATTCTGTGTTAACACGCATAAGCAACCAGACACAAGTCAGGGTTTAGAAGAAGCCGGTTAAATAAGTTAGACTTAATGAAACTCCAGGAATCAAATCCCTCCTGTCTTGTTGAGAAATAGCATGACACAGATTGCACCACTCAAGAAACTACTTCTGGGGAAAAGATGAATGACTCATTGGTTGTGTTTTATATAATCAAGAAGGGAGCCACACTCTGTAAGAGACGTCATTTTTAAGAAGGAAATGGGCTAGGGAGTTGTATATTGGCCACTGAGAAATTATGAGGCACAAGTGATCGGTAGATTCGTTGATAGATCAAGATCAATAATGAAATTCAAGTCAGTGTTTGCTGAGATCTGGGTCATATCCCCCAAGTACCACATCCAGGCTGAACTCTGTATATCCCTTGATCAGGCTCCTCTGGCATCCCATCCGTAGTGGAGCTCTTAACATTTCCTGCCCGTACCCCAGCTCACCTGTGTCTCTCTGAAGCCATCATCTCCTCCTCCTCCCCCCCTTCCTCCTCCCCCACCCCCTCCTCTTCCTTCTTCTTCTTCCTCTTCTGTTTTCTAGTGTTTCTTGGTGAGATTGGTCTTCCCAACGGAGTAACTGCCTGGATAATCACCCATTACTGGTTGTCTTCCTTCCCTGATTTGTTTCTTCCCTTTCCTACTGGGGTTTTCTGCACCTCCCAAATAAACCAAATTCCATTCAAATCCTTGCTTCCATGTTGGCTTCTAGGGAACTAAACAAGACACTTCCCTCCACCCACTCACCTGTTCTGATTCAACCATGCCACTGAAAAGCACCAATCACCCATTTTCCCCAAGCAGAAACACCTGGATTAAGTAAAGAACCCTTGCGTCCCTAACTTTGGTTTAGTATCGGGGTCCTCTCTCCTGAGCTCCCTTTCGTGCTTGCTGTTGCATGACCCCTCTTTATACTGAGTAGATACGAGCTTACATTCATACAAGGCAGTGTGGGTAGCCACCAACCACTGTTAGGCTTGCTTATTTTAACTAAATTTTGTCCTTAGAAAGTCCTTTTCCAAATAACAACAGCTACATTCTTTGTGCTTCTACTAAAGTTACTTGAGTATATGGTGTGTGTGTGTGTGTGTGTGTGTGTTTGTGTGTGTGTGTGTGTGTGTGTTTGTGTGTGAATAGGATTTATAGCTCAGGCCACAGAAAACACAGAATTCTTTGTTGTTTAGATGGCTTTTTCTAACAATATCATGGTGATAAGTTATAGTCCAATGACTCATAAAAAAATTGTCCATGTGTCAGAAGAATGAGGCCAAGTGCATATTTGGTTGCAGATAAGGACTTTGAAAATTGTGCATACCTCGGCCAAATCTTCTGGTGCCATTACTGCAGGGAAGTGACCCATCCATTAAGATGCCAGCAAGCTGATCTACCAAGGGGAAAAGACCCAAGGAATCACTTGGAATGTTGTTGGAAGAGGGCTTTAGGAAAAACGGAAACTTCAAAGAGATCAAGAAGCAAATGGAAACTTTGCCCTTTAAAAATGCCATGCATAGTCAATTATGCATTTGTGAGTCAATTATGCATTTGTAAGTCAATTACAAAAAAAGAAAACAGATGAGTTTTAAGACTTCTTATGTGCAATGCTGGAAAGGGCTTCAATTTAGGAGAACAATAATTTTAAAAAATGGTTATAGGTCAAATGAGAAGGGAAGGCTTCCAAAATGCCTCTTGGGAATTAAATTAAAAATGAGTAAACTAATTTTATTTGCAGCTTAAATAAAACTCCCCTGAACTGCTTAATGGGCACCTACCTCCTTTAGGTATATTCTAGAGAAAACCCAATTTGCAGTTATAGGCTAAGGAGATTAATGAATCACTACATTTTATTTGTATTAGAACTGGTGATTAGAAGAAATTTTTTTTTCCACAGTTAAGAGTCGCAGTCAGCTAGCTAGAAAAAGTGAGCATAGCCTTTTCATTAACCTAGTTTCATTTTCTTATGCAGCCTATACATTTCCTTGAGGTCAGGGGCCAAAATCATTTATCTTTATATAAGAAGGGTACCTACCCAGCACAGTGCCTGGTATATTCTAGGAACCTAATAAGCATACATAAGATAAAGAAACCTCCAGTAAAGTTTTCCCATATTTTAAATAAATGAAGAGGAAGGGCAGAAATGGAAGCAACAAGTATGTTCTTTTTGTCTTGGTACCTCCAGGGCACAGATACTATTTACTGAACAAATTCACATGTACCTGGGCCCAAGGAAGATACAGTTTTTGTCTACTTTGTTCTCTATGGTATTTCTGCTCCTAAAGGGCAGCTGGCACATAGTAGGTACTCACAATTATCTGTTGAATAAACATGGTGGAAGGGGTTAGATATCTTTTGAAAGTCCAGACCAATTTTAGAAAATTCAGCTTCTATCAGTCCAATAGCATGCATTTTATTAATTTACTTTTTATAAGGCAATTACTGCTACATAACAGTCATCAAATGGTTTTAATAATAGCATCTTATTAATAATGTCCCCAATACTTCATATGCATTATCTCTTTTCAACTTTACAACAATTTGTTGTGTCAGATTCTGCTATCTTCGTTTTATAGATAAGAAAATTAAGGCCTAGGAGAAGAGCTTAATAAGGTGTCCTGAGCTAGGAAGGAGGCCAAGCTGGAGTCCAGTCTTAACTTGGGCTCCCCTAGAGTTGAGTCTGAGACACGAACTTGGGAGTAGGTGATTTCTGACAGGGGCAGATTTAGGAAGTAGGAATGAGGGAGAAGAAGAAGGAGAGAAGGAAGAAGAAAAGTCCATAGAGGTGTATTACTGACCTGGTTACCACTGCAGGGAAACAGTCCCATTGGGTCCCTCTGAGGAAACAGGCAGAGTGCATCTCAGAACTGTCCTTCCTTACACAGAGGGCCGGACACTGACTCACTGTCCCCTGACCCCCACTGGCTGCGAGGTTCCCTATGGGGACATTAACTTCCCTAATTTTGGGCTGGCCGGTGTCAGTACACAACTCCCTTGGCTTTGGAAAAGCCCTTGAATGCTTTCCAGATGCTGGCATGGAGGGAGGGTGCCCACTACAGATGCAGCTGAGATCCAGGCAGACTGAGGGATCCCAAAATACAGACACCAAAAACGTCCACTACCTGCTCTAATTTCCTCTGTGTCCTTTTGTAGTTTTAACTAAACAGCTATGATTACTCCTGCTGAGGTGGGAGCTCAGGGGAAGTGATACTGAGCATAGCTTCTGTCTTCAAGATGATTAGAAACCTAATCTGGGGAAAGGTCTATGCCTGTGAAAAATTAAGTAACAAGGTACTACTACTAAAGAACAACCGAGTTGTCCCCATACAGAGTATGGTCCTCATGCAAACAAGAATGAGTGTTTGTTGGAGTATGAGTTTGCTGCAGCTGCTGTAACAAGTGAGCACAAACTCCGTGGCTTAAAGCCACCCATGTATATTCTCTTATAGATGAGTTCTGGAGGTCAGAAGGCTCACAGCTGCATTCTTTTCTGGAGGCTTAGAGGAGAATTGGTTTCCTTGCTTTTTCCAGCTTCAGGAAACCACTTTCTTTCCTTGGCACTTGGCTGCTCCTCCATCTTGGAAGCCATCAGCAGGGTGCTATCTCTCTTCTCATACCATCGAATCTTTCCTATAAGGACCCTTGTGATTACAGTGGGGCTACCAGGGTAACCTCTCTAGATCAAGATCCTGAACTTAATTACTTCTCCAAAGTTCCTTATGCCATCGACGGTAACATGACCACAGGTGTCAGGGACCTGAAGGCACTCATCTGTGCAGAGCTGGGGGGAGGCATCATTCAGCCTGAACAACGAGGATAGTCACGTTCTTTCTTTCTTCTTTCTGAATGACTATACATGGAACCATTAATACAGCTGTATTAGGAGAGTGAGATGGGAATTGCAGGAGAGGAAGGGAGTTTTACTTTTCAAACTGTGACATCACTCCCTGTCTGCCCCCCTTTATAATTGTGCCATCTGCATCTGTTACTTTTCTCTCTCTAAAAGAAAAATGTTAACTTAGCTTTCTGTATTCTGAGGTTATGGGCTACTTTGTTCTCTGCTTTAGACACTTTTGCATTATAAAAAACAATAACCTAGGGATGCCTGGGTGGCTGAGAGTTTGAGTGTCTGCCTTTGGCTCAAGGCATGATCCTGGAGACCCAGGATTGAGTCCCACATCAGGCTCCCTGCATGGAGCCTGCTTCTCCCTCTGTCTGTGTCTCTGCTTCTCTTTCTCTATATCTCTCTCTCTCATGAATAAATAAATAAAATCTAAAAAAAACCCAACAGCCTAAACGATATATTTTTATAAATATTTTATTTTATTTATTCATGAAAGACACACAGAGAGAGAGAGAGAGAGAGAGGCAGAGACACAGGCAGAGGGAGAAGCAGGCTCCATGCAGGGAGCCCGATGTGGGACTCGATCCCGGGACTCCAGGATCACGCCCTGGGCTGGAGGCAGGTGCCAAACTGCTGAGCCACCCAGGGATCCCCCTAGGTTGTTGATTTTTTTTATTTATTTTTTATTTTATTTTATTTTATTTTATTTTATTTTATTTTATTTTATCTTATTTTATTAAGATTTTATTTATTTATTCATGAAAGACACACAGAGAGAGAGAGAGAGAGAGAGAGAGGCAGAGACACAGGCAGAGGCAGAGGGAGATGCAGGCTCCATGCAGGAAGCCCGACATGGGACTCGATCCTGGGTCTCCAGGATCACACCCTGGGCAGCAGGGGCGCTAAACCGCTGTGCCACCAGGGCTGCCCGCTAAATGATATTTTTAAAAAGTATGGTTCATCCATAAAATGAATAACCACAGACCCATTAAAAAACACGAGGAAGATCTGTACACAGTGCCCATGAGGAAGTGCTGATGAAAAAGCAGGATGTAGAGGTGACTATAGAGAAGGCTCCCATCACCGGAAAAACACCACAAGGGAGATATGCATTGTTTGCTTCTAAATGAAGACACACAGTATGCAGCGAGGAGGGCTATTGGAGGATTCGGGCACAGAATGTTCACCATATAGTCCTATGAGATATTTGAAGTGTGTGTGTACAGCACTATTCTGTATTTGTTTAGTAAAGTCCTGTGAAGTCATTTGCCCTCCCTGGTCAGGAAATGGACACAAGGCTATAATGACATTGTTATAAGAACAATCAATGAATCAACGAATGGATGAATGGATGAATATTTTGGGGGAAATGAGAAATAAGGTTGGGTAGGTAGGACAGGCTAGTAATGAAAGCCACCGCGGGAAGTTTTGGAGTCTGCTGGGTAAAGGGTGGGAGTGCTAGTTGCTCCAATCAGTGGACATCTGTTGGCTTCCAGTAGCAGAAGCAAGGATGCAAACATTCCTGAAACTTGGACAGGCCCTCAACAAAGAATTATTTTATTTTGAACTTGACTCCCAGGCTCCCACCCAGCATTCATATAAATGGAAAACTTCCTTAAGATTCCTTGAGTGAAGAAGAACCTAACTCTCTATATAAACAAGATTTCGTGCATGTGATTTTAATCTACTCTGAATATATTAGTTCTGTTCTCATGTGTATGTGTGCACCTTTGAGTTTCCCTCCTCTGGTCTGGGTCCTGCAAAATGGTTTCTGAGTCATCTTACTTCCCCTAAATTCAAGCTGTTTCATTGTAAATAGGTGCAAACATCTGACTACATCATTCTATCTTTCAGTGTAGTCATGCCTGAACATTTACATTTTAAAATATATATCATTGTAAACTACTTTCTTTTTAATTTCTCTTTTAAAGTCATGGCATAATATTGAGAATTGTTTAAGTTATGTGTGTAGATAGTAATATTATTTATGGATTTCATTTTGAGAGAAGAAAGAGACATCATGATGCTCTTTACCACGGGATTTGACATCAGATGCCTTTGGCGGCCAGGCAGACCTGTGAGGTGGCCTGTAAATGATACTGCTGGGGGTGGATGGCTTCCTGAACCCAAATAAATCCCAATTTAAATCTGTTTAAAGTCTGCCAGGCACACCAACCATGGCTACTGTCTTCTCTTAGCCCAAGGACTCACATGGTAGACCTCCATTCTAGAAAACGGGAAGTCATAGAGAACCAGGGGGTGACCAGCACAATTCCCACTTTGCTAATCTGTCCTAAAGAAGCAGTTTTTCTCCAAAGCACTGACCTCATCTAGCACACCTCAGCTTTTCATTCTCAAAAGACATATTATTTCATTATAACAAAATGGGGCTAAACTGTACCGTTAGCAATTGCATTTATGTGGTTGCTAGGTAACCAATTTGCCCCTTGGGTTTTAGAAGCAGCTGAGGGTGCTAACTATCGCATTATAAATCAGGGTGGTGAAGGGAGCTCAGACACACTTTAAGAACCAGTGTCCTCCAGAAGGGCAGATTGCAACTGGTTACAGATGAGATGAAAAAATTAGGATTTAAATTAAAAATTTGGGCACCCAAACAAGAAGGGACTTAGTACATCTATGATAAAAGGGAATGGGGTAGAGAATAAAATGTTGTCTCATTACTTAAATTTAACTTAAAGAAGACTAAGACCCAAATTGCATACCAATAATGATATTGACAGATGTAACTTTGACTTCCTGCCCGCTTCCTATGTGTCGGGCACAGTACTGGTGGTTGACATGCATCCTATCATATAAATGGCACTGGTCTATAAGGTATATATTATCACTCTTTTGTACCTGAGAAAAATGAGGTGCAGAAGTCAACCTGAGTTCACTACATACAAATGCCCAACTGACCTTCCTTTCTGGAAAGAGTTACTGGTTTACGTGTATTTTAATCCTAGCAAAGGAATGAGTCAGCACTATTTCTGCATATTGATTCAAGTGATTGGGCTAATAAGCTCTTGGTGGCTTTAAGGCAGCCTGGATAATCACGTCCCCACGGTGCAGTGATACCATGCCAGTGGGAACTCTCTTGAGGGTGGATCACTATTCTCTGCCCTTTTCTATAACTCAAGTCTTAATAATCAGTGAGAAAGAGCTTATATATGGCACCGAGTTGAGAGAGAAAGTAGAGCATATTGTCAATAGGGGGTTCTCTGGGAGCCAGACCCTCCAGTTGGGTGAATAATAATAGCACTGGTCAGTGAGTTTACAAATGGAATCAAAAAGTTCAAAGTAACCTTCTGGATAGTGGAAAACAAACAAACAAAAGTTGATCACAACACCTGTGTGTGCTTTCTATGAGGAAAAATACAATGAGGAGAAAAACACAACAGCAACATTTGCTTTCAGGGGTCTCTCCTGTGGAGGCCGAGAAAATTAAGGCCATTCCACTCTAAGTTCAGCGTTAGCACAAGTACAGCCATCCCAGGCCCCTGTGAGTAAGAGCTGAACTTTACCTTACTTCAGTTACAGGAAGAAAACAGCTTACAGCTTAACATCCTAGAAAGCCCCATATTAGAATAAGAACAGAGCTCAATGCCCTTGAAAGCCCCATATCAGAATGTAAACAGAACCTGAGAAATTCCTCCACCCCTTCTGGAGGTCCCCTAGACCAGCCCTTAAAACTAAGCTGAAACCCACCTTGAGGTCCAAGTCCCTGCTCCGCTGTGTCAGGTATACTTGGACCCAAGCTCGAGCTTGTCAATAAACCCTCGTGTGTTTGCATCGGTGTCGGCTCCTTGGAGGTTTCTCGGATTCGCAATCTTAGGCACAACATCTCCCTTTCCCTTTTTTCTATCTCGTTTCTTTAGTGGCCATTGGACTTCCAGGTCTCCTTGTCAAGACCTCAAGCTCTGCAGTCAGACTGGGCTCAGATTCTAGCTCTGCTACTTCCTAGCTGTGCGACCAGTAAAATTTATGAAACTTTTTGTGCCTCTGTCTCCTTTTTAATTCCCCAAATGACAATATTACTAGTGTATACACTTCATGGAGTTGTTGGGAGGATTACAAGGGGTCATTTGTGTGAAGAATTTGTTGTAATGCATGGGAGAAACAGTGTGCTCAGGAAGCACCAGTAATTGTCCTCATCCTTAGTATAGGAATGGTACGAAGAGAGTTGTTTACGGGACCAAAGTTTAAAATAATCTCCGCAGACTCGAGTTGATCTCAAGTGAAGGCTACAAGTCATTCTATGCAACATGGACAATCTGTGGGCCAAATGGAAAGATGAAGATTTATGGGACTCCATTCACCTTGATTCCATTCACCATAGTATGTTTGCCTGTCTGTAAGCCTCTGATTTCAGGGACTTACTAGCACAAACCTCAGTGTGGTCAGGAATCAAAGGTTGGGGAGCAGGTGGGTGTGGGGTGGTTTGCACATTTGAAAAGGCAATGGGGAGGACCTAGGTTACCAAGTAGCCTGAGTTTAGGAGGCTAGGTTCTTGTATAAACTGTCCACAGGGCACCTCTCTCTGAATTTACATCATAGTTGGTGCCCTGGATGGGGGCCATCTGGTAACCCTCCCAGCCTGCAGGCTACCCTTGGAGAGTTAAGAAACCAGCCTGAGAAAGCTGACAAACTTCTTGCATCTGAATGCCAGAAAACCAAACACTTGATCTCCAACATCTGTGCTCTCTGTGAGAAAATTTAGAAGGAGAAGAAAAAGAAGAGCCAGGCAGACATTCCTGGGTCAGTTTCTTTAAAAGTCATTCCTTTCGTGGCCATCAGGAGTACCAAGATGCTCGCTGAGATTTCTCAGATATCTATTAAATCCTTTGGAAAGAAACTGTTCTGAGTTCTCCAGGCCTGAGGATATTCCTTCCTTTTTGATTTCTTACAGGATCATGAGGCCAGCTTTAGAAAGGGCCAACTGAGAAACAGATGTACCAATTAGGCACCATACGATGATAGGAAAATAATGAAGTACCATGTTGCATCATACAACGGTTTTTGGCATTCGTTCATATGATGCCCTGTTCATGTCCGCTAGGTGCCAGGTGCTGGGCTGGGTACGGGGTTATAGAGGTGAAGACAGTTTACCGATATATGGGAGAAGCCAGATTGATATACTATGGGCTAGAATTTTCCTTAGGAAACTACCTTGTGTACTGACTTCCGTGAATTAACTTCACTTTGTATTTATTCTCCACCTCATCATTATACAGATAACATATTTCAAAAACACTTGACAGTTTACAAAGTATTCTTAATTGATCATCATAATAAGCCCGCTAACTATTAGGACAAAATATTATCACCCACGCTGTTTAGACAAGAAAACGAAGACCCCACATCTCATAGCTGAAAAGAGAGCACACTCAGGATCGGAATCCAGAATGAAATGTTCTTTCTACAGAAACACACCATTCTACTAAAACATGCCACCACGATGAGAAATCTCAGTTTATAGTCTGACGGTCTTTGTACCCTTTTTGGGACACAAAGCATTTGAACGGTCTACGGCTTTGAATGTTAGCTGCATCATTTATATGGGAATATGAAAAGCCATTGTTTTAAATAGCATCCATTATAGACTGAATACAAAGACTATTTCCTATTGCTTCCAACATTTTTTTGTCCTATCTTCTACAAATAATTAAGGGTTAGGAACTTAAAAATTAATTTGAGTGGTATAGCTATGCATCTGGCTTAATGGATACCATAAATCAATCCTGTGAGATAAAATCTATTTTAAGAATTCTACAGAAAAGGTGCTATTTCAAAGAGGCATTGTATTATTTCTCTCTTCAGAGTAGCAGCCCAGCCCTCATACTCCAACTGCCTGGCAACTTCCAGCCTCAAATGTGAATGTGTTAGAA
Organism: Canis lupus dingo; assembly: GCF_003254725.2. Lineage (NCBI taxonomy): Eukaryota > Metazoa > Chordata > Mammalia > Carnivora > Canidae > Canis > Canis lupus. Next base: position 68,964,976 of record NC_064247.1, read on the forward strand.
ATGTAAAAACGCACATCCTCGAGACTCATTCCAAGCGTGCTGTGATGGGGTGGGATGGTGGCTCCCAGAAAGGTACATCTAGGTCCTAATCCCTGGAGCCTGTGAATGTGACCTGAAGTGGAAGTAATCTCTTCGTAGAAGTAACCAAGTGAAAGATCTCAAGTGGCATCCCGAATTATTCAGATAGGTCCTAAATTCAATGGCAAATGTCTTTATAAGGGCAAAGCAAATGGAAATTTGAGACAAGTCCATGTGACAGTGGGGGCACAGGTGGAAGCAATGTAGCCATAAGCCAAGGAACCATTGGGACTACTTGAGGCCAGAGAAGGCAGAGAAGATTCTCCCCCAGAGTCTTTGAAGGCAGCATGGCCCTGCCAACACCTTTATTTTGGACTTCTGCTCTTCAGAATGGTGAGAAAATAAATTTCTGCTGCTTTAAGACACCAGCCTTGTAGTATGTGTTTATGGCAGCCCTAAGAAATTAATATCTACTGAGTAAGAAACTGGGTAATAGGCCTGGCACTTGTTTTTTTTTTTTTTTTAAAGATTTTATTTATTTATTCATGAAAGACACACAGAGAGAAGCAGAGGCATAGGCAGAGGAAGAAGCAGGGAGCCCAATGTGGGACTCGATCCTGGGACCCAGAACCACGCCCTGAGCCAAAGGCAGATGCTCAACCCTTGAGCCACCCACGCATCCCCCAGCACCTGTTAAAAAACAAACCCTCCTGGTGATTCTGATGCACGCTCAAGGTTCAGTACTACTGAGTAATTAAACTAACAGCTCTTTTGAAGACTGGCTAAAGACACGGATGTCTTCCCTACAGGACAGCAGACGCCTTCTCCAGACCTATAAATAGACCAGCTGTGAACCATGAACATCTGGAGCAGAACCTGAGTCTCAGCAGGCAAGCAAATTCCTCCAGGTCAGCTCCCTAACTTTCTTTTTCTCTTGAGGATTTCCTCATTTACAAGAAATGATTCTTTTGCTCTGAATAGGGACGGGGCAGCATGTCAGGTACCGTAGTCTTATGAGTGGGTACAAACCCGGGTGCTTACCACGGAAACTTCTGCCAACTTACTGGAGAAGCAGGACCGGTAGATACGAAGGTACACAGTTCATCTCTCACTTCACGTGGGCATAATGTTTCCGAAACATCTCTCATGACTTATCAAATAAGCAACTCTTCAAGCTACAAGTGTATCTCTAACCGAATTCCTCCTAAGCACTGGGGTGGTATTAAATCAACACTGGCGTGCACTCGTTTCTAAAATACAAGACGCTACCGCCCAATGAATAATGCATCCCTCTCTCCCCCATGCTGTGCTCCTTACAGATTACTTTGCATATCAAGAACAACTAGACTTTCTAAAAGTCACATCAGAGCACAAGAATGTTCACTTGTGGATACACTTTCTAGTGTTTTTTTTTTTCAAATGAGAACATTTGAGAGTACCTTGAGAGAAAATGAAATATATCACAGACTGAGTGAGAACATAGATCAGCTGATGAGCAAAGACCCTGCTATTGACGGAGTTGTTTGTTGAGTGGCTTGAATTCAGCATAAAGAAGGTGGGGCTGTCTCTCATCGCAGTCTCTCTTTTGAATCAAAATGACAAACATACTACCATGACCTTCAAAGTCCTTTGGGGACACACAACCTCTAGGAATGATGTGCCTGCCCCGGGAAGAAGGAGCATTTGCCCGTGACTGTGGGGGGATGCACTCAGGGATGAGGTCTGGAAATCAGGGACAAAGGGCGGACCCGAGGCTGGGACAAGAGCACGGCATCAAGGCTGCAGGCTTCTGGGCCACGGCTGCTGGGATCCCAAGCCCTGTGACACCACTCAGCAGCTATGTGACCCTGAGCAGTTGATCCCACAGAGCTTCAGCTTCCTCCTCTCTAACGTGGGTCTGTAACAGGAGTTACCCTTAAAGGCTCATTATGAAGATTAGAAAGCTAAAACAGAGACAGTGCTAATACCAAAGCCTGGCGATGGTATGTTTGTTATTTCTCCTCTCTTCCTTCGCTCCGCCTCCTCTCATTATTACCATCTATTGTCGTCCTTGCTGTCATTCCTGATGGTGCCTCTCATGCCCTCACAATCCCAGGCTTTAAATCTAATTCTCCCTCTTCAATCGCTCTGTAGCTGCAGAGAGGCCATTAGGTTCAGGAGCGTCCCCTGTGCACGGCCAGCACGCCTCTTACCTGCTGGGAGGTGAGGATTCCAGAGAATTCATGTAATGCTCCCAAGACGGAGCTTAACCTTCATAGACATTAAATCAAAGGTGCCACTATGATTAGAAATGAAATCATTACCACCCAAAAGAGGGGAGATGAGTTTTACAGGTGGGAGGCATCAGCAAAATGACACAGGAAGGAGGGATGTAGGTTCCCTTCCACGTCTCTTAGAAATGGTAGGAGGGAATTCATGGATATCTGGTAGATGAAAACACTTATTTATTCATTTATTTACTTGATGACTGATTTCTGAACTTCACACCACAGGCACTGTGCTACATGATTTGTCCTTCTGTCAGTGATCCTGTGAGGTAGGGAACGAAAATGGGATTTTGCAGATCAGAAGATTTTATAGGTCAGAAGGCATGTCTAAAAGGGTGAAGTAAATTCACCTTTATAAATGATCGGTTTATTAACTAACCTTATGAATTATTAGTTTCCCATGCGGAAACTGCTTAGAATTCAGGTTGCAGCTGACTTCAGCTTTGAATCACTACATGATACCCACCCTAGGGCCACCACCCCTTGCAGCCAGCTATCACTACTGACATATGTCTCCTCTCTACCACCTTTGAGTTATTGAACTGGAGGAAAAGCCTAAGGACCTTGTGCTACGCCCTCAGCACGGGAGAGCTGGGCAGGGGATCTTCTAGAAGAACAGATGGTCATATCTCACACCTTAAGCCCTCTAGCAGAGCAAGCCTTGAATAGCCACTTTGGAGGAGGTAGCTTCTATTTTTTTTAAGATTTTATTTATTCATTCACTAGAGAGAGAGAGACAGAGACAGAGACAGAGATAGAGACATAGGCAGAGGGAGAAGCAGGCTCCATGCAGGAAGCCTGATGGGGGACTCGATCCCACTCCTAGACATCAAACTTCCCGTGTAGCACTGACGGAGGGGGTGGTGGCTACTGGCAACAGTGCCTCCTTGGAGAACTCAGGTCTCTAACTGATTGTGGGGAGTCATGAGCACCTGAGGTTCCCTGATGTTTCTCTTTCTCTTGCAGCACATATACAATTCATCAGCAAATCCCTCAGCTCTCCCTTCCAAATACGTGCAGAATCTGACCACCACTCACTATCTCCACGTCCCCAGCCTGGCTCACGTCAGGTGTACAGCAAGACAACCTCTTCCCTTCTCATTATGCACTCGTGCACTTCGGTATCTCTTCCAGACACCAGCAGGGGAAGTCCCATAAAACGAAAGTCTGATCGAGTCGGTTGTCTCCTCAAAATCCTCCATGGCTCACCTTTCCATGTGAGTAAAGGTTGGGCTTTTCACAATGCCTACATGGGTGCATGTGATCTGCTCCCTCTGCTTCTCCAGAACTCACCTCTTGCTTCTCTCCCCTCTCATTTTACTCCATCCACATTGCCTTACAGACCCTCCAACGTGCCAGGTGTGCCCCTGCCCCAGGAGGTACATACTATTTCTGTTCTGGAATGTTCTTCCTCCAGTTATGGATGTGACTCATTCTCTCATGACTTTCAGGCTGTGCTCAAGTGTTAATTTCTCAGACAAGCCTTCCTTGCCTGGTCTGTTGAAAACCGCACAGCTTCCACCCTTACCCTATTATTGTCCACCCCTTTTCATGGCCTAAGATATTCTCCACATTCTTACTCACCTTGTTTATCGTTTGTTTCCTTCCACTAGAGGGAGACATATACCCCGTGAGGTCGGAAGCCAGGTATGTTCTTGAATGAATGAACAAATGAATTAGCTTAGCCTGATTCCCTGATATCAGTAGAGATACCACTGCTGGCATGTATGTGCTTGTGCCCTCACTGCCCAAAACTCGGGGCAAGGGACTGGTGGCTCTGCAGCCACCCTGATCCCTGGCAGATAGGGTGCTCCAGTAACCATGAACCTTATTTCTGAGTCATTGGGCTTGGGGAGCAGATTGTAACACAAATTCTGGGCTGGTACTCATGCCCATTGCCAGGAATGGAGTTGCTTCGGCTCACTCCTGACCTGCCACTCATCATCATAAACAAGTGTGTGTACTCGGACAAGTTCCTACAGCCCCTTTCAAAGGCACAAACAATATTGCCATGGAACGCTTCCTTTCCCAGACCATAACAGCCAGGGCAGAGCCCAATGCCCCTGCTCACCCACAGGTAGTAGGCCCATGGGCACCTCACTGCCAGCTCCCTAGCTTGTGACATGGTCTTAGGAAATGTCACCAGGTGTATCCCTGGGGACAGGCTATCAGGACATCTGTGACATTTAGATTTTGCTTAAAATGGTGTACTTTTTCCCTAGCAGGTTACGTTCTCTAACTCTGGAGGGGTGAGTCTGGGTTCCCAAGCCTAGGCACCCACACCCCTAACCCTCCCTCCAGGCTGCCCAGACCCCCTCAACTTGTTCATGCTCCCTCCTCTAGCCTGTCCTGACCCAGATTCCCTCCATCCTTCTCAGAGCTTTCTCCCACCTACACTGAGCTCTTCCTTTTTCCATTCCCTACATAATTCAAGGACACCAAATGCACCAAAGGACTCAGCATGGGATCATGGAAGCTCTTGCACTGCTCTTCTTCAGCATGTGCTGCTTCTATCTTTGAACCAGACTTTTGTCTTGGTGTCTTTTTGTTTACTATCTCAATTTAGGGCCTGAGCTGGGATCACCCTGGTCCCACATGGGGGCCTGAAGCCATTCGGTGACAATGGTCAAACAATTCCAGGACTCACATCTAAGGAAGGGTGACTCTTCCTATGATGTTCTTGCCCTGAGCACTCATCCAGGAACAGCTTCAGAACTCCATCATGGTGACTATTGCCATGATAACAGTCTCTAGAATCTCTCTTGGCTCTCTGAAATCCCTGACATAGTATTCAGTTCTCAGCTCATTGCTTTTAGGCTCTTATTCACTCCCAGTAATTTTATGGACAGTCATAAATAATATATAATGTAAATTGTAAGTGATGACAGACATTCATTTAATTTGTATTACTCATTAAGCACTGTACTAAGTGCCCTCTGAGGTCCGAGCTACTGTATCACCTCCTCCATGCACCCATCCTGTGGATGGGACAACTAAGGCTTGCACAGAGCCAAGAAGCTCTCAGGCAGTGGAGAACAGGTGCAAATTCAGGCCGCTGAAGTCATTTGAAGAAGACAACAGGAGCAGTATGCTTGGGAGGCCCATTCTGGAAGTACATGGGAGGTATTTTTTGGTTCTTAACACTAGTTAGAAATATTACTGGCATTTAATGGGAGGTGCAGTGGATGCCACACATCTTGTGGTTCACAGGGATCTGGCCTCATATAGTGGTTCCACATAAATTTTTTTTCCACATGAATTTTTAATGACCTTGATGGACAGTCTTTAGTGGGAAGAAAATAGCTCTCCTCTATTTATAAGTATCTGACTCTAGGCCTTCACCCAAGCACTTTTGCACAACTCAACATATTCTGCATTTCATCAGACTGCAGCCACTGTGTCAACACAGGGGAGCTTGTTGTTTATTTGGTTCAGAACCTGCCAGTTCTGGAAAAATCATTTAGCTGATGTTATCGCTGAGTGTCATTTGAGTGACCAATGCAAAACGGACTTATGTCGATCTGCATTTGTAGCTGATGTGTTTTTTGTGGTGATTCGTGTAAGGATACTCACCTTGAACCATGTCATTATGTCTTCTGCGGCAGTTGCACCTGAGCATTTATATACTAACCTAGAGATTCTATTGTAAATTAATTTTTCCTTTATATTGCACTTGGAGCTTCTGATCGTTTTACATGTGTGTAGGTAGGTTAAGATTTTGTGAATGTCACAGAAGAGTATTGCAGAGTGTCCCAGAAGGTGTTTATTAGCCTCTCAGGGTCCCCGGGCAGCAGGCGAGGAGGTGGGTTGGAGGCAGCAGAGGCCCTTCTGGCCTCGGTGGGTTTGCACCCATACCCATACACCCAGCCCTATTGGCAGATACTGTTGTGTGGTTTGAATCAGGAATGAAATCTTTTGAAAGCCTAGAAGAGTTAGCCCAAGTGCAAGCCCTGGTCTGCTTGGATCTAGGCTGCTGCTCAGCCCGGTATCAGCTCCAGAGGACTTTACTGGCACTTGTTCAGCAGCAAGAGCGGGGGAGGACCGAACAACCCTGGTTTGAGGCTCTCCCTCTCCTGCCTCAGGAGAAATCTCCATCAGGGGTTTGGTCAGACCTGGGGAATAAGGGGCATCACCTGTGTTCTGAGCAGCCCAGCAGGCAGTGGGCTGAGCACTCAAGCCAAAGAGACTGGCAGAGAGGGTGTGCATGAAGCAGCCTCTCACCGCAGGTGTCTCGAGGGCATTCTTATTCCCTGGCTTTGTTGCCTTAGGGGAAAACAGTTGGATATTGGGATAGGTTGGCCAGTAATCTCCCTGGAAACAGAGGAGTAGCCAGAAAGAGGGACCTTGGGGCTAAGCTTGCTGTAGGGCCTTATGAAAGAGAGCGTGGGCCATGCTCTCACTCCTGACTCTGTTTATCTTTGCTGAGCCCAGAAGGGCTGTGAGACTGGCATAGTGCTGAGGACTGTTGCCAATCTGGGCCCGATCCCTGCTTTGCTTGGTTTTGGTGCTGTTACAGACTGAATGTGTGTGTCCTCCCCAAAATTCATAGGTTGAAGTCTTAACTGCCAGCGTGATGGCATTTGGAGGTGGGACCTTTGGGAGGTGAGTAGGTTTGGATGAGGACAGGAGCATGGGGCACCTGCAATGGGATTAGCATCCTTATAAGTATTAGAAACCTGAGCACTCTCTCTCTCTGCCCACAATGTGAGGACACAGGGAGAAAGTGTCTTCAATGAGCCACCAAGAGGGCTCTCCCCTGACACTGAACACACCCACACCTTCATCTTGGACTTTGAACCTCCAGAATTGTTAATAAATGTCTGTTGTTTAAGCAGCACCCTTCCTCGCCATGGTATATTTTTATAGCAGCCCAGACAAAGACAGGTGCCTTGTGGCTCTGAGCTGAGGAAGGAGCCCTGCTGGAAGCAAATGGAGAGGACAAGTTTATAAAGAGTGTAGGTGCCCTGGGGTCATGGAAAGAGGTGCATAGCCGGCCACCATCCGTGCCCATTGGGCACCACTCGAGAGAACCAAGAATAAACTAGGCCTCTCAATTTATCTGGATCCTGGAAGAATGAGCCTGTGGTGTAAGCTCCTGGAGAGGGAAACTACATTGAGTTGGACTGAACCCTCCATGAAGAAGAGGATGCAGGGATGATCCTCATATGTGCACCTACATATTTGCCTAGAAATAACCACAAGGATGTGCGCTAAGGGGTTGATGGCAGTCTGGGCATGGTAATTTTGTGTCTTATGCTTCTAAATCTACCATGCACATATAATATTTTTGCAATACTGTTTTCCTTTAATTAAAAGAAAAAACTATCAGGATGACTCTGAGGCATGCTATCCGAGCCAAGTCCCTGAGTACAGTTTTCTTAACATCCTGGAACCTGAGAATTCATGGGGACAGTCTGATTTCCGGGCATGGCTGTCAGGAGAGAAGGGTGGGATCAGTAAGACTTCTAGCCAGGAGTCCTATGAAGTGACTGCCTGCAGTTCATGTTGGTGATCGATTTACTGTGGGAATGATAATTCCTATTCACATCTCAAAATCACACAGTACAACTTTAGACAAGTTAAGAATCTTTGGGGATGTTCTTATGGAAAAATGAACTATATTTATCATGGAAGTGAGACCCAAGATCAACAGCCCTGGGCCGTGGCCTGGCCACACATGGTACCACCCCTTTGGTTGGTGTGTAGATTTGGGATCTGAGGGCTTTTGGGATGCTGGAGAATGTGCTCAGTAGCCTGTGGGAAAGGAGAAGGCTGCTGTAAAGGCAGTGTCTCTCAGCCCATACACCTCATGATGTGTTTGTTCAAAGCCCAGTGGAGGGATTTAGACAGTGGTGAGTGTTTTTTAAGTTTCTTAGCTTCAAACCCAGCATCTGAAGATTTTCTGGAGTGTTCCAGGTTCCTTATATCCCTACTCACACATAGCCCATTATTGGGAGCTGGAACTCAGAGAGTGAATTTTGCTGGGAAAGTTTCAAGCACAGCTAAGGCTTAGAAAGTGTCCCAGCTGTAAGCCTCAGATAGAGGCTCCTTCCAGCCAAGTTGACTTTCTTATCACAGAATAAGGATAAACAAACGGCCACGCTTCGATCCTCTTAGTGAAAGCATCAGAGAGAGACCCTGGACTTTGATGCCATTGTGCATCTACTGGCATCTGCTCCTGATTTCAACATGGTGGCTGGGGTGGGGGGCAGCCCCCCAGAACAACAGCAGTTCTCAGACACCACTGAGGTGTCGGAGATTTCACCTCAATTCTGACACTATGCAGCGAGAGCATCAGATTTCACAGGGGGAGGGCTCAGTGCTGCAAGACTGCCCCCACCCACTTCAGGTGCCAACTGCAAGTCCATGGTTGTCACTCATGGGTCCGAAAGAGTGGCTATAAATCAGAGGTTCCCACGACACCCTCCCTGGGTTTGATTAATTTGTTAGAGCAGCTCACAGAACTCAGGGAAACATTTACTTACTAGGTCACTGGTTTACTGTAACGAGGCTGTAACCCAGGAATCACCAGATGGAAGAGATGCATGGGCAAGGTATGGGGAGCTCCACACCTTCCATGTCTTCTCTGAGTGCACCATTCTCCCCAAATCTCCTTGTGCTCACCAACCCAGAGCTCTCTGAACCACCCCCTCCATCAGCGCCCCCACCTTTGGTCCTTTATGGAGGCTTCATTACCCGGGCACAATGGCTAAATCACTGGCCTTGGGCAAATGAAGTCAGTCTGCAGCCCCTGTCCTTTCCAAAAGCCACCTCATTAGTATAATAAAAGACAGCTTTCTCCCTCTCAATACTTAGGGAAATTCTGAGGGTTTGAGGAGCTATGAGCTAGGAACCTTGAAGGATGACCAAATATATATGAGAAATCTATTTTGGTCATCTGAATGACTATATATAGATTTTCTCACAAATCATAATACTGTAGTGCCCTGTCTGAATCTAGACACATTGAGGCAATGTTTAAGGTAGGTTTAGAGACAGAATCATCTTTCCTTGCCAAATGAATCAGGATGCCTTAGTTCTCCTACTCAGACCCATCTGGGGAGGTACAAACGCTGCAAATCGCCAGGCCCCACTCCCTGAAGACTAATTCATGGTGTGCCAGTGGAATCCTGGAATACGCACTGAAAAGAAATCACTCACAATAGAGCAGCAAGCTAAGTGGCACAGTGGGGAAGTGACCAGGTAAGCCCCAAAGATGGGACCTTGTGTGCAGTAAACAGTCCGGTCCCTTAGCAAGTCAGGATATTGCAAAGAAGCAAATAAAAGGGGGGTGTTCTGAGTCACAAAACATGTAAGCGATGGAACAGTCGCACCCACTGTGTGGTCGATACACTGTGTGGAGTGGATCTCAGTTTAGACAGAATAATTAATTGTAGAGAACATTTTTGGGTCCACTAGGGAAAGTGAATATATTTTTTTTCTTATAGAAAAATGGATACTGTTAATGGAGAAAAGCCAGTTTAAAACTAAGATATATGGTACTATCTCATTTGGGTTAAAAAAAAAATATATATATATATGCCTAGAAAAAGAAGTCATACACTAAGGTGTTAAGATTGTTAGTCTCTGGAGGGGATGACCAGGGTGTTTTTGTGTTCTTATTTTTGCTTATCTGACTTTTCTAAATTTCTATGATGCTTATCTGATGTTTTATAATAATAAAATATTATATTAAATTTAAAAATAAGCCTCCTGGCTGATCCTGATACATATCCACATCTGAGAACCAGCCACTTTCTTAACTTATCTTAGTGCCAGAGACATCTAGGGCACCTGTTGAGAGTGTGGGTTCTCTCAGGATCCCTGCCCAGCAGAATCTGACTGGTATTGGGGTGTGGCCTGGGGAGGCGGGTTTTCACAAGTGCCCCAGTCATGCCTACAGTCAACCAAGAGTGAAAAACTCTGCTTCAGACCAGAGCTTCTCCCACTTTATGGCTATCTTGTTAAAAGGCAAATTCGGAGGCAAGAGGTCTGTGGCAGAGCCCTGGATTCTGCATGTCTAACAACTTCCAGTGGATTCTGAGGCTGCTGTATCCAGACCATACAGGAAGCAAAGCTTGAGAGGATGGAGAGAAGCCAGGAGGAAAGTTCTGGCTCATCACACAAACTCTCCTGGTGTGCTTAGAAATGGCTGTGTGATGGAGCCCATCTGGAACAGGGACCATAGTGCCATGCCTACGGTGACCATACAGGGAGACTCAGTCAGGCAGCATGTAAGGCAACAGGGCATGGTGGAGACTGTGGCCACCCTGATCCAAGCAGACAGAGGCTGCCCTGCTCCAACCCACGGATACCACACACAAACACTTGCCCAGCTCATCAAATCTACTCATTTTTTTTCCAAAAGAAGCCAGAAATTAAAAAAAAAAAAAAGAAACCAGAAATACAATTCTGAAATGAAATCTACTTTCAAATTGCTACCGAGACCAAATGGAATGCACCTGCCAGCTAGATCCAGCTTCGGGCCACCAGTGCTGGACTGTTTGGCATCACTGAGTGGCAGTCAAATGCCCAGGCCTGATCGCTAAACACCAGTCTACCAGACAAAGGTTAGCCAATAATTATTCTTGAGGACTTTGAAGAAAAAAAACCTAAACACAGCAGACATTGCTGAAACTCCTATGTGTTAAAATGAGCACAATGAAAATTAACTCCAGCTAGCACTTTGCCATGGCTGTGTAAACACTGTCCCAAGGCAGATGCAAGGTCCTTTGAAGCTTAAATGTGTGGGGACGGTGGCCCCCACTGTCCACTCAGCCATTCGTAAGTATTCACCCAAACTTGCCATGAGCTCAAATTCTTGAGATTTGCAAGAGAAACGTATCAAAGCACCACAAGAAAGCTAATTCTGCAGCTCTTAATGAATCCCATTTACATTTTTCAGCTCTTTGATTTCTGAGCACTATTTAAGGGGGAGGTTTGTTCAGTTCATTTACTTTGGATTTTAACTGTCCAGGGTGACAATCCTCAGCAGTATAATTTCCCTCCTGTGCCCAAATCAATAAAACGCACCCAAGAGCTACTATCCATTTTGAGCTCCGCTGAGACCAAATACCTTCTAGAGTCACAGTGACTTGGAAAATAGTAAACAACCGGAAGTGAGCCGAGACTTGCTGCAGGCATTTGGTTCCCAGTGGAGAATAAGAACCCTCCAGCCCACACTGCATGATTTCTTCCTGCAGAAGACATAACCTTAAACTGAGGAATTACAGAGTTAAGAGAACTGACTGCAGAATTTTCAGGTGAGTAAAGGAATGGATGCCATGTCTCTCCACCCCCCAACGTGCCATATTTGGGTAAGTTTCTGGGACAACATTGTAGGTGGGTTGACTTAACACCCATTTCAGGCCATTGTTCTTCCTTACTTGCCTCTATAGTAGAGTCTAAGAAAGCAAGCATTTAATTTTCCCATCCTCTCCCAACCATCAAGGGTAGGTATATCGCATAGCTCTGGCCAATGAAACATGGACAGAAATCTATTGTAATAGTGGCCTAAGGATGATGTTTCAGGGAATCTTGGGCTTTCCAGATGTAATGAAAGGTGAGATAGATACCATTTCTTCCTACTCTCTACCTTTTATGCAGATGTGATGGCTGGAGCTGAGGCAGCTATCTTATGGTCCTGAGGGAAAGGATGAAGAGAATTATAATGAGGCCAGCCCTGACATCATTGTGAAGCTCAACAGCAGCCATGAAATAACTCCCAAATTCTGTCAGCCACAGTGGTCCTGTTTCTTATTATGTATAGCTAACATAATCCTAAAATGTATAATTCCACATAAAATCAGATAAAGATACAAAATCTTCCCTGTAGTGGCCACAGAAAACAAGGATGCCATATTTCACTTCTGCTTAAATTGGATTCTAGAGTCCTAAGTGGGGGGCTTTGCTGGTAACACTACCAGATTGGGGTAGGTGGAGCTGAGAATCCCACTTATTGCTACCTAAACTTTCTTTTATGCGTGAGCTTTAGTATCATATGAGAAGAAATATAACGCCTTCCACTTAAGACAGCCCCATCTTGAACCATGGGAAGAAAGCAAAGTTAGTGTCCAGGTGTCTCTAAATAATATCTCTGCCTCTAACATTCCATTATCAGTTCGAATCTCTATCAGAATCTTATTCTCTGTGGCCAGTGGCCCAGTGCTGGTTACCTGGGTGCTAAGTTCTGCGGCTGAGTTTGGTCAAGAGACCATGGCCACACATTTTCTCCACACTGAGAAAGGCTGTCATGGAAAAGGACCCCATGGGATTCTGAATCCAGCATCACTTCAAACACATAGTAGTACCTCTTTACTGAACAAGTAGATGTTTCTGTGTTCAGATGAGGACAGTGAGGATCTAGAATCTAAAGTGGTTGTCCTAGCACCTGCAGCTAAAAATGGAGATGGTTGTCAAGGCTCACAGTCTTTACTATTTTGATCAACTGCATTCTCATAACTACTAGAAGGAGCTTTGGGTGGGTCCCAGGTTAGAAAGAAGTCAGCTATCTCTTCTCTTTAGTCCAAATGGAGGCTAGTGAGACATGCTGGAAATGTGTTCACCAGAGTCTGCATGCTTCTCTGCCCCTCAGCCTCCCCTGCAGTTAGCGTGGGGCCACGTGACAAGTCGTGGCCATTGGGCTGAGGACAAAATTGGTAGGTTTCTTTCCTGGGCTGAGGGAGGTAAGAGCCAAATGTCATTGCCACCCATCTTCTTCTGATCTAAGTGGCCCTGGGGACTGTGTGTTCTAGATAGAGGAACTACAAGACGAAGGAGGGTAACCCTATTTGTATCCCACATTTCTTCATATTGGTAGGGCACTAATGTTGTGGGATTTGTTTATTATTGTAGCACAGCTGAGCTTCTGCTGACTGATAAAATGGGCCTCTGAAATGTGATCAGGCCACCTTGCTGGTAGTCATTTTGCAAAGGAGGGAATTGTAATGGGAAAGCTATTACAATAGGAGGTTCATTTATCACTGGGGTTATTCTGTATCCAAATCATGGGATGCCTTATTTGCCTAATGAGGCAGACAGTTTCTTAGAATTAACATGAAGATGTTACTTGCATTACAAAATTTGGCACTACTTAATGGAAATGATGATATTCTCTAATTTCAAATAATACTTCCAGCTGCTGCCTCTCAAGAATTTTATACTTTGGTCCTATATTTTTATAGGATGAAATGTTTGCAAAATATATTTATAAGCATCTGCATGCTAACGGATGCAATTTCATGACCCATTACACTTTCCATGCAAATGTAGACAGTAGGGCTGCCTGTGCTGGGAGTTGGCTGAGCTTTGTCAACTGCCTGGTTTTGACGGTGGACTGGAAGAGTCTATTTGAAATAAAAATACACATTGATGATTCAAATATTTATTGAGCATGTACTATGTGCCAGGCACTTTCCTAGACGTTGGAGGTACAGTGGTAAATAAGACAGAGTTCTTGCCTTGTGGGATTTGCATCTGATAGATGGAAATGAACATAGGAAATGACAGATGAGTTCATTTGAGGGTATTTAGAGAATATAAAAGCCAAATGAGTGTCTGAAGAGAGAGAAGTGAAGGATTCCAACCAACAGTTTCATCCAAACTGATATATCTAAGTCCTTTCACCAGCTGGCCCTGCTCACCTGTCCAGCCTTCTTTTTTTTTTTTTTAATTTATTTATGATAGTCACAGAGAGAGAGAGAGAGAGAGGCAGAGACACAGGCAGAGGGAGAAGCAGGCTCCATGCACGGGAGCCCGATGTGGGATTCGATCCCGAGTCTCCAGGATCGCGCCCTGGGCCAAAGGCAGGCGCCAAACCGCTGCACCACCCAGGGATCCCTCCAGCCTTCTATCTACTGCTCTCCCCTCTCTACTTCTGCTCCTGCTCCACTAAACAATGTGCCTGTCTCAGAAGGCACCAAGCTTCTTTCCCTCCCATGCCCTCATCTGAGCTGTTCCCTCTGGCTAGAATACACATTCTTCTCCTTCCCTTCTGGTGTTTAGTTTGCTAATGCCCCTTTCCCATTAGCAAGCTTCCTGTAGGAAGCCTCCTTGGATTGCTCCTAATTTGGCTGAACCCTCCTAGTGATTCCACATTGCTATCTATACATTTACCTGATTAAGCTACACCCTGTCCTCACTGGCTGGAGGAGTTGATGGAGACCTGATGGGTGCATGGGAAAAAAGGAGGAGCTGGCACCTGTTGGCATTAGAGGTGGGAGTGCCAGGGGGAGTGAAGGAGATGTGAAAGGCAGAGGAGGAGATGACTGGCATTGTTGGGAGATTGGTCACACTGAGTGACTTGATCAAGCCAGTTAGTAACTATATTGAGGATAATGTCAGGTTTCTCACTGCTGCAAAAGATGTGTACAAGCACGGAAATGTGGGATAGCTGGAAAAAGCCCTGAGACATTGGACTGGAATTGAAGGTATTAGTTGGAACTTGTATTTTAAAATGTGGTATATGCTTAAAAACCCAGGTGTAGCACAGTTATAGATGTGTGCATATGTGCATGCATGTGTATATGAACATGTACCACACATGTACGTGTATATATACACCTGTGTATATATTTGCATGTGCATCCTTGTTCTGTCTGCTAAGGACTCAGAAGCAATGATATCCAAACCATAATAATGAGCTCACCACCCAGGCTTTGATTTTTAAATACCACTCTCCACTAAAAGGACCAAGTGGTTCAAACCAGGGTTGGTGCAGGGAAAGTCCAATCTGATCCAAGAATATCTTATTTCATAAGAAAGTAAGAAAGTAATAAAAAAAATGATGGATGATCAAAAGCCCCAGTATTTGACTTCCACTGGCTGAGTATGGCATAATTTAAGCACGACATTAAAAAATAAAGAGTGATGGAAAACAAGCCAATGAATACAATTAAAATCCCATGAGTCCATACTGTTATTTTAAAACTAAGTAATCACGTAGAGGAGAAGGATATTCATGTTACATACATTCTTTTCTTCTTCCTTAATTGAAAACAAAACCAAACCAGAAAACACAAAATCACCCCAAATCTTAGGTCATACCCCCTAAAGAAGCATCCGTCCCCCTGCTTCCTCTGCAGCTGTGTGGTCACGTTGTTAAGTGTGGCTAACGAGATGGATGTGAAGGGGCTGCAGGTCCAGAGTGCAGGTGTGAAGGCTGTGTCATCCAAAACTACTAATGGCCTCGAGAGTGGAAGCTGTGAGCTAGGGGGGCAGAGCCTGGTCCCTAAAGGCATCTTGAGTCTGCCCTATGCAATCTCCATGTGTCTTTTAGGTGAGAAAAACAAACTTCTCGTGTTATTTCAAATGGCTTTCTCTTAGAAGCAGCTGAGCTTAATCCTAAATGATGTAGGTAGATAGGAGGGTTTCAATTCTATATGTCTCATGTTACAGCTTTGAAAAAAAATATATCTGGGTGTAAAAAATAGAAAGAAAGAATGGACTGATCGTCAGTAACCAGCGAGGGCTAACCCTCCCCAGTTCTGTATTTTGAGAATCTTCAGGAAGCACAGAGAAGTACCAAAAACCAATACCATAAAAACCTGTATGCCCGCCATATGGAACTGCCAACTGTTAGCATTTTGTCATATTGCTTTGTCTTCATTTTATTCAAAGAAATAAAACGTTACAGATTTAACTTACATCCTTTTATCTGTCATTTCCTGTTCTACACCCATCAGCCTTGTCAGCACCACCAGCCACTATATCAGAGCATGTAACCACCAGCCCAGCCATTACGGGTCATCCTGGGCGTATATTTGTAGCCATGAATAATGTGTTATTATATATATATATATATATATATATATATATATATATATATATGGGTGTGTGTGTATGTGTTTACTAAATTTTTATAAATTGTATCATAAGGAATATGTACGGAAGTTGGCTGCCTTGTTTCTGAGCCCATCTCTTCATTGACTATATAGATATAAATACAAATGATTGGTTCAGTCCTTTGTTTTTCTCTCTCTCTTTTTTTTTTTTTTTTTTTGGCTCACTCCTTTGAATAGCATTGTAATATTTAATTCTTTTAATTTTATTTAGCCATTCCCCTTTTGATATGTATTTAGGAAATTTCCAATTTATGGCCTTGCATTTATCTATTTATTTATTTATGCAACTTAAGGTTATTCCTTTTGTTTATTTCAACATTCTATACACTCATTGTTTTCAGAAAGAAATGTGAAAAAATTCAATAGGTGCTTATATTTTTACATTTTCCGTGCAACACAAATTTTAAGATAGGTAAACAGGATGTTGTTATAACAGAACTTATACCCACAAAGTGGTATGTGAGGCGGGATTTGAAAATCCAGGGAAAATAAGTAGAACATGGCATATTAATATTAATCAGAAAATGCATATCTTTTTAAAAGTTATTTTTTGCATGATATTGTACTCTCACATGCAACCAAAATTATTTTTTTCCAGCCTTATTGAGGTATGATCAACAAATAAAGATTGTGTCAATTTAAGGTATAGAATTTGATATTTAGGTGTGCATATACATTGTGAAATAACAGCCACAAGCAAGCCAATCAGCAGGCAACAGTAGGTCTCCTCCCACATCTCCTGGTGCACAAGTATGTTCCTTTCTTTCTTGAAGCTTGTTACAAGATTGATAAACCAGGAGAATGAAAAAGATGCAGTGCAATTATTTCAGGAAGGCATTTGAAAACACCTCTCATGACCACATGATGGATACAATAGGAAAAATGTAGGCCAGGGGATCATACTTTTAGGTGAATTTATAACTGTACAGTCAACTTAATGAGAACAGTGTTAATTAACTTCTAGGAAAGGATCTCTTGTGTTGTGACAGAGATTTAGAACTTTATTGTATTCAATATCCTCATCATCCAACTACTCATCTATCTACCCCTCTGGTGTTTTTCAGTGACATTGCACCAGGCAACACGGAGACCCTGGGCCCTGAAGAGCCAATGACACATGGAATTGCTCTTGACATGTGTTGGTATCTAATTAATGTTTGTTAGTTGACAGATGTGGTGAGCGCCCTCCTAAACCATAGATAGCTGCTATGACTTTGATGAAGATTCAGAATACACGCTTTTGAACTTTTATGAATTTTTTTAAAGGAGCTAGGAATACTTGGCAGCAAGGCAGATTAAAGAAATAAGACATCACATTCTTTCCATTGTATGAAGCTAATTAAATAAAACTTATTATGGGTAAATGTGACATCAGGAATAAACATATGTGTATACACACACAAATATATTCACAAACATATGTATATATTAGTTCTAAGTGGAGAGATCCGTCTTGGCTATAATCATATAAAATAGACACTCAAGTTTCTGGTTGAGTGAAAGTTCAGCACAAGCCAATGAGTGGTGTGAACTTAGAAGACTACGAACATGAGCTATGTCCTAGACTAATTGGGGCATTTGGACCAACCATTGGGTAGTGCTAATGACTGTGTAATGAGTTTACTAAAAATCAAAGGCGTTACAAATAGCATTCTTATAACAAACTGCAGCTGTTTCAGTTTAAAGAGGAAGAAACTGAGGCTCAGAGAGACTGAGTGTCCTGCTTAAGGTCAGGCAAGTAATAAGAGGTGAAGCAGAGATTCAGATCCAGCTGTATATGGCCCAGAGTCTTAACTATTTCACTATGCTGCATTACCTCCTTGTCCATGTGGATCCTACCTGAAGATATGGCCAATCCAACTGAATGGGATCCATTTTTGAACAATGGGAAACAAAACAATAGTCACACAGATTATCATTAATTGCCACAAAATGCAATAATGTCCCTATGTGAGCCAATATGACCACAAACTCATGGCCACAGTTGGGCCTTTCTTGGTGTACCTCTCCAAGAAACTGCTCTGTACTTAAGAGGAAGCCACATATGGCTATAAAGTTCAAGTCTCTTCCACTCCCAATCCTAGTACATTTCTAGGCAAGGCACAGAGATTCTCAGTCTAGATCTGTCATTGATAGAGGCATCTATATTTCATGCTTGTTTTGAGGATTAGAGTGAATACATGCAAAGCCTACTGCAATGCCTGCCACTTAGGAGGGGCTTAATGAATGGTGGTGATGATGGCAAAATTGTTGCTGCCTCTGTTGCTACTGGGAGGCATGTTTCTTAGAAGCTCTTTCACATGGTTGTGGGGCCCAAAAGAACTCATCTGCAGCCTGCCCTCCTCTTACTTTCTGGAGGAAGAGGTCTATTTTTGTTTGTACCAACTCATCTGCCACTTATTAAACCAAGACCTCAGTGGCCTATCCACAGGGACACTTTTTTGTAATTCATCTGCCTATAGGGGACACCTTTTCCTAATATTTACAAAGTTCCCCTTTGCTTAGCTGTGTGCTAGGGTCTTCCTATCAGATAATTTGACATAAGAACAAAGACCAATCTCACCTGTCCTACCTTTGACTTTTCTAAGACCTGTTCTACTGGCCCCAAACAAAAGTTTCTGGTTATAATTAAAGAAATATCATAAATGTGAGAGTCATAATCAGGTGGAGGAAACAGGAGCCTACCATCTGGAGCTTAGAAAGCATTGCCTATTTCTGGATCCAATAACTTCTGTTTTTTTTTGTTTTGTTTTGTTTTTGTTTTTAATTTGTGGCCTGTGATCCTGTGTTAGAGGATGTGTCACCTCCAGTGGATATATTAAAGGACTTGAATCAAATACAACAATGGGAAGACTGACAGTCCCCTTGACTTAAAGCAAAGCTCACCAAAGAGCTCGACAGCCTATCAAAGAGAGCATCCTGGGAGGAAGACAGACATAGCTCATGTCTATAAGTCACACCCCCAGACAGAGACAGGCCTTGGGGCTCAGCAGGGAGAGGAAGGGGTGCACAGGGTTCTTAGGGACACAGGGCAGGGTGAGCTAGATGTGTGCTCTAACCTTTTGTCTTGACATTGGTCAACATTTGCTTTAGTCCTTGCCATTACTTTGTAACATTGATCCTTCTCTGTTGATTGCGTTTAATTCAGTTCCTGTTATGGTGATTCCATGTTGCAGAAAAAATACCCTCCTTCCATATTTAATTATTTAAAGCAACCATTTTATTTTGCTTAAGATTTTGTGGGTCGGGATTCATGAAGAACTCAGTTGGGTAGTTCATCTCAGATCCATGCAGAGCCAGCTGGGGGTGAAAAATCTCTTCCATGATGGCTCCTACCATCACATGGCTGCCACCTTGCTGCTCCTTGGCCTTTCTCCCCAAATAACTTCTCATCATTCAAGACCTCTCCATATGGTCTGAGCTTCTCCAAGGACAGCCTTCAGAAAGACATCTTACATGGTGTGGTCTTCCACCAGAGCCAATGTTGCAAGAGACAGTAAGTGAAATCTGCCCATTTCTTGAGGCCTGGACTCTGCAACTGAAAAGGGCCACCTCCACCATATCTTGTCAGTCAAGGCAATCATAGAGCTCACCTATATTCCAAGGGAGGGGACATCGACCTTCAAAGAATTTGTGGCTCTTACAATCCACCAGACTCTCAAGTCCCTCTCTTTTCTCCTAAATCTCTCCAAAATATGCCTCCTGCTCACCATCTCCACCCTGACAACCTTAGACCAGGCTCTTGCTGATGCTGTAGCCACTGATCCAGGGTCCATCTCCTCCTCTCTTTCACCCATTCTCCACTCTGCAGCCACAATAATTTCTTTCCACTGCATTTATGTCCATATCATGATTCCACTTGAAACTCACTGAGAGCTCTCATCTAGACTTCTTCATGTTGTAGCTTTCTATTTCTCTCTCTGCCCTGCACCCGTTCCCTTGCTCTGGGTAACCGCATTCTTGTTTTCCTTTGGGTTATTACTCCTTTTATTCCTTCTCTTAGTCCTTGTAGCTCAGAGAGGGATGGTATCTGCTATCCCCCATGCCTGACTCTAGTAGATGTGAACATAGGACTCAGTCTGGCCACTCAGACTCTTCCCACTCCTGTGCACACACAGATCATTTCAGGGAGGGGCACATAACTTCAACTGAGCCACAGAGTCATATGTGTAAATAATGTAATGGAATTATGTGTAAATAATGTTTTCATAAGTATGAGAGGTGTTTTGGAGTTGCTAAGGTAGTAGGGAAAATGCCAGGTGACTACTGTGGTTTGCTATCACCTCAGGAAAGCCAACACCGAGCAAAGTGGAGACAAAGAATAGTGTGAGAAATATCCCTGATAACATAAATAGACCACCTAGATATAGCCAATCCTGAAGTCCCTCTTGGGCTTTTAAATGAATGAACCAATACAATACTTTTTTTTTTTTTTTTGCTTAAATTTGGGTTGGATTTCTGTCGATAGGAGCCAAAAAAGTCCTCACATGCCCATTTCTTGTGATGCCTGCCTCTCTTGGTCACCTGGATCATGTTGGGCTCTCCAGACCTTTCCTAGATCCTGCCATCTCCATAGTTTATGCCCAAGTCATACCCTCTTTACTTGTGCTCCCAGATCATGCCTTACTCTTTCAGGTCTTTGCACATATATTCATTCTGCCTGGAACAAGCTTCCTGGTTCAGCCCCAGAAATTCCTGCTCATTTCTCAAGACTCAGCTGACCTATCTGGTAGATTTCCGGGTCTTTTCTCTGCCCAATGCCCCCATCCCCCCAAGCTTGCTTTGCTCTCAGTGTTCTTCTGGGGTATTTTATTCATATCTCTTCCAGCATTTAGCATATTTTGTCAAGTATTGTATATGAGAAGCTGTTTTTTTCATTTTACCCTGAGCTCCATTAAGGGTCTGACTTCATTGTACCATTTTTGAGCTCCTCGGGCCCCTGGCCCAGTTCCTCACACACAACAGATATTTACCAGACATCAGCAGAATGACTACAATCTTTATCCACAAATATTTGGTTTCAAAGCTGCTATGGTCTGTGTCACTGCACACTTCAAATCCTCCTTGCAAAGAATTACGCAGACAACCACAGACCACGTGCTCAGTCCCTTATCTGCAGTAACCGAAGGGGGTCTCAGCACTTCTTTAAAAATTAATTTGTTCCTTAATTAAGAAACATGCTTATTTCTAATTAACCAACCTTCTATGTAATGTAAACAGATTGTAAGTAACTAAACAGCTTCGTCTAGCTCGTTGCATGTCTGAGAGCAGTACGGTGAAACCATTTTTAGCACATCAGCTGGGAGGCTGGGGAATATGTGGAATGCTCTGACTTGCATAGATAGAATTAAAGGAACTTAAAGAGAAGGAATTTATCAGCTCTTAATCCCTACCTAGCAAATTAAATTGCTGTTACATGATATCATTACATCATTTTCAGGATTTTTCGAGATGTGAAATTCCCATGGTTATTAAAGAGTTGACTCAAATTATTTGCAGTTCAAATCCATATATTATATAGTGGTGGATATACATGCTGCCCACATGGTGATTTGGCAGAAAGTAGATATTCTGAATAGGATCCAGCTGGTTTGCAGCAGACTCTCACGGAGGCAGTATATTTACAGTAGGATAAGTCAGAGTTTGAGAGGAGGCAGGAGGCAAGATATTATGCATTTTTAATGAGAGACCTGTCATTCTTTTGACACCATCAGCATGTGGGAAAGCATCCGGAGAGAGAGTAATGGTTTTGTAATAACAAATGCTAATGGAGGAACACACAGCCCAAGGTATATTCATTAAACTTCTTCTACCTTGAAACAATTCACTGACCTGGATCCGCTCATATCCTGAAGGAGGTATGGGTTCCAATCAGATGCTCTTTACATCTTGACAGTGCAAAATGCACAACCCAGGAAAACTCTGATTGGGGTCTGTTTTCTATATAGATGTTACAGTATTTAGTCAAATATTAGTGAATGCATGGCACATATGCTGATAGTTGATTTTTTTCAGAAGAGAAAACATGGTCTCTTTAAAGGCCTGATTAAAAAATCTAAATAACATTTGTAAGTGGACATATACAGAGATTTTTTAGTCTTCACTTTCCCCAAAGCAAGTATCTCTGAGTTTAGAAACCAATGGAATTGCTAGGAATCTTCTCAGAGGTTGCATAGTTATTCATTCACAGTGATTAAATGGATGCAAAGAAATTCCCTACCTTGAGAAAAATGTAATTATAGTTAAATACATCTGTAGCACACTATTGATTCTGCCAAAATTCCAGAATTTTCAGGCCAAACAGTTGGACTAAGTTTTTTTTTTTTTTTCCATTCAAAACACGTGAGTCTGTCTTTGCTTTAGGGAAGAGCAGTAAGAACATGAGAGGTTTCCAATGCATATGGAATATCTTTGCTTGACCCTTTAGCATGCCCACCCCACTTCCTGTCATTGGGAGGCTGGCCTGAATAGATGGCACAGGGCTTCTGATTTCCCTCTGGGTTTGGAGATCACATGTGGAAGTTGGGGGAAGTCAGAGTGTTTATTCCCCTGCATTGCTCCCTTCTGGGTTGGCCTGGGCTGATTATATATCATGCTGAAGCTCTCTGTGCCTCCCAAAGTATCCCTGTCTATGTGACTCCCTTTCCAGGTCTGAATGTTCCCTCATTCCCAAGGGCTAGGAATGAAAAGAGCTCTGTTCTCACCCATTCTGGTTTGGGCTACACCCCCATCCCTTGCAATTTACCTTTAAAATAGGTCCCCCTACAACTGTCCTAATTTGAGTATGCCATCTGTTTCTTATTGAGGTGCTATTACAAACAACAAACATTTTCAGTATAATTTTTCAGATATTTGCTCAGTATCACAGAAATCTCTAAATACTCCCAAACTCTGATCCTGGAAAAGTTGTCAAAATCAACATTAAAACTGGTGATGTAGGGATCCCTGGGTGGCGCAGCGGTTTGGCGCCTGCCTTTGGCCCAGGGCGCGATCCTGGAGACCCGGGATCGAATCCCACATCGGGCTCCCGGTGCATGGAGCCTGCTTCTCCCTCTGCCTGTGTCTCTGCGCCTCTCTCTCTCTCTCTGTGACTATCATAAATAAATAAAAATTAAAAAAAAAACTGGTGATGTAAGTGATCCATTCTATTGCGACAACAAAGGATTAGGAAAAATTATTTTCATGCTTTACTTCTGTAACATTTCTTTTGATCTTTTATAAAGGTTCTATTTGACTTTGCACAATGTCCATTGCTCGGCTTCTCTGGGCCCATATTAATAGAAACTGAGGACTTCTTCTATGTGTTCTGCTAAGTGAGCATGGTTTAATGCCATTACTTGTTTGTTCTTAAAATTTTTATTTATTTATGATAGTCACACAGAGATAGAGAGAGAGGTAGAGACATAGGCAGAGGGAGAAGCAGGCTCCATGCACCGGGAGCCTGACGTGGGATTTGATCCCGGGTCTCCAGGATCGCGCCCTGGGCCAAAGGCAGGCGCTAAACCGCTGCACCACCCAGGGATCCCCCCATTACTTGTTTGTATCCTTGATTAGTCTGCATGATTCTTCTCAGAAAGCAGAGGTGAGTTAGGTCTTCCTGGATCTTCTATGTCTAGAGGACACCTGATGCATGACAAATTTTGCATAAATATTTCTTGTAGTGAATTTGGGGGAAGAATGGCATGGGGAGGAAAAGGTTCTCATGCCAAGGAACATGGCCTGTGGATTAAAGCCTTTGCAACCTGAGCTAGAATATGGTGGGTGCGAGAGCTGACACAGAACCAGACTGCTTGGGTTTGAATCTCTGCTCTTCCTCTCACTAGTCAAGTGATCTTGGGCACAATGCCCTAGCCCCCTGAAACTCAGTGTTCTCCTCTATGAAGTAGGATGCAGTAGAACCTCCCATATGAGGCTCTTGCACAGGGTAAATGTGAAAACCTTAGTGCACTGTTGGCCCATGCTGGGCACTCAATGCACACTACTGCTTGCTAAAGCTTCAGCCCAGTAAACATCTCCTGAATAACCACTCTGGTGGACCAAATACCCTCAGTACCAGGCCGTCATATCTCCCCACGATCCTTCCTGTGCATTTACAGCAGGGTCTCAAGCAGCATCTTGGATGTGATTGGATTAGCACTCCTTGAATACATTAGCTCTCATCCTCATAGTCTTCCTGCACTGTGGGTCTCCCAGTCACCCTGAGGACAGTCCATTCTGAGATTCCAAGTATTCCTGTATTTCTATCATTCAGGGACTACTTTATCATATGTGAGTACTACCGGTACCCCTATTTATTTATTTTTCAATACACTTCAAATTGACCTTTAAAATTTAACCTAGTTCTAAGCATCATTATAAATAAAATCACGGGAATGACGTACTAGGTACTATTCAGCTATATATCCAAATAAAAAGCTATTAAAATAATAAGAGCTCATCATTCTGCCACATAAAATTTTCTTTTATACCGTCAGAGGTATACCATGCTTACATTAGGAAACAATGTATTTTCAGAAAGTACTTCTGCAACAGGTAGGAGGAAAGAATATATAAGAGTATGTAAGAAAGTATGGTGGTAGGAGGTGGGTTCTCTCCTGTTAGGATTGGGAGACCATATGTCCACTGAAAGGAGACAGAAGATGGAGAAAATGGGTGAAGAGCAAGAAGGAGAAGGAGTTCATGAAAGAGCAGGGCCATAGAGAGTCACCAGAATCTAGAATTAAAAATACAGGAATTAAGATAAGAGGAGGTGACCTCCCTCCTGAGATATTTGAGAGGCCAGAGTTGTTGGAGTTTAGAGAAATGGAGGTTGAAGAGATCCAAGCTTATGGACATCATCCCAGGAGGACTCAACAATGTTCTCAACACAGAGAGCAGGACTAGCAGCAGAGCAGGGCCACAGAGACAAGCCAACCACGGACTGTGTGCCTGAGGTCATTTCACTTAGACTTTGGTTTCACATGAGGTGCCACACAAGTGTGGCAGGCTCGCTGGGGGCACCTGCTGCTTCTAGAGAAGGGATACTGGTATTGGTCATGGGAAGTGCCCTCAGAGAAGTGGTCTGTGGACGGATACAACAAATGTCAAGACTAGAAGGGATTCTCTAGTCACTTTACAGGTCTGGACTTGGATGCCATATTTTAGCATTAAGAACGATGGAGGAAAGCATTCTTCCTGGGGTGATACACTGCCTTTAAGAAATGAGTAAATTTTCAAGTGTTTAAAAAAAGCAAAACAGGGAAGCCCGGGTGGCTCAGTGGTTTAGCACCGCCTTCAGCCCAGGGCCTGATCCTGGAATCCCAGGATGGAGTCCCACGTCAGCTCCCTGCAGGGAGCCTGCTTCTCCCTCTGCCTGTGTCTATGCCTCTCTCTCTCTCTCTCCCTCACTCTCTCTCATGAATAAATAAATAAAATCTCTTAAAAAATAAAAACAAAATACAAAAAACCCCCAAAACCAAAAGCTAAAATTAATGGTGAAAAATCCAATGATGACTCAGAGACAGAAGATGGTTTAGGAGTGGAAGACCTATCTTAAGTTGTGACTTTTAACGAGCAGTCATATTATGTCCCTACTTGCTTAGCATGTAGGAAAGGTAAACCTAAATAGAATGTATTAATATATAATGTGTCAGTTTCATATCCATCTCATATACATACAAACACTTGTAGAATTATGAAGGCTAGGAGACAGAAAGTGAGCATTGGACTCAGGCAGCTACACCATTAAAAATGAGGTAGGACATCAGTCACTGAGCCTATAAAATAAGTGTAAGAGCATCTATGCTAAAAGAAGACTTTCAGCAAGTCTGCAGGGTGCATGATCAACATTCTTGTGTATGGAATCTAAAAAAGCTGAACGCGTAGCGGGAGAGAGTAGAAGGGTGATTACCAGGGGTTTGGAGTTGGAGGTGCCAGGGATGTAATGGTCAAAGGGTACAAACTGCAGTTAGAAGGTAAGTTCTGGAGATGTAATGCACTGCACAGTGATTGCAGTCAACAGCACTATCTTATATACTTTAAAGTTGCTGAGAGACTAGGTCTTAATTGTTTTTACCATAAAAATGAAAGGAAAATTATGTGACAAGATAGAGGTGTTAGCTAACGCTACACTGTAATCATATTGCCACCTATAAATGTATCAAATCAGTACAGTGTACATCTTAAACTTACAAAATGTTGTTCATTAAACTTACACAATTACTAATAATATAACCATATGTCCACCAACTAATGAATAGATAAATAATATATAATAAAATAATAATGTAAAAATGTAAATAAAATAATAATCCACATAATGGAATATTTGGGAATGAAAAGGAACACAGAACATAAAGACTCCTAACTCTGGTAAACGAACTAGGGGTGGTGGAAGGGGAGGAGGGCGGGGGGTAGGGGTGAATGGGTGATGGGCACTGAGGGGGGCACTTGACGGGATGAGCACTGGGTGTTATTCTGTATGTTGGCAAATTGAACACCAATAAAAAATAAATTTGTTATTAAAAAAAAGAAAGAAAAGGAACACAGCATGCATAGCTACAACATAGCATGACCTTGAAAGCATTATGCTAAAGATGCCACAAAAAGCCACATGGTATATGATTCTATTTATATGAAATGTCCTGAATAGGCAAATCCACTGGACCAAAAGTAGATTGGTGGTTGTCCGGGGCTGGGAGAGTTTGGGAGAAAATAAGAAATGATGGCTAATGAATACAGAGTTTCTTCTGGGGATGATGAAGATATTCTAAAAATTGATTGTGGTAATGACTATGCAATGTATGGAGGTACCATAAAACATTGAATTGGACACTGTAAATGGCTGAGTTCTACAGCATGTGAATTACATTGTGATAAAGCTGTCATATATTAAAAAAAAAAGGAAAAGAAAACATCTAAGGATTAAGCATGCTGGTGGCCAAATTATGCTAAGAGTTGGCATAATGTGTGCTAGGTGAAGGGGTGTGCGTCTGTCTTCTTAATCACGTCTATGTACTGAGCACTCTCAAGAGAGTCATGCTGTGGCTGTTTCTGTTCCAGATTCAGATGTCCTCAGAATTCTGGAAGGGGAGATAGGCTGGAAGAAGTTGTGTTTCTAGGCAAGGATGCTAAGGGGCCGATCAGGAACAGCTACTTCCAACACACACATTCCACATGCATCTCGCAGGGAGACGGTGAAAAGCCATACAAGGCTGAGGCCAGTGACTGCCATGCTGTTCAGTCATGGAAATTTTTGTTGAACCTCATTAACATAGCAGTTAACCCCCCCCCCGGTTGTGGGGATGATGCTGTCTTCTCTGTCATGTCTTCATCAAATTGCAGCAGCTTGAGAAAGACACCTAGTCTGGGGAAGCGAGGTGATTGGTGGCAAGTGGTGATATTACTTCTGGAAGCTGAGAGGGCCTGAGGACCTGTCTGGAAAGCTCCTTAATGTAGGTGGTGTGCCCCCCCCCCCCCCAACAAAGGAAACAGTTCACTGTAATTAGCGGCATCACTTGACTGTCAAAAGAATTAATAATTATGGAAGCTTCATTCGGACATGTGGCTAAACATGTCCTGAGAGTTGTTTGTGGTAGTGTTCATTTAAGAATGATGTTGGGGCAGCCCAGGTGGCTCAGCGGTTTAGCGCCACCTTCAGTCCAGGTGGTGATCCTGGAGACCCGGGATCGAGTCCCATGTCGGGCTTCCTGCATGGAGCCTGCTTCTCCCTCTCTCTGCCTGTGTCTCTGCCTCTCTCTTTCTCTGTGTGTGTGTGTGTGTCTCTCATGAATAAATAAATAAAATCTTAAAAAAAAAAGAATGATGTTGAAGTCAGGAACACTTGAAAATGATAAGTTGGTCATTCATTCGAAATTGAACTTTTGACAGTTGTTTAAAGAGTTTGTGAGTCTGTGTGTTTCTCTTTAGTTCTGTCCTCTGGTGCGTTATTTTGGCTTTCATTCTTGGGAAAACAACTTCGCTCATCAGTGGCAGACATGGAAGTGAGTGATACTGTGTTCCTTTTCTATTTCTGCTTTAAAAAATTACCACCCATGTAATAGCTTCAAGGAACACCCAGTTACTATCTCATAGTGTCTGTGTGTCAGAGGTCTAGGCATGGCAGGGCTCATCTGGATCTCATGCCATTGAGAGGTCAAGGTGTAGGCAGGGCTATATTCCTTACCACAGGCTCTGGGGAAAATCCTTCCCAAGCTTATTTAGGGTGTAGTAGAACAAATTTCCTTCTCACACTTTCCATATGGCCCAATCCCAACCTCAAGCCAATAGCAACCTGAGTCCTTCTTGGGCTTTGGAAGTGTCTGAGCCAGCCTCCACCTGCTCTCTCAAACTTCCCTCTTCTGCATCTTCTTACTCACTCTCCTGCTTTGCTCTTCTGCTCATAAGGGCTTAGGGGATTATTTGGATCCACCTGGAGAATCTCCCTATTTGAATGTCAGCTAGTTAATAAGTTTATTTACATTGGCAAAATCTCTTGCTGTGTAAGGCAACATAACCACCAGAGTGAGGCTGGGAGTTGGAGGCATGAGGTCAAGGTCAAGATTCTGGCCAACAAGATCGTGATGGTTAATTTTAGGTGTCAACTTGACTGGGCCACGAGGTGTCCAGGCATTTGGTCAAACATTGTTCTGCATGTGTCTGTTAGGGTGTTTCTGGGTGAGATTAATGTTTAATTCAATAGATGAAGTAAAGCAGATTGCCCTCCCCAAAGTGATTGGGACTCACCCAATCAATTGAACACCTGATTAGAACAGGAAAGCTGAGCACAAAGGAACTTTCTCCAGCCTGACTACTTTGAGCTGGAATATTGGTCTTTTCTAACCTTTAGATTCACACTGAGACATGGCTCTTCCTGGATCTCCAGCCTCCTGGCTTTTGGACTGGAGCTACACCTTTGGCTCTCCTGGGTCTCCAGCCTTCTGACTGCAGAGCTTGGGACTTCTTAGCTTCCATAACCATGTGAGCCAATTTCTTATTAGCTATAGATACTATTGATTCTGTTTCTCTGGAGAAACCTAATATAAATGTCCATAAAAGAAAGTCCAGAATTATCACCCGACTTTTATGGGTCTCTAGACTAATCAAGCTAACTGTAGTTCTGGCTCCATTTTTATTAGGACCTAATGGTAAAAGCAACCATGAGTTTTAAGTCACGTTCTCCCTCTTGAATAGTCATTTTCACTTAGATGCTATTTTTATACTGACATAGTCATGTGGTGTAGGGAAGATATAGAGGGAAGTTGTGAGATCCCGATAGGGTGCCTGCCCACTAAGTTCCAGGTCTTGAGAATACTTTTATCTATTTTGGGGGGATAATACAAGGCTGAAATGAGAGGATGTGTATGAAGCCCATAGCTCCATATCTTGCATGTGATAGTTACCCTGAAGCTGGGTACCTACCGGACAAGAGCATATGAGGAAGAGACAACGTGGAGAGTGAAAACATAGCTACCAACAGTTCTGGAAAGACACACAGGTAGAAAATCTGTCATTTTTCATTTGGGGTAATGATGTCCACCTTCAGGCTCCTGGGTGGTCAATTTCCCACCAGAACCTGGACAAAGTGTTGGTCTTCATGAGAACAGATAAAACTCCAAAACAAATGAAACTCCCAACAGTCGTGTTAGTATTTGTGTAACATTTTAATTCCTTCTGCAAGGTTTTTAGTGCATTGAGCATTGATGGGCTTTGTGAAGGAGGCTAGCCGATGGATGAAGGTAGAAGGAGGGAGTCAAGATGGGGTCCCTAGGTCCAAATTACTCACAGTGCCCCTCAATCCCCTGCTGGTCTTATTGTTCCCAAGGTCAAAAGTCTACCTGACATTCTACAACCTCAGTTGTTCAACAGTATTGCTCTCAGACCATCTTACATTCAACCCTGGGCTCTAACCATGTCTCTGGGAGGGGATAGCATGCCCGCTCAGGTATCTCCTGATCCAGAAGTTCACTGGCTAAGAGCTAACTTTCCAAAGTATCTATCATACCCTGACTGCCTGGCTCACAGAACATCCTTCTGGAAACATTCTCCAGCGCTGCATCATCTTGGAGACTGGCAAGACTTTCAGCACTTTAAAGTCTCTAAGAACTTGAACAGTAAAGAAACCAGTTTGATTTTGTCTCCTTCCTTTATTTGGCCAAGAAATCCTTTCAGAGATGTCCCCCAACTAATCTCAAACTTATAACAAAATTGTGGAAAACACTGTTTTTTCCTGCATTTTAACCCTTTAAAAGTTGGGGGAATCCCTTAAACTTTGGGTACTACGTAGGGACCAGGCACAGTTAATCCCAGATCTGTTCTTAATTCCCTCCTCCCTAGCCCACTATGCATATGAACACACGTGCATGAGTACACACACGTATACATGTGCGTACACACATACGTAAATACTGATTTATACATGGTTCCTCTTGCAGCTAGGGGTAACCACATGACACAGTTTTTCTCTGGTGGGTTGTTAATAAAAGACTGTTGAAGGCTAGTGGTAAAGACCTTGCATCTTTAATGAAAAGCACAGACATGTTTCCTACTCCCTCTTTCTTCTTCCTTTAGATATAACTGTGATTTTAGAGCTGTGACAAGTCTTACGGCCACAAGAGCAAGGCCAAAGACTCACAGAGATTCTGACTGTCAGATCAGTGAAGCGAAGGAAGCAGCCACCCACCTCTCAGCTTCTGGAAACAGGAGAAAAATCAACCTGAGAGGTTTAAGCCACATTAATTGCTATTTTGTTACCTGCAGCAGAAAAAAATCCTCATTGATAGGTTGAGATGAATTTAATCTCTAGATCCTCTGTTACAGGTTTGCTAATTCTAGAAATTTTTCTAGGTGGTGTTTACCCTTTCGTAGTATAACTTGACCTTACACTTTAAGTTGTAATTAGGACCTGGCACAGCTGGACTGTCTCATGCAGTAAGGAATCATCCCCGTGGCTAGGCATGACCTAGAGGAGCTTCTTAGCCTGCAAACTCTGTGCTGAAGCCACCTGGCTGTTTTTATTGCTTGCTCGTTGAATCTCCCATAAGCAATAAAATAAACATTTCCTATTTAGATGCAAAGCCTTGGCTAGGACAGCACTGAATGCTTACATCAGAGACCACTGAATAAGGGTAAATAAGTCTTTCTGTGGAGGCTAAGCAGGAATACTAAGGAGTAATTAACCCATACTAAGACAGAGGAAATGCAGTCCCCTTGGAGGAAGATGGGATTTGAGGTCAGACAGATCCAGACTCACAGTATCTCCTCTGATAATGCATGTCAACCTCCCTGAGCCCACACTTTCTCATCTGAAATAAGGATATGATGAGAGCCAGAGTCACTGGGAGGATTAAATAGGAGGACAAATCTGGAAGTATCCATTCTGATGTCTGTCACCTACAAGGCAAGCTGTGATGGCTTGTTCAAGGAGCAGAGATGTCTGTTTGATGTGGTACCTCAAGGCCAAAGGCAAGAGTAAAGGAGAGGGAACGAGTGAATGTCTTTCACTTACAAACCTTGCTGAAATGAGTCATAAAGACCATAGGGTGGTCGTTTTCAAAAGCTGTCTTTCATTAAAGCTCATACACCCAACAATGACACCTGCCATTATAGAAGTACACTCCAGTTAACACAAGTAAAGGTTTGAGATTACTTCATGAATATATGGATACTGGTGGAAATTTACGAAGGACTATTTAACTTGAACCACTGATAGTTTTCCAGAAACTTGACATGTTAGTGCAAACTGGATTTTTCACCAAAAAACCATTTTTGGGATGCCTGGTGAACAAACTCCTCAGAAAAAGCACTTCTGAGTAAATCTTTTACTTAATCAGTTGGAATCTTTATTGATGGGGATCCCCAAGGGTGACAAACATAAAAGCAGATGGCAAGTAGATGGGCCATAAATGCATGCAAAACAGGGAGGGGCCATTCTTGAGAGGCCGTCATATATTTGGCCTTGCTGCCGTATACTTACATGTGTTATCTAATTCAGTTCTTATAACAAAACTTCCAGATAAGTAGAGCTCAGGTACGCTTTATGTAAGGGACACATTTTTGAATACCTCAAATAATTGAAAATTTGCATAATTCAAGAGTAATCTTGACAAAGAATGGTATGTATTCATCTCTATAAGTTAAGGCAGCACCAACTGTGTTAAAAGCAGATTTATTTAAAAACTGAGCTGTCTTTGGCAATAAAAGGGAACGAAATATTGATACATGCTCCATACAACACAGATGCACAGATGTAAACATGATGCCGTGTGGAAGAAGCCAACATACCACGTATTGCATGAGCCCATTTACATGAAATGCCCAGAACAGGAAAATCTATAAAGGCAAAAAAGTAGATCTGTGATTTCCTAGGGCTGGGGAGTTTGGGGAGGAGATGAGAAATGACTTCTAATAAGTAGAGTGCTTCCCTTGGGGATGATGGAAGTGGTTCTAAATTTGTGCACAAATGAGATTTAAAAAATATTTCCATGCTGCATCATTTCAAATTTGCTTAATTCAAACTCATACAAGATGCTGCCACCGTGGATTCTTACCAATGCAAAAGAAGGAACTAGACACTCAAATTCACACAGCTGAAAGAGAAAGAGCCAGGATTGGAATTTGGCTTCACTGGTTGGCAGAGTTCTTCTCTCCCCTGCAAGATGCTAGGTAACAGCACCATGTTCTACCATCGGGGAAAAAAAGTGGTTGGTAGTGGCTAATATTTATGACATATGTAGTATTTATTTTGTTAGGATGGTGCTCAAGGCTTGATATTTATTTTCTCATTGAACAGCTCCCCTTTGAGGGCACTATCATTATCCTCATTTTGCAGAGGAGTTACCCAAAGCTCAGAGAGGTAAAATAGCATGTTCGAGGGCTCTCAATTAGTAGTGGAAATGTGACTGAAAACCAGATCTTCTGAACACAGGAGTCAGTGGTCTCAACCTCTGTGGGGCACTCTTGTTAGAACATATTGATCTCCCATATGGACTGACAGGCACATCCTCATGATGCATTTCCAGTTGACTCACTGGCAAGCAAAAAATACTAATATTCTCTGAAAATCTTCTAGAGCTCTCTTAACATTCCTGTATCCTTCCCTTCTCTCCCTAGTCCTTGGAATGAGGACATGAGACCAGCACAGTGATGTAAATGGCAGCGACATGATCATGTGCATTATTGGAGTATTTTGGGACCATCAGGGCTGGACTCAGATCTGAAATTACAGTGATAAGAGAAAATCAAAACCACTATGCTAATGAAGTTTCCATCATGGGGCACTGAGTATGTTTTTAATCTAATAAAATATACCTCATGACAGAGACCTCAGAATGCTTTCTGAAAAGAACTCTGAGATAATAGAGTTAGGAGACAAAGACTATTTTCGTCCCAATAAAGACTCAATTTTCTAATTACCATACAAAAACCGGTGGCATGAAATACACAGAGAGGAGTAAGTGGGTTCAAATGTCTCGGGCAGGATAGCATAGCAGTTAAAAAGCATCATGTGGAGTCAAATTGTCTGGGCTGTAATTCTTATTGGTTGAGTGACACTGTATATGTCAGCTGTTATTAGATTTGGTGACCAATACAGGGAAGCCAACATAACAGTGAACTAAATGAGACAGAAGTTCATTACTGTCTCATTTGAAATAATTCTGGAGCAGGCTAGTGTAACATTCCATGGGCAACAGAATCCTGTCTCTGTCTTTCATCATGTTTTCCATCCTCAAAGCCACTCTACGAAGCACAGGGGCTGCCTGAGGTCTAGCCTCCATAGCCTCATTCCAGGCAGGATAAAAAAGCCCTCTTCCCAGCTCCCGTGGCTCCCAGCTCCTTCTGGGAGCAAAACAAAACACCCTGCTTGTAGCTCACTGGCTGGCACGTCATCACACCACCACACCTAGCTCTGAGGGAGCTTGGCCAGTAGAGTTTTCACATGGACACGCTGCTGCTGTCAGACACTGGGGTCTGTTACTCACACAGAGTGGAATGGGTATTGAGGGAGAGGTCTCTGCTGTCCTGGAAAAATTGTTTCCTAATCTCTCTAAGTTTTGGTGTCCTCATTGGCAGTATGAGATGATCATGCATCTGCTTCATGGGATCATATGAAATGAGTCAGTGGGATAATGCTCAGGAAGCCCTTGGCACAGGTCCCAGCCCAGGGTCTCCCACAAGCCGTGGTCAGTGTGCACTGCAGCTACATGCTACCAAATCTTTCTTAGAGGAATAGACTCTGGCCATCGCTCATCCTGGGCACTAACCAATGCCTACAATCCTCCAGATTCCAGATGTGGTCTTCATAACCAAAATTCTTCATTTTCTCCTATTAGGGCAGGGTTTCTTAACTTGGGCACTGTTGACATCTTGAGCCAAATCATCCTTCATCGTGGGGGCTGTCCTGTATGTTGTAGGATGTTTAGCAGCACCCTTGGCCCCTACCTCCTGGATGCCTGTTGTACCCTCCCCTCCCCCAGTGTGGCAACCAGAAGTGTCCGAGGGGATGGGCTGGGGGAGGGCAAATCATCTGCAGCTGAAACACTGCCCTATGGTGTCTGAATCCACACCATGTATGTCTTTGACAGCAATGGCATAGATCTCTTGGATTATCTGTTTTAAGTGCATGGGTCAACGTTTCAAGTTAAAACTTGTCAAACACACTTTCCTAAACTAGTGAAAGTCTAAGCAGCCATCCTAGGATGATGTGTCACACACAGAAAGAACCTGGCCAACTTAGTTTCCTATATGTAAGTTACTATTTAAGCCTTCGCCTCTAACCCTGGCTTAGGACTTTGGTGGGAGCCAACAAGCACAGAACCTCCTCAGCAGAGAAGGAGGGGGTCAGATTGCAGACGCAAGAAGGGAAGCAGAGGGATGGCTGGTGAGCCGCTCACCGAGTCTGATTTTGAGGCGGGGAGCAGGTCCTCTATCACTCTGTAGACACCTTTCTTAAAAACAAAGAAGCCAACCACAGAAACATGATCATTGCCCTGTCCTCCTCACCAAGAGGGTCTCCAGGTTAGCAGCCACTTCTAACCACAAACCTAACAGATAAAAACTGGCATGTGGAACACAAGTGGAAAACCAGAGCGAGAAGAAAACATTGAAAATCCCCCAAACCAAACTTTTGAGAAATCTTTGAAAAGAGCCAGTCTTCTGAATGATAAAATAGCTTTGGGTACTATGCTGGGCTTGAAAAAAAAATGCAGCCATAATTACAGCAAGAAAGCTGTAAGTCTATTAAAATTTTTTCTTTGATACTGAAAAACTCAATTCATGACCTATATTTTATAAAACATATACTTGAAAGGGATTTTATATGCCCTCTTCCCGGCGAGCTTAGAATATTGAATCTCTCCCATTTACTTATGAAGGGAGGTGGTTCTATACATAAATTAC
Source organism: Canis lupus dingo (assembly GCF_003254725.2). Classification (NCBI taxonomy): domain Eukaryota; kingdom Metazoa; phylum Chordata; class Mammalia; order Carnivora; family Canidae; genus Canis; species Canis lupus. The sequence goes on from NC_064247.1 coordinate 69,000,476, forward strand.
TCAGGGCTTCTCTTAGCATACTGTCCATATATTACGGCGAAGGGATTCAACAGTATTTGTATAGATAGATGGAGACAGCACTCTGCACTCTGCCCTCCGAAGGGATGGTATTCTTAGCACAACGGTGCTGCAGTAAAAGCTGGTTTATCAAGCTCTCTGCTGATTATAAATCTTTTCTAACCGACATTTGTAGACTATCTTGATTGATGGTCTGGCATGCCTTATGAATCTTCGAGAAGGGTCCTCCTTGAGTCTCTGCCAAACTACCGCTAGGGGGAGGATCTGGCTGTTTGAGAAGGCCACCACTTGTAACTAAGGGCTGTGTCAGTTCCCTGACCAGCTAAGCTATAATAAAATGACATTCCCTCTTCCCTCTTTCTCCTTCATCTACACACACGCACACACATACACACACACACAATATATATGCATACAGACGCCCACATGTACATATAAGAAAATGTTCTCCAGACCCCAGGTGGCAGATCTGAACTGATCTTAACATTTTCCTAGATGAAGTGGTTCAAGGACAGTGGGTATTATAGATGGAAAGGAGATGAAAGGACGCAGGAGTTACTGGGAATGTGAATCCCAGCTTTATCTCCCATTAGCTGTGTGACTTTGGGGAAGTAACCTAACCTCCCTGAGCTTCTCTTTCCTCAACTATAAAAAGAATTGCAAGGATTTCATTGAGAGAGAGGTATAGAACCTAGACCAATACCCAGTACTAGAAAAATTAAACTGGTCACTACCACTGTTTCAATAGCTGGGGCAGGCACTATTGTCCCTGCTCCTCACTCCTATTGAGAGCCTCCCAGGGGCTCCTGCCTTTCCCCTGTGCAGCAGGCTGTATTTATTGTCTGCTTTCCTTAAGTCTGCAGACTCTGTGGAGTCAGGGTCTGTGTCTGTTTTCTGCAACGCCCTCATCCAACTTCATCCTTCCTGAGCAGCAGCATATTCTCATACCTAACAGGCACTCCAGAGATATTTGTTGAAGTAATGAATAAATCGCCAATAAAGACAACGTTTATTTACAAATCAAATAAAAAGGGAAGCTTCAGGTGATTCATATTTTCTGCCATTTGGGCCTATTTGTTCTTGCATGAAATGTACTGAGTGGCTACCATGTGTCTGGAACTCTGCTAAATGCAGAAAATTTGAGAATGAAGAGAAGATAATCTGGTCCCCCTGCTCCACAGCTTATGCCTTAGAAAGAAAACTAAAGGCAAAATCTAGTTTGTACTTGTGGAAAATTTATAAAACTGTTAAGGTTTACAGTATTACCATAATTCCATATGGATAGCATCGGCTACAGTAATCCAGTACCAGAAAATAAGTCAACATTTAGTATTCCCCCATCCACCATGGGTTCACCACAAAATCTTACATGACCTCTTCTCTCCACCTCCACTGTTCCTACCCCATCCAGGCCTCTGACACCCTCGATCCTGGAAGGCTGAAGTGGCCCTGGCTGCCCGACTACCGTTCTACACAGATGAGCTCAAGTCCTCTTTGAACAGTAAAATCAAATTTTACCACTGTCCTCCTTAAATCCCCCAAGGTCTTCCTACTAAATTTAAAATATAGGGGATCCCTGGGTGGCGCAGCGGTTTGGCGCCTGCCTTTGGCCCAGGGCGCGATCCTGGAGACCCGGGATCGAATCCCACGTCGGGCTCCCGGTGCATGGAGCCTGCTTCTCCCTCTGCCTGTGTCTCTGCCTCATTCTCTCTCTCTCTCTGTGACTATCACAAATAAATAAAAATTAAAAAATAAAATAAAATAAAATATAATAAAAACTTACAGACCTCTAACCCAGGGTGCTGACAAACTTTTCTGTAGAGGGCAAAGTAAAAAATAGATGTATTTATTTTTAAAAGATTTTAAAATATTTTAAATATATATTTCATTTTTAAAAAATATATCTGTAGTTAGGTTATGTATATATTTGGCTTTGGGGGACACATAATCTGTGTTCCAACTATTTAGGTCTAATGGCAGCTCATGAAAACAGCCATAGTCAAAGGCTTAAATGAATTGGCATGGCTGTGTTTCAATAAAACTTCATTAACTTTCTTTAACAAAATAAAACAAAACAGGCAGTGGGACAGCTTTGGCCCAAGGTTGGTTAACTTCTGTTCTGATCTTATGCTTCCCTGTCTCCTTGAACTCACCTGCCACTCTTCTTGCTGACATCCTTCTACCACGCTGGCCTCTACTCTGTCCCTCTGTTTTGCTTGCCTTTGCACTTTCTGATCCCTCTGACTGGAACATGCTGGCCCCATACCTTTACAATGGTGGGCTCTTTTATTCTCAGTGGTTTTAGCTTAAATGTCACCTCCTTAGAGAGGTTTTTCTCGGGATCCCTGGGTGGCGCAGCGGTTTAGTGCCTGCCTTTGGCCCAGGGCGCGATCCTGGAGACCCGGGATCGAATCTGATGTCGGGCTCCCGGTGCATGGAGCCTGCTTCTCCCTCTGCCTGTGTCTCTGCCTCTCTCTCTCTCTGTGACTATCATAAATAAATAAAAATTAAAAAAAAGAGAGGTCTTTCTTGACCTCACTTCATTCTATCACATCACCTTGTCTTATTTTTTTTAAGTTTTTTTTAAAAGATTTTATGTATTTATTCATGAGAGACAGAGAGAGATTGAGAGGCAGAAACACAGGCAGAGGGAGAAGCAGGCTCCATGCAGGGGGCCCGACATGGGACTCGATCCCCGGTCTCCAGGATCACACCCTGGGCTGAAGGGTGCGCTAAACCGCTGGGCCACCCGGGCTGCCCCACCTTGTCTTATTTTATCCAAATTACTTAAATTATCTTTTTTCATTGTTAATTATTGTTCTGTTCCCAGTAAAATGCAAATGTCTTAAGAGTTGAGCCCTAAATAGTCTTGGCCATTGCCATATCTCTAGCACCTAGAACATTCTCTGATTCATAGAAGCTGCCCAATAAATATTTGTTGAATGGTTTAGCTGAACGAAGTGGTCAACTGGAACTGATTTGAAGTAGAAGTTTCTCTGAAATTATAACTCTTTCATGCCCTTGTGGATATGCTACTGGGCTTTACTCTTCTGTGGCACTAAACATTCCTGGGCAATTCAGAGTGGATCCCTCAGTTTGAGGGATGCATTTCAAGGCTTTGGTGTCTGCCATGCTCTCTGCCATAAGAACTCATGAACTTTCTCATTTTTATCTTGCAGTTGCTCAACTGTCACCCAATTTACATTTTGGCTAAGAACACCCACGAGATTTATTCTTTAAAAAGTTGTGGAATAATCACTAAGTTTCTGAAGCTATTGATGCTTCTTTTCCCCTCCCTCCACTTTAAAGTATTATTTCATTTTGATTATTCATTAATTATTTTATTTTTCACTATTTGATGTCATAAATCCTCTTCCTCCCACATGTAGAGTGGTAGAGGGATGACTCCAGCTCCAGGCTGAAGTATGTCCTATCAATTAGTGCAGCACGGTTGCCAAGTGTTTATTTTTAGGAGGAAGTAATCTCCATGACTACAATAGCCATATCTCTCCAGGTCCCAGGTTGTTCTCAGTGCCTAGGAGATCTTACATGAGGGAGGATGAGGATGATGGAGGATTGGCAGTGGGGAGACAGACACACAAGGCTGGCCAGGAACAAGACTTCCTCTTAGAAGAGTGATTCAAGAAACGATGTGTTGTCTGCCTCTTGAATTGGTCTCTCACCCCATGGATTGGTACAGGAAGTTAGGTGGAGAGAGGGCTAGGAATAAAAATGAAAAGAGTTGTTTCCAAAGTTGCCCATACTAAAGATGAGACACACAGTTTTGTGGTTGGATATCCTTTTAACAGAATAAAGGGGTCCAGGCTTTCACCCGTGTCTCAGAAAGTCTTCTAGTACCACAAACGCTCTAGTGGGCCTGGATCAATGGGTCTAAAATGTGCAGCGATGTCCATCAGAGACGAGATGGGGTATAAAGGAGAGGAAATTGGTGGCTGTGACAAGGTTGCTGATTGGCTTGGTTTGGAGCCCCCTGTAAGACATCACCTGGGGTCCCCAGGCATGGTTAGCAGCAACCTGGCAGAGATTCAGTCTCTTGAGCAGCTAGCAAGCTTCAGATAACTCAACACTTTTGATATGCTTTATTCCTGAAATTTTCCCTTTGGGAAGAGGTCTCTGATTGGATTATGTAACTCATAAATTTTGTTTTAGGGTCAACCGCCCTGGAGTGATCTGTACCATAATTCAAGTGCCGCCTAATACAAACTGAATGGCACTGCAGCACATTAATGACATCTGTTCTTGGGCACCTCCCTTCAGCTAAGACTCTAATGATGACCCAGGGAGAAGAACAGGATCCACAATTTTAGTCCTCTTCTTGATCACAGAATCCAGGGAGGGTTTCAGAGCCTGGTAGTTCATGACCTATTGATAGAGCAAGAGAATTGGCCACAAAGGCTTGGAGATGTTAGGTACAATCCAGAAAAAAAAAAAAAAAAAAAAAAAAAAAAAACCAAACAAACCAAAAAACCCCCAAAAATGTCCACCAGTATGTTCAAATGTGAATGGAAAGACTATTGTATCCTCAAGCATGAGCTTGGCCAAGATGCAGATGTGATCCTTTGATCAGAAGCCTCACCCCGACATCCACTGAAATGTAATAAGCACATCCTCTATCCTGCCAGTCCCACATGAATGGGTTTATCCTAAAGATTGACACACACATAGGAGGAGACGTGTTCTCTCCTGTAGATCTGATTGTAAGTATGGAAAAGTGAAAAAACTTAAATTAATATAGGATGGCTAACTAGATGATGGCAGATCCAGACACTAGCTATTTAAAACAATGATGTAGCTTGACATTTATTGATTTACAAAAAAGTCCATACGACCCTGCAGAGTGAAGAAAGCGAGTTACAGAAAGGAACATACAGCTCCGTTTCTATCAAATTGTGTAGAGCATCCCTGGGTGGAGACATGCCCAGACACAGCCCTGCAACTATATGCACCAAGATGGCGACTGTTGTTTTGTCTGGATGGTGAGATTTGAGGGTGATTGGATTTTTTTTAACTTAAAAAAGATGAACAGAAGCTGAATTGATTTATTTTTAAAAGAAAAACTTCTACTTAGGAAACAAGCAAAAAACCAAATAGTCATGTGCCCAACATTCCAGAGCCCAGAGGATTGGCTGGGATGGTTGAGAATGGAAGAACCTTCCACATGAAAGTCCAAAAGTACCAGTGAAGGAGAACTGGACAGTCTGGTGGACAGAGAAGCCACACTGCAGGAACCATGACAAGTGAACAGGAGGCCACGAGCAGCTTTATGACCAGGTCATACCAACCACCTGAGGGTTTGTGCTGCGCTAGGCCTCAGATATCAACTATCACATATCAAAACCATGTAGCCAGAGCTGCTTTGGAAAATAGCAAGTACCAGGCAGAGCTGAGGTCTCAGGACAGCCTCTTGTCACAAAGGCCTATTGATTGGAAGTTTTTCCTCATGTCTGTCATGGTAGAATTTTTTAAAAAATGGACGTACTGAGTCTTGAATAACAGAAACTCAGGTGGATCCCAGAGGGGGAAAAAAAAAAACTACAAAAGCCCTACCATCCTGACAGCATCTCTTCAAGGAAGCTGGACTGCACCTGCTGGGATAAAGATCATGTGGCTGCATTGTAGCGCTCCCCACATTTCAATTGTCACCAGTCTCCCTGCTTGGCTATGCAAACCAGGAGGGAATGAACACTGGCTGACAGGTCCTCAGCTGCCCCCTCAGAGCTCAGAATAGTGCTGGCACAGAGTAGGTGCTCAGTCATGATACTGGTTGGATAAAAACAGGGAGCACGAGAGGAAGCCAAAGACGGCAAGAGCACCTGTGTGCTCAGAAGTCCAAAGAGGATTTAGCCGCTCATCTCTACTCCTCTCCAGCTGCTCAAGAAGTGTCAGCACACCTGTCAGCAACAGGCATCTCTCTTAGGAGTCAGAATATGCACCTCCAGGTCCTGATCCCTATTTAAAGAGAAGGGTCGGGGCACCTGTGTGGTGTGGTTGGTTAAGGGTCAGACTCTTGGTTTTGGCTCTGGTCATGATCTCAGAGTCATGAGATTGAGCCCCATGTCACCCTTCCCTTCCCTATAGCACTCCTCATCTGGTATCCTCACCTCCCAGGTAAACCACATGCCCTCAGCCCTCACCTCAGCCCTCATCTCATGGTTAGCCCTGCTCATAGGTGCCCAGAAGACTAGCAGTGGCAAGACACTGGGGAGTTGGTGCCAGTAGGCACTGCGGGGCCCTGGCATGTGTGCTCTCCAGGAACTACAAGGGTCCCAGGCCTCTATCCCTAATCATGAGGTCCAGGCATGCCTTGCACATTCAGAAAACACCAGACCCACACAGAGCTCTGGCTGGCCCCAGAGAGCATCCAGGGCCGGGGCTTGGGTCCCATAAATCAATGCCTTGTGACTCCATAAAAGGAATAGCTCATAATTTGCGAAGTTCAAAGACCATTATTTGCTGTTGATCTTCCCTCATCCAGTACTGATTCCCCAAAACAATACCCTGGAGTTTAGTGCTGAGCCACTGGAAATGGTCTCCTGTCTGCACACACAGATAAATATGGGTGACCTTACTCCATGATGGATTGGTGCTGATGGCATATCCAGGTACACTGGAACATGAAAATGATGCTCGGTTTGTTGGGAGATGAATGTTCCTTCACACAAACTGCCTGTCTTTTTGCCTTACCTCCCCCAAATGGTATGCTGCAGGAATAATAATAATAACAGGTGGCATTAAGGATGCACTAGCATCTCTTGAACCTTTGTTCTGTTGTATGTGCTGAGTGAAGCACTGTCTCATTTAATCCTTGCGTACAGTTCTTTAGGGCAGGTACTATCATGCACCCAGTTCATTTGCAGACAAGGTAACTGAGGCTTCTAGAAGGTTCAGTAAGCTGCCCAATGTCTCAATGGGTCAAGGAGCTGAGTGGAGCATCACACCAGCTTTGGGCCACAGTGCCATGCTCAAGACTAGCTCCACAGTTTGGGGGCACTCAGTGCAAAAGGAAAATGCAGGGGCCCTTGTTCAATACCTATTAAGAGTTTTAAGGTGGTGATGGCAGAGGCTAATACCAAACATTGGGCCCTTCTGAGTGTGGGGCCCTGCGAGGCTGTGCAGGTCACACCTCACCAAGCTGGCCTGATGACTTGAACTCAGAAGAAAGCAATGTGAGTGACAGCAAGGCCTACATGTAACACTGTTCGATGCCAGAGACTGAGCAACAGTACACATTTTGCCAGAAGTGATTCGATGAGCTGGACGTTTGGTCAGAAGAGCTCTTTACTTTCCGTTAGGAGCTCCACCAGTTCCTCTGATAGAGCAAATACTTTCCCTCCGGCTAGGACTGCAAAGAAGGGGAGGAGGGTGAAGGGTGAAGAAGGGGAGGGATGGTGGCTAACTCCATACATGTATGTATGTGGGAAAGAGCCCGCACCTCAAGCCAGAGACATGGGCACAGATTCTCACTCACCCACCAGCTGCGAGACTTTGCACAAGGGTCTGGATCTCTTTGAGGTTCACTTTTCTTACATATATGATGGGGTAATGGTACCCCAATGGAGTGGTAATGACTCCTCAGGGCAGGGAATGGTGTAGTGGTGGAAAGGACACAATGTCATAAAGATCTTGGCACACGCTAAGTGCCCAACTCCACGGTATTGTAGTTTGATGGCTGTTTTCACCATGAAGTTTGTGGGACGCTTGAAAGAGCACATGATTTGAAGGTAGATGATACAGATGGAGCCCTTCCCCCCATCTGTTCTCGATGAGAAAGGGGCAAAGTCACTGAGCTCTTCCCGGGATCAGCATCCCCTTCTGTAAAATGGATCCACTCCAGTGTTTATGATACCTAGGATTCCACCCGGCACAAAGGAGCAGGGCATTACTGAAGTAGGAGAGGCCATCATTCCCATAGCTGATCAGGGTTCATTGGTCCAACTTGTAAATGGTTTTTTTTTTTTTTTTTTTTTTTTTTTTTTTTTTTTTTTTTTTTTTTTTTTTTTTTTTTTTTTTTCTTGTAAATGGTTTAGGTTGGAAATTCTACCCTCACCGAGGCTTCAGGGGTCATTATGCCTGAGATCCCTTAGAAGGTGCTAGGTGACCTAAGCAGGTTTTATCCTAAAAGTTTCCCACAGCGTTTCCACATTCTTGACCTCAAAGTTGAATGAATCTATTTCAATTCCTGCTTTATAGCCAGACCCAGAGGAGCTGGAAAAAAAACAACGATTCAGGCCAAATTCTGCGTAGCTGAAAGAAGCCACACAGATACCCGAGTCTTTATGTATTTTTATAGGATAATACCAATCATAAATAAAAGTTGGAGGTGGTTTATGTTTTGCTGGAGATCCGTCCACCCTAACCGAATTACTTTGTGCTTTAAGAAATTCAGTGTACATAAAGGATTCCATTTTTCTTTGAAAATGTGACATGTATATAAAGCAATAAAATTTGAAATTCTTTCTGAAACTTTAAGGAAGGGCACAGTGGGAGGAAAACTGGACATTGTCTAATCATATACACACATAATATACAAAGACACGCACACGCTCACAGCCGCCTCCGACGTAAGCACTGTCATTTACATTTAGAACACTTTCCTGGCCCGGCTCGAATTCCAGTCACTCACAGACAGGGCCCAGCACCACAGATGGAAACTGGGAATCATTTTCCTGCTCTGCTCAAACTCCAGCTTCTTTAATAGCTTTCCCCATCAGTTCCCCTGACTCGTCCCGCACATCAGCTTGTTTAAGAAGATAATCTGTGAACATCGGACCCAAATTCCAGGGTCTCTCCTACCTACCAGAAGCCCTCCTTCCACCAAAAGCAGCCACGGAGGAGAGGGGCCACGGAAAAGGCCTGCCTGAAAGTGATCTGACCTACCTTCACCTGCCTGCTTCCCATCTTTTCTGGCCTATAGTACTCTTTCACCTCCTGAGCTCCTCCAAACGCCCCCTAGCACCCATGGGCAATCCCAGATCCTTTTTACAGAATGCATTCAAATCCCAGAAGGGAGAGCTAGGCTCCTGTCCCTGGGGAGCTGATGAGGTGCTGGGAGACCCAGCTTCTTGAAGCTGAAGGGAGGTTAGGCACCTTGCATACAATTACTCAAGGGGTGGTCTAGGCAGGTTACCATGACAACGCTCACTGAGCTTCATAGATCTACATGTTATTGATACATCCCATCAATTCGGTGAAGGGGGAAAATAAACCATCAAAGCAGTGCTCAGGCTTCCATCTCCCGCCTGACCAGCCGAATGACTTATTTGTTTGGGCATAATCGAGACACAGCAACAGTGATACTCTTCCTATGGTGCTTCCTCACTCAAATGTATTTTAAAGCTTAAAATCAAAGTCCACTCTCATAATAGGGATTTTTCTACTTTGCTCTTCACTTCCTCAAGCATCCTACTCAGCAGTGACTTCTACTGCCGGTCACAGAATGCTTTTATTAGTATCTCTTGCGCCAAAAAAGAGAGCTCTAAATTCTGCAACCTTCCCTGATAGAAAGGGTAAGTGTGGGAAACAGATAAGAGGAGCTCTGTAGTAACATCACAGTAGGTGCATGTATTTCCAGAGAGAGAAATAAAATGTCTTGCTTTTGGCCCTTTGACTGAAGACAAAAGGTTTCTCCATGCACCTTGTGTAAGGGAAAAAAGTCCTACCTGGTTTTTTTTCCCCCAAAATAGCTCTTAGGAAAAGACAATGATGAAAGGAATAAGTAAGGAGCTTGGAGTAGGGACCTTAATTTTCTTCAAAGCTGTACCACACCACAAAGCTCAACCTTGGGCCCTCGCAAGGGTGAGCTACATATTTACAGTGTCCATCATCAGCCACGCATTAGAGAAACTTAGCTGTTGGCCATCTTTCAAAGGTAGCTTTCGGAGATGAAGCAAGAGATGTTCATAGCCTGCGACACCCCAGTCATGTTCTGAGTTGCAGATTTCCAGCTCTCATTTCTATCCAGGGAGATAACACGGGGGTGTTGAGGCATACGAACGAGTGGGAACAGCAACAAAACTGTCTCTAGAATCCCCAAAGGTCACAGGCTTCCACTTCCCAAGCCATCATGCTAGTGTAAGCCAATCTAACATACCTGTCGGTGATCCTTCCATGACGTGGCCAACGTAGGGGCCTTCCCGAAAGATTGGTCTGTTGTCATTCTGGTCAATCACGATGACTTCCAGAGGAACTGGCCCCTCGAGAGTTTTGCCATTGACATCAGTGGTCTCCACAAATAGCTGTCGGAGCAAAGAGATTGGGGGAGGAAGAAGGCATTAATTCATTACGAAAATTGAAGTCAGGTTCTCTGGAGAAAGTAGGTTATATAAGCAATTTTATGAGCCCTTGGCAATATTCAAACTTCCGTCTCAATGGATAGTCCCTGGAACTAGAATAGAAACTAAACATTATAGAATAAGCGACAAATTTCAATCCATGTTACGTCCCTCTTGGGAAAGGCACAATTAATTCATCAAATCTGCAAAGGAAGTCCAGAAAAGAAAAAGAGAGAGAGAAAACACAATCAGCCACAGTTGAGAAAATGTGCTTACATTGTTTCTGTTTTTTTTCTAACATCATTATGCTTAAAAGAAATGTTATGCTAATAAAAATAATTGACTAAGCAGTTATGAACAGAGTACATTAAGAAATAACTGAAAGTGTTTATGGTAATGTTTAGGAGAAATTCAGGTCAGTAAGTATTTATAGAGAGTCTTCCTGAGGCAAGGAAGGCATTTGTGGGGTCCTGGGTGTGTGCCCCTGGGATTGCCACCCACCAGGCCTATGTAATCTAGGGGGGATTTCATGATCCTACGGAACACATGCATACAGAAGTACCTTCAGATCTCAAGGATGAAGAAAATAATAGCATAAAAAAACAAAACAAAACAAAACCCAGCTATCTTGTTTGTCTTGGAAACAAGGAATTAGCTCATGGCATTTCCAGCGAGTCACAGCAGCCTTATGTTCTTATCTTCTGCACCTGGTTCTGCCTCGGTCTAACTCAGCGGCAGCAGTAACACTGCCCCTTGGATGTGGGTGCTGCTCCCTGCTGTGTTCCTGAAACTCTGGCCCTTGGGGTAAGGGTCCCTGTACTTGGAACCCAGCCCCACTTTTCAGGAGCTATGTGACCCAGAGCCAACCTCTTCCTCTCTCAGTTTTCTCACCTGTACGATGAGGTTAATGAAAAACACCCAGTATTGGGAATAATCAACATTCCCCAGTGCTTACTGGGCTCTCTACTATATAAACTCACTTGGTCTTCAGATGGTAAAACCATTACGAATCATTTGCAAGGAGGGAATGGACGCAAATTAGAGATTAAGTGGTAGGATCTGGATTTAACCTCATGCCATCAGCCTCCAGAACATGTACCTTTAGCCACTATAAACAATGTTTCTAAAGCACTTACTCTATGGCTCTCCCATGATTGGTCTCAAGAATACTAGCTGCTCCTACTGTGGTTATCAGCCCTACTGTCAAAACAAGCCCAAACTAGGAAAATGAAAGAGAAACACTTTTATTACAAATCAGCATGGTCGCCCCCCAACCTGGCGGCATTGCAAACTGGTATCATCCTTCTGGAAAGTAGCATGGGAAAAATCCCAGAAAAGCTATGAAGGGCTCATACACTTTGTTCCTCCTTCTGGATTCCACTGCTGAGTCTATTTGAGTTAGGTTGCACTCCATATATGAAAACATTCACTGTATGTCATTTCATTATTAGAATAATAAATCACCACTGGCATCGCTAAATGCCTCGGGAAAAGGGGAACTGACCGAATGTTTGTCGCAACGCGATAGAATGCAGCGATCGGATAAAATCATTATTCCACCTTGTTGATTGCCTGAGAATATTATGCGTAAATGCACAAAATAGCATGTGAAGCGTGCACGTGTAACGCGTGCGTGTGCAGAGAATTTGAAGGCAGTAAGCACAAATGAAACCAGGTATGCCTGGCTAGAAGAGTATCTTTTCCTCTTTTCCCTTTCACATTAATTCATCCTCTCAGCAGCAAATAAATGGACTGAGCCTTTTAAGATCTACACACAAAGGAGAGCTCACAGAGTGAACTTCTCTACTTTTTCTGCTGGTTTGTTTTTTTGTTTGTTTGTTTAGACGCTAATGAATTCTGCTAAACTAAGGAAAGCAAACAAAAACTTGGGGCAATTTTGTGTCTTTCCAAAATAGCCAAAGACTTGACTTTATCTCAACCAAAAAAACTGTGTCTAGACACCGAATATCTGGGATCTGAGTCCTAAGCTTCCAGTTGGTTTGCATCCCTCCTCTGTCCTCCATTCCCACCCTGGGAGCTATTTTTGAGGAGGCAGCCTTGAGCCAGCCACGTGTTGCTGGGGGTGACCGGATGGTAGACTTGCCCGGGTGCTGCCAAGACCTCAGCATAAACTTGTAAGAGTGCGGCGGGCAGGTGCAGAGACCTCCTGGACCTGCAGCCGCCTCACGCCAGCCTTGTAAGCAAGCCCCCTCGCCTGTTAGCACCGCCACCTGCCCCACCTGCAAAGGTTTGCCTCATTCTCCCCACTCCCCCGGCCCTGCATGCAGTGGGGGATTTGTTTGCAAACTGGAGGGTGAGGAACCCCTCTGATTACCGCAGTTCCCTCCCGGGTCAGCTGGGGTCATGACCTTGGTCATGATCCCAGGATGACCTCCTTCCTGACCCTTCCGCATTGCACAAGCTTTGGGCTGTCTCAGAAGCCACGAGTCGGGTAGAGAGGCCTGGGGTCCCTAGAATCCCCCAATGCACAGTGTGGGAAGTGAGAGCGGCGGACTCCAGGTCCATCTCAATGTAATGGAAAGACAAACAGAAACTAAGGAGGTATAATTGATTAGGATGAATGCAAAACGTGGAGACGAATGTCATAAAACCAGCTATGTACGTATACAACCCGAGAGTGTTTTATGTTACAACACTACCCTGAGGTTGACTCCGGGATCTTTTAGTGGAAAGTAAAATCTTTAAAAATAGCAAAGTGTTCATGGGGCGCCTGGCTGGCTCATTCCGCAGAGCATGTGATCCCTGATCTTGGGGTTGTGAGTTCGAGCCTCAAGTTGAGTGTAGAGACTATTTAAAAATAAAATCTTTAAAAAAAAGTGAAGTGCTCTTAAGGGGCATTTATTAATTTTAAAGTCAGTTTAACAAAAAATGTATTGAGATATTACATGTCAACCCTACCCTGAGGGTTACCTATCCAGCAGTCAACAACACATTCTAGCATGAAGAGATAGATGATAAGCAACGTAAAACATATGAATAAAATAGTTTCAGTTAGAGATCAGGGACATGCAGCGGTAGGAGACATTCGTATATTAAAACTACACTGTCCAATATGGAAGCTGCTAGTTACATGTGGCTATTTAAATTTAAATTAATCAGGAGAAATAAAACAAAAAATCCAAGTCTTTCATTGTGCCAGCCACATTCAGGAGCTCAGTTGCCACCTGTAGCTACCATATTGGACAATGCCCTTGGTGCTCCTGCTTTTCAGGCTTGCAGACCTGGACTAGAATCTACATCATGGACTTTCCTGCCTCTCACCTCTTTGGACTTGGACTGAATCAACAACCAGCTTTTCTGGGTCTCCAGCTTGCAGACGGCAGTTCACAGGACTTCTCAGCCTCCATAACTGTCAATTGCTGACAATAAATCCCTTTGTGTGTGCGTGTGTGTGTGTGTGTGTGTGTGTGTATTTCTCTGGAGAATATGACCAATATAGGCTTCCAGGGTGTCTTCAAACTTTTAATTAATTTAAGTCACCCCATAATGGAGACTTCACAATGGTTTCTCAGCCCTCTTAGGATAAACAGTACATTCATCTACTTTGACAAATCTTATTATTACAATCTGGCCCCAGGCCACTTCTCCAAACTCATTTCATGTCATAAGAGATACCCTTTGTTCCTTATGATCCAACTACGCCAATCTTTTTTTCAATTTTTTTCAACTGACCCCGTTCCTTCCTAGCACATGTAATTCTCCTAGTAAACCTGGACTTCCTACCTGCTGTTCCGCAAGTGTAGACTTCTTACCTGCTGTCCTCGGTTAGCCTCTATTCATCCTTCACATGTCAGCTCCAGTATCACTGGCCAAGAAGATCTTCCCTAACCCCTCCAGACTAACTAGGGTGTCCCTGGCTTACACTCCCGTGGTACTGGTATGCTTTGCTTTATAACATTTTCCATAATATAGCTTGTTTATTTGTATGATAATTCAATTAATGTCTGCCTCTCTGACAGGGCCCACGAAGGCAGAGGTGTCACGAATATTCTTGACTGTTGGCAAATCTTCAAGGCTAAGACCCAGTGCCTGCACATAATAGCCACCTGATCTCATGTTGATTGCATGAAGCTGATTGCATGAAGCAGCAGTACCTCTTTAAGAGACTGGAGTCCAAAGTTTGGCCTCTGCTTGGGCCATCTGTCCTTTCTCTCCATCCCTGGCACATAAGAGCTGATAATCGGTCCTGGATCCATGGACTATATAAGTCTGTTGACTGTGCAGTCTTAATTCATGAATAAGAACCACAGTGGATAACAATACCTAAGTACATTAAATTAATGACTTGCCTTTTAAAGAAGGGAACTACATTTCTTTGGTGTCCCATACATGTCTGAGCTTTTTATGCATTGTCTTATCTGGCTCAAAACAACCTGAAGAAAAACCCACTGCAGTAAAACCCAGAGAAATTCAAGTACTGGTCTAGAATCAAAAGCTAGTGTGTGATCCAGCTGGATCCAAACTTAGGTCTGACTCTAAAATTCGTGCTTTCTTCCACTATGCACCTGCTTGCTAAATGCTCTTTCATGGACTTCTCTCGCATTTTTGTTTCATTCTCTTTCCTATATTACTTACTTAATAGTAAATAGCTTGACATTGATTGCTGTGTTTCATTCTTGCCTCATCCACGGCAAAATTGCCCATGAATTTAGGTATATGATGAGTTTATTATAAATTTTCCCTAAAAAACATGAAAACACATATAAAATACTATAGGCTAATATATAAACTCTCTCTATATAATATAAATATATATAAATATAAATATAAATATAAATATAATCACTCTGCCAGTTGTGGCAGATTGGGGGATATTACGGTATCAGCCTAGCTACATACAACAAGCTCCCCTGTCAGACTTTCTGGAAATAAAAAAGTTTTCCCTCTTATAAATGTAGCTCTGAAATGACCATGGCAAATAGAATGGAGAGGGGAACGTTGTATGCAAATCACCTCTAACCTATTTAAAGCAAAATTGCTTTATCCAAGAGTGGAGACCTAAAAGTACTGCATGAACATGAGTTAATTCTCCCATTTCAAGGGCATTGTAGATGGGCACCAGGTTTCCACAGAAATACAGAAGCCCATAGAAGTTTTTGTGAAAGGATGCTATTGTGAGTTTATTTATAATACATGACCTGTCAAGGTTGAGAATGGTGGGAGATTTTTAAAAACCAAATTTTTTACCATGGATATAATATTTGTTGTCATCAGAAAGAAAAAGATACAATAAATCCTAACTTACTTGGTTAATGTGAAACTTAAATTGCCCTTATGTTTTATATCTGAATTCTTACATATGTAATTAATACAGTATATTCATTTATTATAGGCCCCTTTGATAAAGACATATGTAGTCCACATGGGTGAATGTACTCATAGCCCAGTCAGATCATAAACAACTCGAAGGCAGGAACAGTGTTATCTAGGTATTCCTTCTATGCATATATAAGTGCCTTGAATAGAGAAAACTCTGATAGGTTTTTTTTGTTTTGTTTTGTTTTATTTTGTTTTGTTCAGAGAGGGAGAGGGGTGGGAGTGGGGAAGAGGGAAAGGGAGAGAGAGAGAGAGAGAATCTTAAGCAAACTCTACACTCAATGCAGAGCCTGACGTGGGGCTCAGTCTCTTAACCACTCTGAGATCATGTCCTGAGCCGAAATCAAGAGTCAGATGCTTAACCAAATGAGCCCCCCAGGTGCCCCACTTATAGGTATTTTACTGCGTTTCTGTTTGCAAGTCTCACGCCCTTCAAACCTACCAACACCTCACAAATATCAAACCAGACTTTTCCATTGAAGACATCCTCGTTGATCACTGAAATTACACTAGACTTTGAACCAGAAAGCCTGCCTTCAAATTTTGGCTCTACTACCATAGAGTGACTGTGGTTGGCAGAAAAAGATCTTCATGTCCTACTCCCTGGAGTCTGTGCATATATTAGGTTTCATGGCAAAGTAGAATTAAGGTTGCTGATCAGCTGACCTTAAAACAGTGAGATCAGCCGGATTATTTAGGTGGGCCTAGTGTGATCACCAGGGTCCTTAGGAGGGTGGGAGAAGCGAAGGTCTGAGTGATACAAAGTGAGAAGGGACTTGAGCAGCCATCATTGGCTTTGAAGACGGAGGAGGCCACCAACCAAGGAATGCTATAGTCCCTAGGCACTAGAAAAGACAAGTATGCTCCTGTATAGACTTCCGAAGTGAAGGCCGGCCTATTAGCATGTTGCTTTTAGCCCTGTGAGGTCCATGTTGGACTATAATCTATAGAAGTACAGGATAACAAATTTGTGTTGTTTTGAGTCAGATACTTACAGTAATTTGTCATAGCAACAATAGGAAATTAATAGTATGGTCACATAATTTTTTGTTCAAACTGGAACACTTTTTAGAATGAAGGCAGGTGCTGTTAACAATTAAGCCCAAACAGGTACAATCCAAGCCTGTTACATGGTAATCCTATGCTATTATCCTATTTAGGGTTATGTTAACCCTAAAACAGGGTTACATGGTAATCCTATGTTATTGAGGAACTTTAACCTCCCAGGTTAATCGGCACATGTAACGAACAGTGTTTAGAATGTCATTCTCATTTTATTTTTTTGTTTCGAATGAAAAGATAAGTGAGTGTGTGTAGCACAGTTATTGGCACTTGGGAAATTCTAGGATTTGGTGACCTCTTTGTTCATTCGCTCCCAACGGACCTTTATTGAGACTTTTGCAAACATGAAGGCAGTACTCTCAATTCAATTCTGACTTGTCAGCCATCACCCCCTTCAAACTGCTTTTCTATCACAGTAATCCAGATTTCTCTTTGACACCAATTACTTGCATTTCAAGTTATTTTTCTCGGCTTTATTCATTTATTGAAGTTGAATCTCATTACGGACCAACTCGTGGAGAGTTCCCAGGGAAAAGATATTTTTAGCCCTTGTAACATTCCCCCTACCTTCACTTCTACAGCCTTGGTGCCATCTCCCCTTGATGGACTGGATGTAGTGTTTACAGCTCGCTCCCTCTAAAATGATCAAAGGGGTGATACAAGTCTCCGACTTGTTAGATTATTAATTAAAGATCGTGATGCTGTTGTCAAATGTTCTCTGAAAAGCTTGTTCTACTTAGACTCTGGTATTTCCTTTGACAATCTGAAATTTTACTTTTAAAGTATATTTTCCTCTCGGCATAATGAAAACATTTTCTTTCTTACGTATGCATGCTCACAACCATGCTGGACTTTAAGGGCATTTTTCTATTTAACTTTTGAAGTAATTTTAATTACGTGAAAGAAATCTATGCAGATATTCAAAATAATTTTATTTAAGCAGCTTGGGCAAAGTCCTAGTGAATATCCTCTACCCCAAGAGGGGCACAGGCTGAAAATTTTAATTGGTTCAAGTAGAATTTACATAAATCATGGATATTGGAGTTATGCCAGTTCTATTAAGGATATGTACAAGGGTTAAGGGGATTTTTCTACAAAGATGAGAAATATAATACTTTTGAAAACAAAGCTGTAGGAGAAAATTACTGGAGATTTTATTTTTACTTGCTTTTCTTCTCCAAAAGCAAAATTTAGAGGAAGAGAATGAGATACTTTTTTTTTTTTTTTAGTTTATAGAGCTACAGTCATTTTGTTAAATGAGTACTAAAATTGTGTTTTTCTTTTTTAAGATTTTATTTATTTATTCATGAGAGACACAGAGAGGGAGAGGCAGAGACAGGCAGAGAGAGAGAAGCAGGCTCCATGCACGGAGACCGATGTGGGACTTGATCCCAGACCCAGGGATTATGCCCTGAGCCCAAGGCAGACACTCAACTCCTGAGCCACCCAGGGGTCCCTAAAATGTGTTTTATAAAACACGATATTCTCTAAAAATTAAGATTGATATATAAACATTTAAAGTATAGCTTAATAAATTTCAGGTGGATTACAGTAGTAGGAAAAAAAAGCCATTGAATATTTATGTGATAGAGTTGGGAAGGCCTTTCTAAACCAGTATTCAAGGCATAAATTTTGTAAATTATCAAGAGATTAAAATACTCAAATGCAAGTTTTTTATATGACTTAAAATATCATAAGTAAAATAGGGATCCCTGGGTGGCGCAGCGGTTTGGCGCCTGCCTTTGGCCCAGGGCACGATCCTGGAGACCCGGGATCGAATCCCATATCAGGCTCCCGGTGCATGGAGCCTGCTTCTCCCTCTGCCTGTGTCTCTGCCTCTCTCTCTCTCTCTCTCTCTCTCTCTGTGACTATCATAAGTAAATAAATAAAAAATTAAAAAAAAATATCATAAGTAAAATAAATAGAAAACTGAGAAAAACATTTGCATCATACAAAACAGAGGTTTACTACCCTGAATATATAAAAAGCTTATTAAAAATCAATAAGGAAAAAACAACAATTAGCAAAACAAGAAAACAAAAGAGCAACAACCATATTATAAAATTAAATGAGGTAATTTTTTGCTTATAACATTGCCAAAATAATTAGGAAAGCCCAATAATCAGTGTTTGGCAAACTGGTGAGGATGCAAATTCTCATACATGATTGACAACATTATAACGTCTTTCTGAAATGCAGTTTGTCAATATGCATCACAAGCTTTGGAAACACGTGATTTTGCCCATAGATGTTTGGAGGCTATCGGTATGTCCCTGCTCACCCCGGGGGCAGAGGGAAGGTGGTTGGCAACGAGCAAGTGGCGTGGGGGACAATCAGTAACATGTATACGCATTTCAATACTGCTTAAAAATAGGAAACATTACAAACAACACTATGTTCTAACAGGATCTTGGTGCAATAAATTATGTTGTCTACACAAAGTAGAACATGATCTTGCAGAAACACTTCAGGGAATGAAAAATATATTATGATAGGGTGCTCATGGTATAAAGTAAATATTTGATTGTGAAATAATATGTACTTATATAATGTACTTCTTCAAAAAAATAAAGACATTACACGATTTAGATCGTACTAAAATATTACCAGTGGTTTTATTGCAGTGATTTTTTTTTTTTACGTTGCTTCTCTACACTTTTCTAGACTTTCTATAATGGGCCTGGGTTAATTTCTGAGTTAAAAAGCATCTACGAAGTTTATATTAAAATTGACTACAAATTGGCTACGGCTTATCACAAACAGGTTGCTGCGGGAGTGTGTTAAACTTCAGGACATCTGGCGCCTCTCAGCGTTGATGATTAATGGGGAGCACGAGGACATCAAGTCCTCAGGATCACAGTGGAACACAGAGAGCGGCTGGCTTTCCCCCCTTCTCCTGGGTCTCTGAATTTTGGATTAAAAAAACTCTGTAATGTGGAACCTGGGCTAGTCACTTTATTTCCAGAGCCATTAAGGTTGTCGCTGTCTGCTCTTTCCCTGAAGCTTCACTTTTAATCTTGCTGAACACTTCCCAGAAACAGGAAAGAGCCCAGGCTCCAAGCACAGGCTGCAGAGTTAGAGTCCTCGTCTTTAAAATGGGAGAGGAACCTATCTCACAGGGTTGATGTGAGGTAGTCTACATGAGGTTTGTAAAGCATTTAGCAAAACACCTGGCCCTACCAAGTGCTAAATAAATAGGCGCTGCCAATTATCCTTAAAGCATTTTGCGAAGAAAAAAAAAAATCCCTGTAATGTCAGATTCCTGATTAGGGTCCACAGTCTTGGGCATCTAAGGAAAAGTCTTTGGTAGACTGCATGGGCTGCCTGTAGGAAGCTGAAGCTCACTGAGGATTAAGAAAGTACCTCAGCCTGTTGGGAGCTCCATGAGGAGAATGGATCTGGCCAAGGTCATGAGCCCCACTCATGTCTCTCCTTCCTGCCTGGCTCCCACCCCATTCCCAGGAGCCATATGATCCAAGGAAGGTGCTGGCACCGACTCCAGGTTCACACCGTGGGGACTCAGCTCCTGGATGCCCTCCTCATCTCCCTGGCTCTCCCCAGATGTCCAGTTCCCCATCCTCACCTTCACTGGCCCTACTGTCAGGGCTTAGGGCCGCCGTGCCCCCCGGGGTCTACACAGCATGTGGGTCAGCCTGTCTTCCTGCTCCAGTGCCTCCTTTGAAACAAGGCATAGAACTCTCCGCCCTTGCAGTTGTGTCCATACCAGCCTCCCCTTCCAGCCTGGGGCTCCGCTATCCATGGTCCTCTCTGACCTCGAGGATAGTGAGGGCAATGCTTTCTTTTTCATGTTGAATTTTTCATTTTTTAAAAAAATAATTTATTTATTTATTCATGAGAGATACAGAGAGAGAGAAGCAGAGATACAGGCAGAGGGAGAAGTAGGCTCCATGCAGGGAGCCCGATGTGGGACTTGATCCCGGGTCTCTAGGATCACACCCTGGGCTGAAGGCAGGTGCTAAACCACTAAGCCACCCAGGTTGCCCTGAATTTTTCATTTTAAAATAAGTTTTACTCACATGCAGGTGTAAGAAAGAACACAGAGAGATACCCGCACGCTTCATCTGGTTTTCCCCAACGGTAACATCCTACGAACTGGAGTGCAGTATTGCCAGCAGAGCACTGGCACCGGTACGGTCCTGGATCTGAGATTCCCTCGGCTTTATTTGTGCACATGTGTGTGTACGTGCACACATGCCTGCGTACTCAGTTCTATGCTCCCGTGCATCACCACAATCAACAGACAGAACGGTTCCATTTCTAAAGTGTTTCTCGCATGGAAGAGCAATGCTTTAACATTTTTATTTTGCATTTCACTTCTGGGTATATATACAAAGGGATTGAAAGCAGGGTCTTGAAGAGATAGCTTCTTGCCCATGTTCACTGCAGCATTATTCACAATAGCCAAGCGGTGGAAGCAACCCGAGTGCCCATCAGTGCACGAATGGATAAGCAGAATGTGCTACATACACATACGTGATGGAATATTACCTACCCTTAAAAAGAAAATAAATTCTGCCCCATGCCACACATGCTACAGCATGGACCATGAGGATGTTATACCGAGTGAAATAAGCCAGTCACAAAATGACAGAAATGTATGACTCCTCTTATATGAAGTATCTAAAGTAGTCAAGTTCATAGACACAGGACAGTGGTGGCTCCTGGAGGGTGGGGGAACGAGTTGTTATTTAATTGGCATAGAGCTTCAGATTTCCAAGAAGAAAAAGTTCTGGAGGTCTGTTTCATAACAATGTGAATATCATTAACATTATTGAACCATACACTAAGATGTTTTCATAATGTGCTTTTTTATCACAGTAAAAAAAAAAAAAAAATGCTTTGCCTGGGAATCACAGTAAAAACATTTGCTTTGCATGGGAATCACCATGGGCCTGACCCCAGGGATTTTGTAGGTTCTCAGCAGCCGGGTCTCTGCATTGATTAACTCACCCCAAGTCATTCTGAGGCAACAGCCTTAACCTCTGCTCTTGGGAAAACTCCTTCTGGGCAGCTGTCTCCTCATTTCATCACCAAACAAGGCTCTAAGGCCTCACAGGGACCATCTCTGGGTTTGGGCAGGTGGACTGGCAGGGCATAGGTCCGGCACACTCACTCGCTGTGCTGGAGACGTGGATGGTAATGAGCAACACAAGTGATGAGGACCAGCTGGCTTCCAGGACGCAGCTGAGTCGCCCCTTTGTCCTTCCACTTTGTCTCCTTAAGCACTCACTGTCTTTGCAACAGGGTCCGTCAGCTGGTCCCATCGGCTGGGCCTTGTCGGCCCTGTGCCCAGCCCCCTCTCCTGGGCTGCTGGTTAGCTCAGGCTCTGCCCCACCTGCCCTAGTCCTGGGAGCAGTCCTTAATTGCATTCTCTGCCCCTGGGCTAACACATCCTCCCTATCCACTATGTGGCTTCTTTGGTTCCCTTTAAAAAAGCAAATGGAACTTTCTACTCTTCTGCTCCCACTCACCTGCATCCCATGTCCTCGCGGTCCTGATGTGGACCTTGGAGCATCCTTGGCCACATCCTCCAGGGCTCTCCTGGAATCCTACCAGTGTAGTCAAATGCTCCTAGAGGTTCCTCAAGCCTATTAAGTTAATTCCCACACCAGGGTCTCTGAAGATGC
Source organism: Canis lupus dingo (assembly GCF_003254725.2). Lineage (NCBI taxonomy): Eukaryota > Metazoa > Chordata > Mammalia > Carnivora > Canidae > Canis > Canis lupus. Next base: position 69,022,833 of record NC_064247.1, read on the forward strand.
TGGTCCCTCACCTATAATGCACCTTCCAAGGAGTTTTCATGACCTGCTCCTCATTCCATTAGCGCTTGCCTCAAAACAGAGGGCTTCTGACTCCTGGGTCAAAACCCATCACTCCTCAATCAGTGACCATCCCTCTGTTTCCACGGCTCTTGCTGTCACAGGCCTACCAGGCAGCTCTTTCTTTAACATCTGCCAGAATGACTGCTCACAGAGGGTGCAGAAAATGTAAGATGTGCAGAATGTAAGCTCATGAGGACAGGGCAGTTTGCCAGCCTGGTTCCCACAGCACAGGGAACGCGGTCTTGCATAGGGCAGGTTTTCAATAAATGTAACAAATGAACAATGGATGAGCTAAAGGCTTTGAGTTTAAAGGGAAATCTCTTTTTTTTCTTAGAGGACAGATCAATAGACAAGAAAGAGGTGACACCTGTCATTTGAGAATTCCCTGAGGTTGAGCCCAGCTAGGAGGCAATGCATTAAAGATTCAACAGCAGCATGCTCTGGCTATTTCAGAGGAAGAAACCAAGTTCAGTGAAGTTGTTATAACTCTCTAAGAAGTGTGCAAACATATTTTACATGGGATTATTCATTGTTTGGCAATGACTGATAGAAAATGATTTTGTTCTGACACACATATTACTAATAAGCATATTTAAATGAATGAAAATGAAGCAAGTGGAACTTAATACAAATTCTAGCTCACCAAAGTGATCCCATCTGTCCCTGCCTTTACAAATGAGGCAATGCAAGCTACAGGAATTGACTCATATTTCTTGCATAAATCCCTCTTTACCATTCTCATAACCCTAGGTCAGCAACTCCTTCCTGATTTTTCACTTGTGCACAAAAATGCCTCCAACAGCCAGACATGACTGTGTCATGATCAGATGCATTCTGTTAGATTCTTCTGGATTTCTACCCAGATTGCTCCGTCTTTTTTCCTTTGGTCAGATGCCCCCAGCTTGATGGACAGGTTCTGTGCTTCAGAATACAGACAGTCCACATTACATCCAGCCTGCATTTAGCTTTTTTTTCTAGACCATCCAGACTCCCCTGGTACTGTGCCACCATCTTCCTCAAGAATACTGGCTAGCCCAGAATGAAAATGCCAATGTCACTTGTTGCTTTGATCGTGACATTCTTTTCTGCATATTTCTGGTCCAACAGGAGAGAAACTGGGAGTATAGACCGACCCACCAACCAGCCTGTACAGCAAATGGCCCAGTAAGCATGCTACCACCGTGTAAAGGGCACACACTAATGAACCATAATTCGTCTGATGTTACTCTTCTCTGATGAGTTTTGTTAGGTTGGATTACGTGAAACTGCAAATTTGGTAAGGTCAAAGATAATCAAATATTGGTAATTCCAGCTCAAATCTAGCCTGCTGTCTGTTTTTGCAAAGGAAATTTTGGAACACAGCCATGCTCATTCATTTACCTAGGGTCTGAGGCTGCTTTCTCACTAGAGCTGCAGCATTGAGTAGCTGCAAAACAGTCTGCCTGGCTCACAAAACCTCAAGTATCGATTATCTGGCCCTCTAAAGAAAAAGTTTTTTGATGCCTATTTTTAGAACATTCAGTGCAAAGGGAGGAATCCAGAAAGTACCCGGGGAGAAATGAAAGTTATGATGTAGACTATAGACACATCTTGACAACTTGAGGTCTTATTAGCTAAACTCTCTCTCTCTCTTGTGGTTATCAATTATCAGTCTTAGGATTTTTAAAGCTCCTCTGTAACCACCATTTGGTGGGATTAAACAAGCAACATATAAATAATATTACACAAGGAAGGACATAATAAGGAGATTCTATTTAGATTGTGGGTGGGCTTGTCCAGAGAAGTCCTCTCTGATGGAAGCAGACAGAGCAAGATGAGGGAAAGAGCCTGCACAAAAGCCAAAGGGAGTGAGGGGATGAGAGATCCGGAAGGGACAGAGTGACCTGAGTTGAAGAGGTGGCTCGGAGTGGAGGGCAAATTAATACCATTGGAACCTTCCCATGGAGCCACTTTAGCAAAACAGTTTGGAAGTTACCATGTGACCCAGCAATCCTACTCCTAATCATACACCCAAGAGAAATGAACACAGGTCCACCAACGAAGGGCAGCATGCATTATCCATGTGTACCCAAAGGTGAAAACAATGTAAATGCCCATCCACAGTGAATTGATAAACATGATGTGGTCTCTTCATATAGTGGGATATTATTCATCCATAGAAAGGGATGAAACAATGACACCTGCTACGACATGAATTAACCTGAAATACATGCTAAGTGGAAAAAGCCAGACACAGAAGGCCACATAGTATATGATTCCCTTTATATGAAATGTTGAAAATAGGCAAACCCACAGAGACAGAAGTAGAATGGCGATTGCCTAGGGTTGAGGATGATGAAGCAAATAGAGGGTGACAGCTAATGGAGATAAGGTTTCTTTTGAGGAGACGAAGATGTTCTACAACTGATGGTGGTGATGGTTGTACAAGTCTGCGAATACACGAAAACCCGTCAAATTGTATACTTTGAGTGTTATGACTTTATTAATGAACATTTGTTAAGCGAGCCCAGGGTGAGGGTTGGTGAGCCTCGGTTCAACACAGACCAGAAGAGAAACCAGAAGAGAAGCTTATTACCCACCAGTCTTGGAGCAGGTACATGGCACACCCTGAGGAGCCACATGGGGAGGTCAAGGCAGAGTGTGTATGGAGGGCACGGCAGGACCTGGGGTACATGCTTTGATTAGATCTGTGAGTTCTGTGCTCTGGGGATCCAGGGCTAAGGCCAGATTGGTCAATTCAAACCAGAAGAGCAGAGCTTCAATAACTTCACAGGGGTCTTATGTAAGAGGTGTGCCATGAGAAGACCCTGGGAGGCAGGGAACTGTGCATCACCAAGGCTATAGGGGAGTCACAGCAGGAATTCACATTTACACGTGCCCTAGGTGTTACCTCCAGCCTGCCATGTGTGAGGGGTATTTTCTGTCAAAGGTCCCCACAGGCTTCTAGGTCAAAGGACATTAGTGTCAAGGCAGCAATGTCACCAAGTGGTTAAGCTAAACTCTCAGCATATGGCATGTGATTTCTATCTCAATAAAACCACCAAAAATGAAACCTCTTCTGGGTTAGGATGCAAGGGATAGTATGAAGGAATAACTCTGATGTGAATTTTAAAAGATCATTCTAGAAGACACATGGAGGATGGAAAGAAGAGGAACAAGAGGACTTTAGACAGCACAGTCAGTCGAAAGTCTCCTGAAGAGTCCAGAAGGATGGTAGTGGCTCTCACCATGGGGAGGATTTCCTTTATGGAATAATGGTGAAGAAAACTCGTGTTTATTTACACTGTTTCAATGGTATGTTCTACTTGATTCTGTGCTTTAGGACCAGTGGTTGAGAGTAGGCAATTTGGGTTTATACAGCTGTATATCTCACAGCTGTAGCTGGTTTGGGACCCCCCCCTCCTCCCTCCATAACCATCGCCCCCAGTGTCTCAATTACAAAATGTCAATAGTAACACCTGACCAGCCTCCTTCATGGGAACAAGTTAGATAAATGGTTATAGAAGTATTTTCAAAAAAAAAAAAAAAAAAAAGAAGTATTTTCCAGTGCAGAGCAGTACATTTTGTGTGGATGCCAGGTTTCAGAGAATTAAAACTTAAAGGTAAACACTCAATGCCAACTAAATTAAACAAAATGTAATCCTCTGAAAATTCAGAAAGCAGTTCTAAACTCCTGAGGGCCTAGGAATCATTGTTATGAATATTAGTGATTAATTATAACCCGTAGGTACTGATGAAGTAGGAGACGGTCCTGACATTATAATGACAGTAGCATCACAGGCTGGATGAAGCTTTTAAAAAGGAACACGTTAGTAAAAGAAAATCAAGATGTTGCATCCTCTAGCAGATTTTTCACACTCCCATAGTTAATTCCCGCTCTGCGTGGCCATGGCTCACTGCAGAGACTCCCAAGGCAGCCTTTGGGGCACTGTTCACAGGGATAAACTGGGGCGATCCCCCTCCCCCAACTATTGAGTGTAAGGACTGGTTTTAGAGTCATCTTTGTCTCCTCAAAGTCCAGCATATAGCTAGGAGCTCGATATTTGGTGCTTGAATAAATGAGTGACGTTCACCAGTCAATGAACAAATGGACAATCATCAGATGACAAATGCACCGCAGGGCATTTGTACTTCTTCTTATTGAGAAATAAGACTTGAGCACTGCCCCCTGAAGCTACTGATCCATTAATGCTTTCTGGCTGCTCCCTAACTACGGAAAGCAGAGGCCTCCTTGCAAGATGCCCCCTGTCTGCCTTCCTCTAATTTCCATTTCCATGGAGGGTGGCTCCTGCTGCTTTCAGACCGCTCAAGGGCTGCTCCAGGGAGACCCTAGCCTGCAAATGTCAAAGGCTTGAATCTCATCTCTAATCTCCTCGACAGACATAATGTGTGTGTAGCTGGAGCGCTTGGTTGCACTCCTCAGGTGCTTCTGAGCCCCTTAATTATCCCAGTGCTCTGGGCTGACCCGGAATGGCCCCCTTATTTTCCTGAGGCCAGTTATTTTTTCACTAAGTGAGTTTCCAGGCCACAAGGAGCCGAATTGAATTTCCTGCTCCTGTTGCCTTGCACAGCTGACCTAGAGGTCCCCAAACCAGGCTCCTACCACCTGATGACCTGTGGGCTGAATCTGGCCTTGACATATTCAATGGAGTTAGTTCTTACAATGTCTTAGAACTCATTTGCCAACATCTTAAAGCAGGAGTGAATCAGATTCTAGCTTTCCAGATTTAAAAAACAAAACAACAAAAAAAGGAAGAAATAAAGAGAAAAGAAAATTAGAAGATAATAACAGCCTAGTGGCTGTTGTTCCCACATGGCAATCTGCTAAAATGGCAGTCATTCTCATTTTAATGATCCTGTATTTGCCCCTGGCCCCTAGGACCCTTTATTTTCTTCCCAGAACTAAGGCCAAGTGAGAGTTTCCTTTTCTTTCCATGCTTGCCCTGTGGTTTTCTTATACCCTCACTCATTTGCAGTAATTTCCCAGGTTGTGGGTACCTGGGCTTTTAGCACCAGGGACCAGTGGGTTCCAGACCAATCTTCACTTCCTTTCACAGTTCAGTTACCTTATACTTTAGCTTCAAGATGATGCTTGTCATCCCCTTCTCTAATACCATAGTATTTTGCAAGAAAAATAGCTGTGTAGCTCTTAGCACTCGACGTCAATTTAAATAATTCCTTTGCCAATGAATGATGTGTGACATGCTTGCAAAATGATCAATTTGCTGTGCTACTAATTAATTCTGTGAAATTACACCTTGCCAAGAGCTTTCTGGCCAACTCTGTCAAATGGTGTAAGGGAAAGTCAACTTTAGAAAGGTAATTCCTGGCAACCTGACCTAAATTAGCATATTAATAAGAGGCAATTGCTCCCCGGGGGGATGGATGCCAGTTGTAAAGGCCCAGCCCTTTACAAACTGGTTTTCAAAACGATAAGGTAAGACATCCACAAGGCCCCTTAATTCCAATCTTCTTCAATATGCATTCTGTGTACTTGATCAATGAACTCCCTGAAATGTTTCATTAACCTTCAGATCTCGTTAAAATATTACCTGGTGGCATCATATGGCTTCTGTTCCCTTTAGTATGTCTTTCAGAACTTTGCACCCTCTTAAGACTTCAAATTCAAACTACGATATTGAGCTTGGGATATTTTCTCTTCTCAGAGTGAATCCACAATAGTTCCTAAACCCTTGCTTTCTTACATCAGCTCAATGGCTTCCGGCTTTTCTGTCCCAAGTTAGAGACCAAATGGGCTCCAACTGGGGGCTGATTACGTGGCCTGCAGGACGTGTTCCTGTTCTCATTGCTCACTCCTAGTCTCTACCCTGCAGTCTGCAACAGGAACTACGATGAGAGAAGCTCAAAACAGCTGGATTTCTTTTTTTGATTTGCAGCACTGATTACTGAAAAAAAGCCTTTAGAATATTTTATCAGGAAAAAAGTCAGTTCTTATAGAAATGATAGTTGTTGTTTTGTTTAAGTGTTGCTTGTTTACTTGAGGTGAGCAGGGAAATACTCTTCTTGGGTACTAAACGTTTTAAAATTATTATCAGAATCCTGCCATTTGTTCTGACCTATTTGTTTTATTCCTAAATCAGACACTTTATCTTATATGCAGTTTACCACCCCCTAGCAATATCTGAGCCTCAGAACAGTTTATACTTCCCCCACATGGGTCTTGGACAAGAAGTCCTGTTTTTAGAACTGATTTTTTAAAAAGATTTTATTTATTTATTCAGAGAGACACGGAGAGAGATAAAGAGAGGCAGAGACACAGGCAGAGGGAGAAGCAGGCTCCATGCAGGGAGCTCGATGTGGGACTCGATCCCGGGACCCCAGGATCACGCCCTGGGCTGAAGGCGGTGCTAAACCACTGAGCCATCCGGACTGCCTTGGCCTGATTTTTTAAAGAGCATATAGTCCAAGACAGTCAGAGTCCAATCTGAGCATGACCAGTTGTGCCATGTGCAGTGGATTCACCGGAGAACTAACCAAAGTCCGATTCCTGGTTGTCTACTGTGGGTGGGTGGGATTAATCACTGCATTTACTCAGAGTTTTTGAAAGTTTTGAATGAGCTGGTTTTGAATGAAGGTTTTGAAGAACTGGAAACAGTGATCTATTCACTTATCCCCTAAATTTTAACCTTGACCTGATTATTAATTTAAAGCCTATTCAAGCTTTCCCTGTACTCGCATTCTTAAATCCATATGCAATTTATTTCTTTCCATCTGTCTTCTCTCCTACCTGGCATATTTCTTTGCTCCTGCTATTTCTGTCACAGCTTTGCATATATGACATGATGTTTTATGAAACCCGCTTCACGCCTCTATCACTAGTTTTGTTTAGTAATTTAAATCTTATTCTCCATGTTCTTAATGAAAAATATTGATGGTTTCAATATTTTACATTTCTCTCGCCAAGAAGTAAATTGTGAAGGAATGATTTACTATCCTCTGATAATCCATTCGTTCTGTTTCTAATGCACCCAGGAACATAAGGAGATGCTCCTGCTAGGATAAGAGGAAGCAGCTCACCAGAAGAAGTTGTATCTACTTTCCAGCCATGGCTTCAATGATTTCTCGGTGTCTGCTTTGCAAACCATAAAACCGGAATGCTACCCTTGCCAGGCAGTGAACACTGGGGAATGAAGGCCAACAGAGGAAGGTCAAAGAACTTGACATCAAGTCCTTGACACCCAAACATGCAAAGATTCTGAAAATAGAATAGCAGTTATCATATTGTAGATAAACATGTGCACCAAAATAGAATATCCCTCTCAATTGTCATCAAATGAGAGACAACAAGAAGCAAGAAAGAAGCAATACCTTGTAGGATGTCTGCCTAGAGAACTCTTATCCACCCTTCAAACCAGGCCCGGGTACCATTCACTCTCCCTGCAGACTATCTATGACTCTGCCTTCATACAATTTTATATATGCCTTAATGTAATGAGTAATGATCAAATCATGATTTTTGTTTTGTTTTTTG